>NW_022111373.1:89834075-89845220 GCF_000313985.2 Echinops telfairi
GCTCCCCTCTCCCACATGAGCCCTTGATAGTTTATAAATGGGTATTTTGTCATATCTTGCCCTGTCCGACTTCTCCCTTCACCAAGACTTGGAGTTCTGAGTTGATAGTCTTCATTCAGAAAAAAGATAAAATATTGTGGGTTGAATTATTTTTCAATCATAATGGTATAATCCACTGTTACAGTTAAAAGATAAAGTGGGAAACAAGTACGTCTTCATGAGCAAAGCACTGTAAATTATGATAGGAAACAAATCTTTATCAGAGGGTAAGTCAAAAGTATCTCTAACAAAAGCTCAGAAATCTGAAATTTCTTAATAAGAAATGCAACTGTCCTAAGTCCTTTTGGCATCTGAAAAAAGTCATGATAATTGTGGTAAGGTGAAATTTCTTAATACGGCTCCGTGATACCCACAAAATAATTGGGTAGGTCTGTGCATCTAGGGTCTGTGAAACACCAATAGAAAGGGATTGGTCAGTTTTGTTTGCCATTCCCATGTACGAGAGTCATGACGGAAACAGAGAGTGTGGCAGCTGCAAGACCAGAGGGTAAGACAAGGAGACTGTGAGGCAGAGGAAAAGATGGGAGACTATGAGACAGAGTAGTGGTTGGGCACAGAAGCAACGGCCAAAGGACCATGTGGCTGAGAGGTTGAGAACCAGACAAACTGGCTGGCTCTCTGGCTGAGAGGCACTGATGTGGACCAAAGACTATATGGTTGCTGAGATAGGTAACCAACTTATTTACTTCCCTAATAAGCTTCCATAACTGTGAATATTGTCTGCAAGTTCTGTGTGATCACTGCAATGATCATCAAATCCAGTGGAGTGCCATGAGCAGAACAGTTCATGTCAGAATAGGGTACAGAAAGCTGGAGGGTGGAGGTATGTCTTGTGGCCACTGGCCTTGGGCTGGTGTGAAGATAAGATTCTCATTCTCCCTGGTGCAGTCAGTTGGAGGTCAGATATGGTTCCTCCATGCTGTTATCGCAAAAACCATCTGAAATGATTCTCTGCCTTGAATTCAACTGGCTCAGAAGGTCCCATCAATGAGACTAAGACAAAGGTATTACTGAAAGAACTTGTATACATCCATCCACTGATTGCAGAGATGTGTTTAAAAAATTAACCTGTACATGTATAAATGAGAGTCTTTGTCTTACTTTTATATAGGCTTTAACATAATGCAAGTGGAACACTTTATAGGTCTGCTGATATTTTAAGGATAAGTTGAGGACCTAATGCCGGAGGTTTAAGTGGAGAGGAAATGTTTTGAGAATGACGAGGGCAATGAATGTACAAATGTGCTTTACACAATTGATGTGTGTATCGACTGTGATAAGAGTTGTATGAGCCCCCCAAAAAATGATTTAAAAAAAAAAGGATAAGTTAAAGAACGTAGGAAAGAAAATAAAAACAAAGAACATAGGAAAGAAAATAAACACAAAAGTATAATTTCTCAAACCAAACGTTAGGGTTAAGAGGTAAGATCAATATTGGTAAAGTCGAATAAGCAAATGTGGTGAAGAAAGCTGATGGTGCCTGGCTATCAAAAGATATAGCATCTGGGGTCTTAAAAGCTTGAGGGTAAACAAGCGGCCATCTAGCTCAGAAGCAACAAAGCCCACATGGAAGAACATATCAGCCTGTGTGATCACAAGGTGTCGAACGGATCACTGAAGACAAATGGGTGCATAAGCAAATGTGGCGAAGAAAGGTGATAGTGCCCGGCTATCAAAAAGTATAGTGTCTGGGGTCTTAAAGGCTTGAAGGTAATCAAGCGGCCATCAAGCTCAGAAGCAACAAAGCCCACATGGAAGAAGCACACCAGCCTATGCAATCACGAGGTGTCGAAGGGATCAGGTATAAGGCATCATCAGAACAAAAAATCTTACCATAGTGAATGATGGGGGGAGTGCGGAGTGGAGACCCAAAGCCCATTAGTAGGCCACTGGAGATCCCCTTACAGAGAGAGGGGTCTCGGGGAGGAGATGAGCCAGTCAGGGTGCGATGTAACAACAATGAAAAATACAACTTTCCTCTAGTTCCTAAATGTTTCCTCCCTGCTCCCACTACCATGACTCGAATTCGACCTTGCAAGTCTGGCTAGACCAGAGGATGTACACTGGTACAGATAGGAACTGAAAATCCAGGGAATCCAGGGAAGATGAGCCCTACAGGACCAGTGGTGTGAGTGGCAAAACAGGGAGGGTAGAAGGAGAGTGGGTAGGAAAGAGGGAACCGATTACAAGGAACTATATGTGACCTCCTCCCTGGGGGATGGACAACAGAAAAGTGGGTGGAGACGTCGGACAGGGCAAGATATGACAAAATAACAATTTATAAACTATCAAGGGGTCATGAGGGAGGGAGGAGCGGGGAGGAAGGGGGAAAATGAGGACCTAATGCTGGGGGTTTAAGTGGAGAGGAAATGTTTTGAGACTGATGTACAAATGCGCTTTACACAATTGATGTGTGTGTGGATTGCAATAACAGTTGTATGAGCCCCTAATAAAATGTTAAAAACAAATATTGGTAAAGTTAAGTATACCATGTACTTTTATATAAAATGACTTCTTTACAAGAAACCCAACCTGTTTTACAGGGAAGACGTTAAAGTAGAGGAGAGTAAGGAAGGAGAATAGGGCTCTGTTCTCACAAAGCAAAACAAAAAAATTAAGATTATAATTCTCCTTTAAATATATTCTTTATATTTCTAGAATTTCATATATTTTTAAATTGGGTTCTCTTCCATTCCAACTTGATCGCTGTTGTTGTTGGCCTAAGGCTAGTCAAGTTGGTCTCAACAGTATTTCATTTCTAACATGTTCTTCAGGTGCTGTGGATTATACAGACATCCGACTGTTAAAAGGCATAGTTCAAAACTGGCAGCCACCCTGAAGACAAGGTTGTCTGCTTCTGTAAAAATTTATTATTTATAGGGTCGCTAAAAGTTGGAATTGATTTGATGGCAGTTAGTGGGTTTAGTGCAAGAAGTGTATGTAAGTTACATGATGGTAACCCATGCACTGCCTATATTTTTAAAACTCTAAAATAAAAGGGCAACAAAACAGAGTATTCTGATAATTACCAAGATTATGCAAAGATAGCAATGATGCTAAACTGACCTCTTATAATAATGAAAGAGGGAACTGTGCTGACAGCTATATGAAAATCTAAATTTGGGAAATCAAGATATAATATATGCAAGTTTTAGAGTAGCTCATAAGTTGAGTATATGGGCATAGAAACTATGGTGGTCTATTTCAGCAAGTATATTCAAATTTCTTTAGATAGCACAAGGAATAAAAAGGGAAAAATACAAATCCTCCTCTCACCACCTCCTATTCCCAGAGGTAACAAAAATGTTAATATTTTCCACACAAAAAAATATAGATAATGGTGGAGCCCTGGTGGGAGTTATAGTGGTTTGCTTTGGGGGCTACTAACCAAAAGGTCAGCAGTTCAAACTCACCAACTCCTCTGAGAGAGAAAGGTGAAGCCTTTTGCTCCTATAAAAATTCAGAGCCTCAGAAACCCAAAGGGGAGGTTCTGGTCTGTCCTGCAGGGCAGCTATGAGTTGAAATCAACTCAGTGGTAGTGGTGTCTCCTTTGTTTGTTTTCGAGATATATGGAGTATGTACATGTATGTATGTATGTATGTATAATATGGATAAATAGATTAGTAAAGAAAATGAATTTTTGGCATGCAGAAAGAATATATATATATAAACATTTTTCTTAAAGAGAACAAGTCAATATTTACTACAATGTCTAGGGGATTTTTTTCTTTGCTTAAGCTAAAAATGAAAGAGAATATAAGGTATAAGAACAAGGTTTTGATTCAGACAAGGCTTACCTACCTGTAAACCATTTCATTAGGAGCGGAGTCATCAAAGGCATAATCAAAACGAAAGGTTTGGTTTTCTAGGTATCTTGTTAAATCTACTTTTTGTTTTGGTTCATGCACCATCACAACATCTTTACTAGGGATTGTGATTACATCAAGATCTTTCATCTGAGTTTCTGAAAGAAAGAAAATCAATGTCCAGTAATTATCACAGCATTTGAATTAATTTTAAATAGTAAGAATTTAGACAAAAGTAGTTTTTAAACAAGTAACATTCAACAGAGATATGCCATTGCCATTAAGTAAGAAAAAATATTCCACAAAATTTAAAAAAAATTTAAAGTCAAGACTTCTGTGAAGCAAGAACCAGGAGGGAAAATGACTCAAAGTAATAGCAAATCACTGATCTATCCACAGAAACAAATTTAGTGGTAAAATGCAAGTGAAATTATTTGTATCTAATGCTTTCACAGCAAAGTGATTTATGTAAATATAAAAACACGTTGAAAATATGATAAAATCAACTTTATTAGACCCTATTAAACATAATACCTTATTTATTTTCTTAATACCTTTTTTATTGAGTGGTCGTTTCCGTACACAAACACATATTCTGTGTTCATCAATCTATGAAAAAAAAATATCAGTGGTTAGTAACATTTACAAGTCAATTATATAATATTTTGTCATAGTTTTAGAAATTTATGTATAGTGTAAATATAAGTAAACTTAAAAGCAAATTAGCTCACATAATTTTAATGGTCATCACAAATAATTATTTTTAAAATCTGACTGGAATAGCCATTTATTAGTTATCACTTCAAGAGATAACTTTATAGAGGGTATGGTACTATTTTTCTTGGCAGCTCTCACTTTACATTTAAGAAGTTGTCTAATTATTCATTTCCATGAATAAATCTATACAACTTGTACATAGCACTTGATTGTATAAACGTAAAATTTTCTATCAAATGGTAAAATTTTCAGGTTCATTAGAGGGAAAGTTGTTGACAAAGAAAAGTATAGGTAAGAAATGTAATTCCCAAAAGATCAGAACACAAAATAATTTGTACAAAGCCACATCCCTTCACTTTATGTATTCTCTATAACTGCTTTTGTACTACACTGAGAGCTAAATAGTTGGGACAGGTATCATGTAATTCAGAGTCCAAATTATTTACCTGTAGGTCCTTTGTAGAAGTTTGTCAGTTCCTATCCTAAGCTATAAACTCAGATGTAGTAGGTTAAAACACATGGAAGGGTATATCAAGGCCTAAAATATATGAAATACTATAGTTATATACCAGTTCATTAAATCCTGTATATCTTTTTTTTTATTTATTTATTTTTTTTTAAATCCTGTATATCTAACACAGATGTATTGTATGTAAGTTACATTGTTGTTACACGGTGTTCAGTCGATATTTGACTCACAGTGTGAGTCTGTGTGACGGAGCAGAACTGCGCTTTAGTATGTGTGCTACCAGAGCTCCTTGTGTAACCAATATTCTATTTAAAGCTAACTTACAGGAGTTATTTTTCATAAAACTACTCACGGAAGTACTCCCTATCCAATAAATTATTTTGTCAACTAACAAGCATTGAGTAATTTAGACAGCAGAACATGTGCCAAGCACTAGGTTTCTTCTGGTCTATGGCAACCCTCAACAACTCTTATTCTAAAAGTCAGAATACCATTTATTTTAACATAACACATCAATTAATAGTAAAGTTCACTGGCATGATGGCAGGATCTACAGCCAAATCAAAGAGAAAATAAGCCTGGCACTGAGATCAAAGCGGAAGTGAGGGTAGTCAGAAAGGAAACTGATCTGACAATCAATCACTCTTTACTGTAGCTCTGCCCTTCCAGATGGCTTTGCTTTGAAAAGGACATCTCTGTTGATAGCATGTCTAATATACCAAATTATAGGAGATTAGCATAAATGTGGATGATTTCTTGATTTTCTTCTTAAAATGTGGGGGAATGAGTACCCGTAAGGAGAGAAAAAAATATACAACTAAACACAATATAAATTTAATGGGTATCAGAGTTATAAATATACCTAAAATAAGTATTTTTATTATTTACAGCGTAAAAAATTCCAGAGCAATGGTTTACAAACAAAGAAATCTTACAGGATCTGCCGTCGTTAATGGTCTATAATCCAAACTTCCTCTAAAGTCTCTGATCATACACATAATTTCATAATTTGGGTTTGTAGCATCAACGTCCTATAAAAAGAGAGTTTATCATTTATGGTCAGTATATTACTCTATGTTGCATTTATGTTACATAGCTTGAAAATAAAAATTAAACTAATGTTGTTAGGTGCTAGCAAGACAATTTTGCTAACAGAGGACTCCATGTGCCAAAGTAGAATTGCTCAGGGATTGCTAGGCTGTCATCTTCATGAAAAAGGAACCCGAGTGGAGCAGTGGTTAAACACTTGGCACCAAGAGAAAAGCCACTCCGTAAGAACAAGATGTGACAGCCCCAAGAGACCCATGGGCAATTCTTCTCTGTCCCATATGGGTTGTTATCAGTCAGAACTGACTTGACAGCAGAGGGCTTGCTTTTGAATCTTTAGAATAGAATGTCAAACGATTTTCCTTTACAACTAGTGGGTGGGTTTGACCTGTCAACCTTTCGATTAGCAGCTGAGTGCTGCTGTTTGCACAATAACCCAAATAATCAAACCCACTGCTGTTGAGCAGATTCTGAATCACAGCAATCCTATGGGACAAAAGTAAAATTGTCTTGTAAGATTCCCAAGGCTGTAAGGCTTACAGAAGCAGACTGCCACCTCTTTCTTCCTCAGAGCTCCTGGTGGGCTTCATCTGCTAACCTATGGTTAGAGCTGAGTACTCTAACCATTATACCACTCCAGGGTTCCTTAATGAAATGAATACATGTGTCACTTGTGAGTATAAGCCCAAATTCAAAGGTAAGATATAGGAGGAGGAGGCTCCAAAAAGTCCATGGAAAAAAAATCCATTATCTTCTAATTCCATTTTCCCATGAATTTTTGAAAGTCCCTTTGTATTAAATGTAATTTTGTGTTAGGGTTCACATTTAATAATAGGTTCATTTTAATTTTAAGAATACAACTGTTTGTCTACATGCATTCTGTTAACTCCAAACCCAAACTCTGTTATAGCCATTTAACGGTTAACAAATTCATCAGCTATATATGTCTTAACTACCCTAGAAAACAAGCGAGGGTTTCAAAAAGTTGTGGAAAAGTGAATAAAAAGACAATAGGATTTTCCCATTAACTTTTTGAGGCTCCATCATAGAGTACAAAGTAGGAAGCATACTAAATAACACAGAACTCTAGAAAATTTTAAAATTCACCTTCCAATTTCTTAATCCTGATTTTGATGTAGTGTATTTTAAGAAGTTTCAAGTATGAAATGGATTAATATATGTTCATTTCCTGTTTTTCATGACCCTCAAAAAAGAACTAATACAATGGTAAGATAAGCCTTAAGTGTAAAACACAAAATTTAAACAAGATTCCAAAGTGAAGATCCTCTCTAAAACTCCAAATTACCAAATGCTGACTGAAATTTAGCATTTTGCTTTAGAACTCAGAAAATCCAGGTTAGTACACAAATGTCACTAGTTAAAAAACCTTATCTTGAGCAATAAATTAATAACTATTAGAAGAAGTCAAGAATTTTCATCTATTCTATTGAAATTTGCCTATGATGTAACTAAATTTCAGAATTGTTGAAGATTACTTTCAATTAACCACACTTATCAAATCATAAGTAGACTATGAAGTGAAATTTTAACGAGATCACAAAATGTATTAAGAAATGTATGAAGTATGTGCATATGTGCTTGACACAATGGATGGATGTATGGATTGTGATAAGAATTGAACGAGCCCCCAGTGGAATAATTAAAAAAAAAGAAATGTATAAGTACTCACAGGAAACAGCAGGTGGCACCTATGCTAAGTAGCAGTGGACATCTGCTGTTCTGTATATTTTAGTTTCAAAATCCAAAAGGACACTCTCAGATATAAGCTGATTATTACACTAGCTCTAGAAGTTGACAGCATAATATCTGAACTTGTAGTTTAACACAATTAAAAGTATTTGGGCATATTTGTAAATAAACAATTGTGATATTTTATTAGGGGAAACAAATTCTGAAAATAGATACAATCTAAGCTCAATGGAGAAGGTATATGTATAATATAAATTTATAAATAAACCACTGCTATTCAGGGATTTTGTTGCTATCTGAAAGGAATGACAGGTCATAATATTCAATTTTCAAACATATACACTCTGACTGTAGCCGTAAATTTAGGAAAAATGGACCTCATTAAAATAGTGAGATGAGGACTGAGAGGCATTGTGTTAACATTTCGCCAAGCATCTACCATGACAGTGGGAAGGCACCAAGGGCATGATAGAGAATAAGAGTAGCTGGTGCCCACATACAGCTCAGTCAAGAGCAGAAAAAAAGCAAACTCAAATGTAAATACAGTATGCTGCAGATACACCGAATCCAGGCCAAGAAAATCCAGGAAAAGAGAAGTCTCAACTAAACAGAATAGTGATATTTTATTAGGGGAAACAATTCTAAACAGATAGTTAAAACAAAAAGGAAAAGATAGGGAGAAGTTACATTACAGGAAGAAGCTTGGAGGTTGGTTGAAGCCTAAAATAAGACAGGAGAGGTAGAGAACAGTAAGATAGGAGAGCTAGATCATACAAAACCTTCTATGATATACTAAGAACTTAAATTCTGAAGCAGGCAGAGAAATATTTAATAGTTTTAAGATGAAGAATAATCTGGCCAGTTTTCATTTCCAGTTTCAGAGAACAAAACATTTACTTTTCAATATTCATGATCAATAATATTTCAGGCATAGGACTAGATACTGGGGACATGACCCCTGCCCCCTGCCATCGAGTCAATGCCGACTCATACTGAACCGTGAGTTTCTGAGACTGTGACTATTTACAAGAGTACAAAGCCCAATATTTCTCCTGAGAACCTGCAAGTGGTTTCTAACTGCTGACTATGCAGACTGCAGCCCAATGCACATCCACTACACCACCAGGGCTCCTAAAAAAAGAGTTCTTACTTTGCTTATTCAGAACATCAGACTACGGGTGCATAAGCAAACGTGGTGAACAAAGCTGATGGTACTTGGCTATCAAAAGATATAGCATCTGGGGTTTTAAAAAGGCTTGAAGGTAAATAAGCAGTCATCTAGCTGCAAAGTAACAAAGCCCACATGGAAGATGCACACCAGCTTGTGTGATCATGAGGTGTCGATGGGATCAGTTATCAGGCATCAAAGACTTAGAGCAAAAAATCATGTGAGTGGGAGGGGGGTATGTGTGTGGGGCCAGTGTGGTGTGGAAGCCCAAAGCCAACCTGTAGGCAATTGGACATCCCCTTACAGAGGGGTCACAGGGAGAAGACAGGCTAGTCAGGGTGCAGTATAACATCGATGAAACATACAGCTCTCTTATGGTTCTTTAATGCTTCCTTCCCCCACTATCATGAACTAATTCTATCTTACAAATCTGGCTAGACCAGAGCATGTATATGGGTACAGATAAAAACTGGAAACACAGGGAATACAGGACAGATAAACTCCTTGGGACCAATATTAAGAGTAGCTATACCAGGAGGGTAAGGGTAAGGTAGAGGAAGAAAAGGAGAACTGATCACAATGACCTACCTATAACCCCCTCCCAGGGGGATGGATAACAGACAAGCGGGTAAAGGGAGATATCAGGCAGAATAAAACATGAAAAAACAGTAATTTATAAATCACAAGAGTTTATGTGGGAGGGAGAGGTGGGAGGGGATAAAATGTGGAGCTGATACCAAGGACTCAAGTAAAAAGAAAATGCTTTGAAGATGATGGCAACATATGTACAAATGTGCTTGACATAATGGATATATGTATGAATTGTGATAAGAGTTGAACGAGCCCCCAATAAAATGATTTATAAAATATATGTATATATTTTCAGCAACAAAACCAACATAAAAACCCACAAGACTAATAAGAGCATTTTTATCATGATATAAAAATAACTTTTAAGTGGCACCATGAATTGACTTGATGGCAGAGGGTTTTAAAAAATTGTCATTATAGCAGCTGAGCACACTGACCACTTGGAAGGCCTGTCTGCCGCTTGGATTACCTGCTCCTTGGAACTCTCGGGCCATACCTTCTCAGTTCAAGCACTGTGGAAAGCCCTCGTCTCCTAGAATGCAGCTAACCAGAGAGCTCATCTGCAGCCAGTCTATACTGAGGGCCTGCTGAATCAAGGCAGGGCTCAGCATGGTGGCAGCAGCGTGCCAGCATCAAATCTTTGTCTTTTCTCTCCACTTGGGGAACCAGCCAGGGTCCTTTCTGTTTTGCATTGCTCCTCTGAGAACAGGGCCCACTGCCTGTGTGTCTGATTCAGAACTTCCTGCTCAGCGAGTTTCCTGGGCGACATTGCATATGGGCAGCTACTTAGTAACCTGTGAAGCACAGTCACCTACCCATCCATGCCATCTGGGAGGGAGAGGGAAGTGTTTGCTTTAGCAAATCATCGTTTCTTTGTGAGGTCAATTTATGCCTGGACTTGGGGAGAGGGGCACATAGTTACCTCAGTTCTTTACCTCTGCTTTCAATAAAATGTCAGCTCTGAGGCTGTTGGGTCACACGTCCTTAGAAGGCTTGTGTTCGGGAGCATGCCCTGGTCCTGTGATGGCTTTCTGGGTTAACTGCTGCAGTTCCCTGGAGGCTAGCTCAAGACATTTTGGCCAAAAACTATTAATAATGGGTACTTTTAATGTTTTCAATTAATACTTCACTTTAACTGTCCTCTGGAATTTAAATGTCCTAAGTTGCTCCCGAAAGCTAAGACCAGTGATCAGAGCCTAGATTTAACGAGGTCTTTGAGTCCCTGCCCGGTTGGTCTGTGGTTTCCTCGTCGTTTCGCCTCTGCCTGCAGCCCGGGCAGCCCACACTGTGTCATGGGTGCCATGCGGAGCCCTCAGTTAGATGACATAAAAGTCCCAGAGTGGACACTCCGCTCTGCCACCTTCCACGGGCAGGGGCAGGCTGACGCACAGATGCTGCGATGCTTGATAATCATTTGCTGCGTGAGATTCCAAAGGGAGCTCTTGCTGGTGCTTTAAAACCAAAATTCCTAGACAGCCAGGCTGCAAGGGTTCCACAGCTCTAGCCGGGGCAGCTAGTCTGGCCCCGGTATGCCCACTTCCTCTGTAAGAAAAGGAAACCCTGCCTGAGATGGGTGG
>NW_022111373.1:89846613-89870910 GCF_000313985.2 Echinops telfairi
CTTGTTATATATCTAATTATCTTTATAAATAAATATATTAAATTATCAGCAATTTGGTTTTTTTTTTTGTTTTTTTTTTTAGCAATTTGGTTTTATCTCTCTAGAGAACCCTGTCTAACACATCCTTTATAGGGCTTCTGAGGCCGTAAATCTTTATAGAGGCAGGCAGCTTCAAGTTTGTACTGAGTAGTGGCTAGTGGCTTTTTTGACCCTCTGACCTTGAAGTTAGCAGTCCAATAATACCACCAAGGCTCTTTACCGAAGGACTCCAAAACACCAAATTCACTGCCATCAAGTAGATCACAACTCATAGCAACCCCATAGGATAGGGGTAAAACTGTCTCCGTGAGTTTCTGAGACTCTAACTCTATCGGAGTAGAAAGCTTATTACAAAATATGTGGACCGTGGTGGTGCCAGGTCAGGAAAAGAACCATAAACCCTATCTTAACAGTTTGTCTGTCACTCTGTTGTATTATGGCAGCTTTTATGTTACTGTGATGCTGGAAGCTGTACCACCAGAATTCCAAATACCAGTAAGGTCACTTCAAGTTTTACCAGAGCTACTTCACTAAAACACACTAAGAAGGAGGACCTGGTGGTCTCTAAAAATCAAACGCACGGCTAATGAGTAGATTCCACCTCATAAAACTGCCCCTGTGGGTTTTAACACTTCAGGGAAGTAGAAAGCCTCATCTTTCTCCTGTAGAGCAGCTAGTGGTCTTTAACTGCTGACTTTGTGATTAGCAGACCAACACAACCACTACACTGACTTCTGGATAAACAGGCAGTGAGTTTGGCCAGTGAAAACCTTATGAATACCTTATCAAGGAATTGTTTGTAATAGTGCTGGAAAATGAGTCCCTCAGGCTGGAAGGCCTTCAAAACAACATGATGGGGAACAACATGATGGGCATCCTCAAAGTACAGTCAATCTCAATAATGTGGCCAGAGGAAAGTGTGAGGCTTCCAACTGATAGGATAAATAGGAATCAAAACCAACTGTGGAAAAAGATGATGCACAAGTTCAATATCATGAGTTCAAATAAGGCCCAGGGCCAACTGTGAACCAGTTGTCAATTACTCATGTGCAAATTCAAATGGAACCTGAAGAAAATGAAAACAAGTGAATGAGATATACCTTGAGTATATCGTACCTGAATTTAGAGACCACCTCAAGTATAGATTTGACATACTGAACACTAATGACCACAGACAAGATGAGATGTGGGAACACATCAAGAACATTATACATAATGAAAGCAAAAGGTCATTAAAAAGACAGGAAAGAAAGAAAAGACCTAAATGGGTATCAGGTGATACTCTGAAATTTTCTTTTAATGTTGAATAGATAAAGAGAGATGAACAAATAATTTCAAGGGGTTGGGGCGGGGAGTTCAAGAAGGCAACATCAGTACTATAATGAAATGTGCAAAGATCTGGAATTAGAAACCAAAAGGGAAGAACACACTAGCATTTCTCAAGCTGAAGGAACTGAAAAACAATTTATACCTTGCATTACAATTCTGAAGAAAGATTCGATGGACAAAATATTGAAGGAGGCAGGTAGTGTCAAAAGATGGAAGAATACAGACACCATATTAAAAAAAAGGCACAAGTGACATCCAACAATTTCAAGAGTCAGTTCTTAATTTCAAGATTGAGAACTGATGGGACAGAAGGATCAAATTCAAGCTGCAATGAAAGCACTGGCAAAAAATTAGGCTGTAGAATACCAACTGAAATGTTTCAACAAATGGATATAGCACTGGAAGTACTCATCTATACTAAGAAATTTAGAGGGCAGCTATCTGTCCAACTAATGTGACAAGATCTCTATTAGTGCCAATTCCAAAGAAAGGTGATACAACAGAATGCAGACATTATAGAAACAGTTTGATTAATATTGCATGCAAGTTAAATGTTTCTGAAAACTATCTGAAAATGGTTGTTAGCAGGAAAATGGTGGGAAACCACCAGAAATTCAAGTTGGATTCAAAAAAGGATGTGGAAGGAGAGACAATAGTGCTGATGTCAGAGAGATCTTAAATGAAAATGAGAAATATGAGAAAGACGTTCACACAATTGCAAAGGCAATCAACTGTATGGATCACAACAAAGTATGGATAACATTACAAAAAATGGAAATTCCAGAATACATAATTACACATATACCAAACTTGTTCCAAGAGGCACCCTTTAAATACAAGGGGACATTGTATAGTTTAAAACCAGGGAAAAGGTACATCAGGGTTGTGTCTGCTCACCAACGATTCAGTCTGTATGCTAACCAAATAATCCAAGAAGCTGGACACAAGAATAATGCACATCAAGACTGGAAGGTGCGCCATTAACACACGCAGTTAACATAGTCTTGCTTGCTGAAAGCCAAGAGTAAGTATTTACAGAGTCAAAACATACTACCACAAAATAGAACTTTCATTGAACAAAAATATCAAAATTATGTTCCTTTTAAGAGTTCTTTTAGAAGTCTGAAGAGACAAGATAAAAATCAAGGCTGCAGTGTAGATGAGGTAAGGTTTCCCAACAAAATTTTTCTGCGACAGCCCATGTTACCATCTAAGAATAATACTGCAGAGTGACTATAATTGGCTGCTCAAAAATACAATGGCCATGCAGTCTTTGCTTCTGTTGGTTATAAGAGCACTCTGAGATGGAACTGACTCAATGTCGAAGAATAACAACCCTATCTCAAGAATTTATTCAGGGTCTCTATAACACTATTTGGTTCTTAAACTTGAGTCACATATTGTATCGACAATCAGTTGAAAGAAAAATTCCTTCCTTGAGAAGGTCAATGTATAACCACAAAAAGTTAGATGCAGCTCTACAGGATAGACATAATCCAGACCCAAAGATGACTCCTTGTAATAAAGCTCTTAATAATAAGTTTTCATTGTAACATATAAACCAAATTTGCTGCCACAGAGTCAACAGACTCATAACAACTCCGTAGAGAAGAGGAGAGGTACTCGAGGGTTGCTGAGACTGTAAATCTTTTTTTTTTTTTTTGTTTTGCAACATTTTATTTTATTTTTTTTTTTTTAAACATTTTATTAGGGGCTCATACAACTGTTATCCCAATCCATACACACATCAATTGTGTAAAGCGTATTTGTACATCATTTCTCAAAACATTTTCTCTCCATTTAAACCCCCGACATTAGGTCCTCATTTTTCCCCTCCCTCCCCGCTCCCCTCTCCCACATGAGCCCTTGATAGTTTACAAATGGGTATTTTGTCATATCTTGCCCTGTCCGACTTCTCCCTTCACCCACTTTTCGGTTGTCTGTCCCCCAGGGAGGAGGTCACACACAGTTCCATGTAATCGGTTCCCTCTTTCCTACCCATTCTCCCTTTACCCTCCCTGTTTTGCCACTCACACCACTGGTCCTATAGGGCTCATCCATCCTGGATTCCCTGTATTTTCAGTTCCTATCTGTACCAGTGTACCTCCTCTGGTCTAGCCAGTCTTGCAAGATAGAATTCGAGTCATGGTAGTGGGAGCGGGGAGGAAACCTTTAGGAACTAGAGGAAGGTTGTATTTCTCATCATTGTTACATCGCATCCTGACTGGCTAATCTCCTCCCCGAGGCCCCTCTGCAAGGGGATCTCCAGTGGCCTACTAATGGGCTTTGGATCTCCACTCCGCACTGCCCCCATCATTCACTATGGTGAGATTTTTTGTTCTGATGATGCCTTACACCTGATCCCTTCGACACCTCGTGGTTGCATAGGCTGGTGTGCTTCTTCCATGTGGGCTTTGTTGCTTCTGAGCTTGATGGAGACTGTAAATCTTTATGGGAGTAGAAAGCTATCTTTTCCCCAGGAGGTGGTTTTGAACTGCTGACCTTGCGATAAGAAGCCCAGTGAATTACTAAGCCAGGAGGCTTACTCTCTTTTCATTGTAACAAAATCCTTAAAAAGAAGAGTATCCCTCTCCCAGAAGAATGCACTACAGAGGACAGCACAGAAGCTATTACTCAGGGAGAGGGGCACGTGTGATCAGAGCACCCAGGAGCAAAGGAAGAGGGAAAGATATAGAGTGCAGCACATCCTGGCCCACCAAGTCACATGGACAATATTCCTGCTCAGAGCACCCAATGCACAGAGAGGACCAAAGGGCTGGCCCTGCCACAAGACAAGACATCCCTCACTGACCCATACTGCTACGAGAGACAACACTGGAGGCACAGTGCGGGAATTGTGCCCAGTCTGACCCCACCGCACTGGGACAAACCTCTAAGGGCATGCAACAGAACAGCAATAGGAGCAAAGCAATGAAGTCCCTGGGGAATACCAAAAATACTCCTTGGGGACAGGGCACGGCACCCCATCAGACTCGACCAGAAAAGATACCTAAAGGTCAAAAAACAGACCTGGACCTATTTATAGGCTTTTCTTTTTTTTGTCATTGTTTTGTCTTGGTCTTTCTTGTTTTTGTGCTTATTATTATCTCTGCATGCCAGCAGGATAAACAATCTGGAGGAGAAAACAACTGGACCAATGGTTCCGGGGGGTACAGGTGGGGGGTGAAGGAGCCATGAGAGGAGCACTGTGTATCTGTCTAGAACAGTGCGCAAACGTCTGTCCTAGCTGGTTCTCATAAACTGCTTCCTTATTGCAAACAGTAAGGAATTTGGGGGAGCAGATGCAAACAGTGTTCCCTGGTAGAAAGTAAACAGGACCGTACGGGCTGAGATATGGAACTCACTCTCAAGGTTATGAGAAATTCAAGCATGGGAATAGCAAACTCATCTGGGAACACTGCCAGTATTTAGTGCTTAAAAATAAAGCGCTGCGGTGGTCCGTCAGGGCTGCAGTTTGTACCGTCTCTGCCTGTGTCTATTTTGTGCTGCAGTCCTGTATTGTCTCTGTGTGTGTGTCTGTTTGGTTCCATGTTCATTCTCCCTGCTCAAGAAACCGCTGTATCAGGGGGGAAAATGGGGAAACCGATCACAATGATCTACATATAAACCCTTCCCTGGGGGATGGACAACAGAAAAGTGTGCGAAGGGAGACATCAGTCAGTATAAGACATGAAAAAATAATTTATAAATTATCAAGTGTTCAGACCATGTCAAGCAAAAAATAAATAAATAAATAAAAATGTCAGCAATCTCTCCTTCAAAAAAAAAAAAAAAAAAGAAAGAAAAAAAAATTTATCAAGTGTTCATGAAGGAGGGAGAAAAAACGAGGAGCTGATACCAAGGACTCAAGTAGAAAGAAAATGTTTTGAAAATGATGATAGCAAAAAATGTACAAATATGCTTGACATAATGTATGCATGTATTATAAGAGCTGTACGAGCCCCCCAATGAAATTAAAAAAAAAAAAAGAAAACAAAGTATCCAAGTACATGAATGCTTATATTAATTCAACTATATATATTTATAATTGAATTAACATTGTGAACCTAACTCCTATTAAGGATCTAGAATTAACAATTACATAGTAGGTTGCCTTATATTAATAGCATACAGCTCATTTTACTGTAAAATGTATCCCTCATCATACGGTAGTTGGGGTGCGTGTTGTTACACAGGATTTCACCAGTGGTTGTTTTGAAAGGGTACCAAAATGAAACCTAAAGTATTTTTTTTTTTAATGTAACTTCAAAATCTTCAAGCTTAAAAAAACACATCAAACCAATTTAAAAACAAGCACATCTAATCAATGACTACCAAGCAGAATTTCAAAGATACTAACCAGTAATTAACCAAAAGGCTTTAAAGATAATTTTCATTATGAATATAAATAAAGCCCCAACATTTACTGAATGCCTTCTGTGTCAGGCATCCTTCTAAATGGTCTCATATACATTTTGGCTTATTCTAACCATGTATTGTTATTTTCTCCTTTGTTCTCTTTAATTATTCTCAAAGGCAAAATATTGGCTATCATAATCTGTTTCCCTCAGTAAGGAAAAGGTAGGTACCAATGTGAAATTAGAAAGAGTGAAGGAAATGTATGGTGTTTATAGCTTCAGGGTTTTTATCCACTGGAAAAGAAATGAAAAAACATAGGTAGTGATTAAAAAAGATAGCTACAATTTACTTCATTTTATATTTAAGAATGGTCATTTTTTTCAATGAAGCAAAATTTCTCAGGAATTATAAGGGCATGATGTTTAAAACGTGAGCAATTTTTCTTCCACAAAAAGCTGTTTTGACAAAAATAAGGTGAACAAAATTATATGCAAAAGCCTTTCGTATTTTACAGTAGACAGAGCTTTTCAATGTAATGATAAAATTATCACCCATAAGGTACTTAATGATAATGAAATGAACAACCCCATGAGTGCACAAACTTCAGTATCTAACATAAACGTGAGCACTAGGAATTCTCTCCCTTCACTGTGACATGAAATTAGCAATAAAAACCAATAATGAAATCGATAGAATCATGTACCCTTCTCCAGATGTTATTTTTACACAATTTCTTAAATTAAAAAAAAACACAAAAAACCAAAAGCCTACTCTTCTACGTACTATTTACAGTAGAATTCTGTAATACAATGGCGTATCACTCTAGAACCGAAAACATAAGGGTTAACACACATCCACTAAAATGTAAAAAGTAAAATAAATGTCTGTTGATGTAACTTGTTTTCACTGTTCTTTAGTATTTATTACTAATATTTTAAAAGTAATGCAACATTTTCTTCACTTGTCCATAAATGAGACGGTGTAAGGAACAAACCTGGGCTCTTTTTTCCCTAAGCTCCTGTTGCTGTAGCCTCCTTTTCTCTCGTTTTTCTTGTAGTTTCTCTACTTCTTTCACACAATTAGATTTTCTACGTGCTGAAAGAAAATCAGATGAGCTGTAGAGGTTTTAATCTTACTACATTTATTTAAAAAAAGCATAACTTCACTGGACACACACACAAAAAGGTACATAATGAAAAGCATGCCTATAATGATTATGAGAGCTTGATTTATGAGCTGCTTTAACAAAAGTAGGAACAGGACAATATACAAATAAGAGCCAATAAAATGACTCAAACATACTAATTGTTACATGTCATCTCTTGGTTCAGAGCCATAATAAAAAAGAATTAAGAAAGACAAAAATTGTTTCTATAACATTTGATAAATTATCATCGGGGCATACTTTTATATTGTTAAAATTTTGCAGTGAAAAATTTTTTTTCACCAAAAAACCCCCAATTAACAGATTAAATAGAAAAATAATAAAATTAAATTTTCCAGTGATATAGTGAAATCTGCAGTCAAGTTTCTAATTAGATTGTTTACTATTTGGCAACTCATAAGGATGACCAAGAGAGACTACATGTATGTCTAGAATGACTGATTCCTTGATACATGATTTACATACAAGGGGGTCCAAATTCCTTTTTTGCAGCTTGAACTGGAGATATATCTGAAATACTACCATTCTGTTGTGCAGAGGAAGACTGCTCAGGAAGCTGACTAGGCCGTGCACGTGCAGAACCAACCACTGTAAAAGTAAAAAACTTAGGTCAAAACAGAAAATCAGTAAAAGGGAACCATGGTAAAAGGAACAGAAATATTCCAAAATCAATGGTACTACTTAGATCTCAAAAACAATGCTACTACTTGAAAACTGTGCTAGTGAAATGCCAATGTTCCTGTTTATAAGGGTGTAAGCAGAATATACTAGAGGCAAATGGTCTGTGGAAAAATGGAATTAAAAGACAATGGAATTTTCCCAAACTTTTGAAGCCCCTTCATATAATAATCATTTCCGTTCAATAAACTGATACAAGCAAAGCTGTTTTCTATATAACATGCACATAATTCAGGTCCATCAATGTAACTTTGGCTACAAAAACCCAATCTGAATAGATAAAACACAAAGTCAAGCTAAATGATTACATCTTAATTATGA
Source organism: Echinops telfairi (assembly GCF_000313985.2). NCBI lineage: Eukaryota > Metazoa > Chordata > Mammalia > Afrosoricida > Tenrecidae > Echinops > Echinops telfairi. The sequence continues at coordinate 89,854,505 of NW_022111373.1, forward strand.
TAGAAAATACATGTAACAAAACACACACCATCTCAGTAACTTTGTATTTCCAATTCAGTATTATTATTTATGTTGTACCTGCATTCTTACTCTCTTTCTCCAAATCACTCTACAATAACATAAACTAAATGATCCATAAACAAAATCTCTTTCTCTTTTCTTCCATCCCTAGTAACAACCAGTATTCTTTGGATTCTCTAAATGTGTTTATCTTATTATTTAGCTTAATGTAGAGAAAACAAAAATCCTCACGACTAGCCCAATAGGTAACATCATGATAAATGGAGAAAATTTCTTCTAAATATTTTAATGTTTTATTTTCATATTCAAGTTCTTAATCAATTTGAATTGGTTTTTACGTATGGTATGAGGTAGCAATTCCTTCCACATGTGGAATTCATTTTACTAGCCCCATTTATTAAAACAAATTTTCCTTCGCCATTCAATGCACCTAAGTATCCCTATTGAAAATCAGTTCATCATAGATGTTTGGATTTATTTCTGAAATCTCAATTCTATACATTTGTCCTTTATGTCTGCTATTATACCAATACCAGGCTGTTTAATATGTATCAGCTTTATAATACATTTTTAAATCCGAAAGTTGTTTTATTTTATCCCTTAAGATTACTTTAGCTATTTGGGGCTCCCATGCCTATCCATATAAACGTGAGGGCTGATTTTTCTATTTCTGCAAAGAAATAGTTAATGGTAGAAATTTGATGAAGATTGTAAAGAACTCATATTTGGGTAGTACTGATACTTAACTACAAAAATTAAGTTCATACGTGTAGAGATTTATTCCAAACAAAAGGCATTTAAACATATCTCTGCAATCAGTAGATGGTTGCAGAAACGTTCCCTCACTCTCCTTAAGGCACCTTCACTGAAAAAAAAAAAAGTTCTGTCAAAACAGTAGCTTCTGAAGGGTCCTGCTGAGCCAGTTAGACCCAAGGTTGAGAGGCCAGCTCAGAAGTTACTTAGGATTAGAAAGGGGCAATGGCTACATATTTTTCTTGAAACAGACAGGCTCATCATGAAGTTTTAAGAAAACTGAATTGGTGAGGGGGGGAAAAAGAAAGTTGTGCTAAGGAATTTTTCCCCATCAATCTTGGAGCAAAGAATGTCCTGTAAGAATTTTGTTGGGAACTCTACCCACATCAGCTCTACAGCCCTTCTCTTGCCCTTCATATACATTACCCCTAAAATTCAGAGTATTTAAAAGGAATTATGATTTGAACTCTCGAGGTGAAAGCTGTCATTTTAATGTTGTATAAATAAAAGAGCACAAGCAAAATTTTAGGGGACAGGTTAAAGAGATGTAAACCCCACTTTGAGAAGTGTATAGACAAGCAGTTCTCAACCTGTGGGTCACGACCCCTTTGGGAATTGAACAACCCTTTCACAGAGGTCGCCTGATTCATATTAACAGTAACAAAATTACAGTTATGAAGTAATAACAAAAATAATAATATGGTTGGGGGTCGCCACAACACGAGGAACTGTATTAAAGGGTAGAAATTAGGAAGGTTGAGAACCACTGGTATAGATCTAGGTGGGGGATTTGTTGAGAAAAAAAGTTACACATTTTGCTTTTTTTAAAAAAAAATCATTTTATTGGGAGCGCATACAATTCTTATCACAACCCATCCATCATGTCAAGCACATTTGTTGCCATCATCATTCTCAAAATATTTTCTTTCTACTTGAGCCCTAGGTATCAGTTCCACATTGTCATATTTTACACTGTCCGACTTTTCCCTTCACACACTTTTCTGCTGTCCATCCCCCAGGGAGGGGGTTATATGTAGATCCTTGTGATTGGTTTATACATTTCGCTATTTTTGTATAATAAAAGTTTCTATAATTTTGTAGCAATACTTTTACAACTTACTCTCATATATTAAACCTCTCAATCAGACAACACAGAATGTCCTTCAATTTGTCTAGGTTTTCTTTAAAGAAATGGCTTTATTTTAATAATGTTTTAAAGTTTTCTGTGCTCAAGCCCTTCATTTTCTTGGTTAAATTTTTTTCAAATGAATTCTATTCTTTTAGATGCTATTGGAAATGGTAATGCTTTCTTAATTTCTTCTTTCATATGCTCATTGTTAATGTGTACAAATCCAACTGATTTGGGTGTTGATTTTGTATTCTACGCCCTTTAAAAATTCATTTATTATTTATAATAGCTTTATTGTGGATTTTTTGGAGCGTTTCTATCTATAAAATCCAAGGATTGCATCCTTCAGTATGGATTACAATGCAAAGAAAACTCCAATCCTTATCATTGGACTAGTTCTTTAAAAAGGACATCATGCTTGGTGTAAAGCCAAGGAGGAGTGAAAAAGAGGAAGACCCCCGACAAGACAGACTGACAGTGGCTGCAATAATGGGCGCAAACATAAGAACAATGTGGTCCACTGTACACAAGGCTGCTATGAGTTAGAAGCAACTCAACGGCAGCTAATAATAACAAGGTGTACAATCATGTCATCCGCGAAAAATTAGTTTCACTTTCCCATTCACAAGTTGGATATCTTAAAATATATATATATATTCTTGCCCCCCAAGCCCAAGCTTGACTTAAAAATAGGTGTGTGCACAAATGTGAATTTTAAGCGCATTTTCACTTTGAAAATTTCACATAATCCAGAAGTGCACCAAATAAAAACTTGCAAGTCTTCTAACCCTCCCTGTATCCTAAAACCCAAAATTTGTGCAAGTATTTTTATCTACAAAGTATTTCCTAGTATGAATATTTTAAAAGCAGGAAAGGGAATATATATTAATCCAAAGAAATATAAATTCTCAAGAGACTTTAAGAGTAGTGTTTAAAGTATTTCCATCACTCCAATCTCTCCCTATATACCCATGGACCTTCCTGCTATACCATTTACACATGCAAACACTATGAAAAGGCTTTAGAAGTTCGTGGAAAATATTTCATTATCTTTTCATTCAACTTTCCCATGAATATTTTGCATATTATTATTAGAAAGGCCAAGTCTGCACTTGCTGAATAGGAGAAAAGGAATTAATTATGTTTAACATCTCCTCGTTGAACAGGTATAAAAGAACTGCAGCTAATTACAATTTATACCTGTCCACCTTTAGTTCAACTTGAGTTGAACTTCTTCCTAATAGTAACCTCAAAACTGCAAAATTACTGGGTAAATGAGACATGGATCAAGAATTGTATATTTCACAGGGTCAAGTGGCATAGTTTATGAAGACAGTGTTCTAAATCTTACTTTGGTAAGCAGCAATTGGGGTGCTGAAAGCTTGTGAGAGGCATCTAAAGTACAACTATTGGTCTCTTTCTGTCTGGAGCAAAGACGAATGAAGAAAATAGGAAATGTATGGAAACAAATGACCCTGAAACTATGAAAACTAGATGGTGCCTGGCTACCACTCTAACTGTTCTGAAAGGGATCACAATAGATTTTGAATAGAGTGGAAGAAAAATATAGAACAAAATGCAAAATCACCAAAAAACATAAACAAAAAAATCATAACCAAAACCAACAAACAAAAAAACCCCAAACTAAGTGTTACTTACATAACATGAAACAAAATGTATATACACTCTTGAGTAGAAAATGAATTTGGTCTGTAAACCTCCACCCAATTCACAATAAAATGACACACACACACACACACTTTGGTATATTACATGGTGTTTCAAATTCATCACATACATTAACATTTTTAAAATTACTGACATTATTGTATTAGGATATCAGTACCAATCTTCAAATTAACAAGAAAAGTTTAAAAAATTAACAGGTAAAGGTAAAACTTTCTTTTCATTTAACATGTCATAGCCATACTACGAAGTCAATAGAGAAAAAAGAAAAAGTTTACTTCACCTCTATTATCTCTTGGAGGAGGGTCATTCTTAATAGAAGCCACAGTGCGCCGATTCTATAAAAGAAAAAAATGTCCTTTTTCTTTCTATACGTATATACATTTGCCAGCTTCCCTTTAACTAAAGTAGACACGCATACAATAATAAAAAACTGAATGGAAAAAAACTCCAAAACAACAAAAACTACAATCTTCTGATGATTCACCACTAATGATAGTGTTATTATTCAAGATCCTTTATAAGATAATTTTTTCTTTCAATCACTCCCCAAATCCCAGACTTAAATATTCAGGAGTTAATATAAGCAAGGTACCACACTAGTTAAGTGTTTCCTAAGTATTAAATCCACTGCCATTGAGTCCACTCGGGCTCCCAGTGACCTACAGGGGAGAGTAGAACTGCTCCGTGGGGCTTCCCAGGCTGTAAATACGTACAGAAGACTGCCAGACTGCTTCGCCTTTCTCCTGTAGAGTAGTGGATTTGAAATACGGATCTTTCAGTATTCCAGAAGTCGAATGCCTAGTAAATCCCCACGGTTTCCGTATATGTATTAACTCATTTTCACAACCTCTTAGGACATTATTGCTATTATTTCTGTTTCAGAGATGAGACTACTGAACTCTGATCCTAAGGTCAGACATTTTCACTGTAGTGTGTGATCTTAATCACCATGCTGTCTTGCCAAAACCATGTTAATAAATTTCAATTTTGAATGTCAGGGGGAAGTTAATAAATCATTTTAGACAGTTCAGAACTCATGGCTACGCTAAAATACCAATACTAAGAAATATTGTTTATAGGAATCCCCCCTATCCGCAAGGTTTAACAAGCTTTTCAAAGTCGTGGGCACTATGTCATACATAGATTAAAGCAGTAAATTATTAAAAAAAATCATTTTATTGGGGGCTGGTACAACTCTTACCACAATCCATACATACATCCATTGTGTCAAGCACATTCGTACATTTGTTACCCTCATCATCCTCAAAACATTTGCTTTCTACTTGAGCCCCTGGTATCCTCATTTTTCCCCTCTCCCCTCGCCCCTTGCCCCCTTGATAATTTGTTAATTATTATTATTTTGTCATGTCTTACACAAAGCATCAAATTATTGGCAGTATTATTAATTATTATTTATCTACCCGGATTTCTGCACACCTACAAAAAGATACCAACTAATTCAGTTGATCTCAATTCTGACTGTACATTCAAATCCATATTGTTGTTAGGTACCATAAAGTCAGTTCCCCCTCTGGTCCTGCATCACCCTGATAATCATTCCTACATTTGAACTTACTGTCTCAGCCACTGTGTCAATCCATCTCATTGAAGGTCTTCACCACCGACCCTCTACTTTACCAAGCATGATGCTCTTCCCCAGGAACTGGTTTCTCCTGATAACAGTACAAAGTATGTGACGCAAAGTTTTGCCAGCTTCCTTTCTAAGGGACATTCTGGTTGTACTTTCACAACAGATTTGCTTGTTCTTCTGGCCATCAAGTCGGTTCCAACTCATGGTGACCCTATAGAATGAATTACTCTGTACAACAGAATGAAACAATGCTCGGGTCCTATGCCATCTGCATAACTGTTGTTATGGTAGAGCTCATTGTTGTAGCCACTTTCTCCAGGGACTGGTTTCTCTTGACAATATGTCCAAAATACATGAGACAAAGTCTTATCATCCTTGCTTCTAGCAGCAGTCTGGCTGTAAGTATCCTAAGAAAGATTGTTCTCCTGGTAATTCATGGTCTATTCAATGTTCTTCACTAATATCAGAATTCAAAGGAATAAATTGTTTAGTTTTCTTTATTGGAGGCCCAGTTAGGAAGTGTGTTTTAAAAGGATATTGTAGCTAAAGTCTCCTTTAGACAAAATTGAGTCTCTGGGGTGGGGACTCAGAATCAGAATTTTTAAAAAAAGTCTCCAGGGATTCCAATGCACAGGAAAGGTTGCTGATGATATATGAGGACGTCATAAATTCATGGAAAAAGTGGTTATTAAAATAAAAATTTCCCACAAGCTTTATGAAGCGCCCTCATACTAAGAAAGATAAACTATAAAGACCCTCAAAGGCAAATGATTAAAAAAAAATCCTTAAAGGCTTTTGTAAATTCATATGAAAAACAATCCATTTATAAATGATAACTAAAGGAGACCTGGTGGGTACAGTTGCTAAGCACTTGGTTGCTAACTGGAAAGGTCAGGGATTCAAATCCACCAGCTGCTTAGAGGAAGACCTGGCAGCTTCTGTAAAGGTTACAGTCTAGAAAGCTCTGTTTATTAGGCAATTCTACTCTGTCCTCTAAGAATCAACTTCGTAGCAGAAAAACAGCAACAATAACAACGACCTATAAAGATCTCTTGATGGTATAACCATTAAGTTCATGGCTGCTAACTGATAGGTTGGTGGTAGTATAACTGGCAATCCTCTCCTGTAATGACCAGAGCCAAGAAAACCCTGTGAGGCAGTTCCTTTGCTACATATTGATTGCTAGGAGTTGGAACCAGCTCCATGGCAGCCAATAACTAATGACTTTTAAGCAGTGATCGTCAAAATGCTTAATTTGTATGGAAAGTTTGCCTATGTAAATATGTCTGGTTTATAAAACTGAGTAGTTAGGTGATCTAGCTCACAGCCTAAAAACTCTAAACCAAACAACATGCACATAAACTTACTTTAATTTTCATCACTAACCTTTACAATTTTGTTTACTTTGGCTGAAGATGCTGGAGGTGGAGGTGTTTCTGGACTGGGTTCAATTTCTTCATCAGGGACAAGGTCAGGATTAAGTGAAAAGATGCTCTCGAGGTCAATCTGTTCAAAAAACATTCATGTATTTCCACTTTACTTTTGTAATTTACCTCTTTCCTTCCAAATAAATTTGCACAAAGTAACTCTTCTTAACTATCAGCCTAACAATGACACTACCTAGAATTATAATCTACACACACGTAAAGAATTTCTATTAAAATAACCTTTCTGCTGTCTTGATTGTGTTAACTGCTAACAACACAATGCTCAGTAAGATCACAAAATTAACTGTCATAGCAAGTTTAGAATTTTATGACTTGTTTTTAAAAAACTCATACTCTTATTTAAATAACTGATGCATTCAACCTCATAAGATACATAGGAAGAATCTTTGAGTGAAAAATAATCATTTGAAATTATTTTCAAGGAATCATAGATTACATATGCAGTACATAAAAATGATATACTTTTCTGGTTCCATATTTGGGATCTTGATTGCAGAACTATAAATAAATTCAGTGATTCATACCTCTTTGCCTTTTGTATCTCCATTTTCTATCCACTCCACTGTTACACTTTCATTATCTTCATTTAAAGATGTTACCATTGCTTGATGTATTCGGCCTGAGTATAAAATTAAACCCATTAAAAATGTCACAAATATGGTATTCCTAAACACTGACATATAAATCTTTTTAACTTTAATTAAAAAAAATACTACTTTTCTCACTGTGATTTTCATAGACTCAGGGACAAGGGAATGAACTTTGTCCATAGGGTCAGACATGAAGTTGCCACAAACCTGGTAATCTACCGGACATCTTTATGTCTGACTTGCTGGCTGCAAAGTCATGGTTAATAAAGGCAATAAATAATGAGTGAGAGGCAGCTATCGGTGAGATTTCTGAAGGAGGATGGGCTCATTGAAGAACACAGTTCATACATAGAGAAATCTCTAGATACCAACAGAATTGCCACAATAGTGAGAGCTGGAAAAGCATGTGATGCTCCCAAAGGTAAACCAAACATTCCTACTGTTCAGCACCTACACCACCATTCCAATCTACGTTAAACAGGGCAAAGGGGAAGAGCGCACTGCCAACCCGACTGTGAGACAAAAGGTAGACAAGTGGGACACAATGAGGGCTACAAGTCACAATTTCATAGGGACTCTAACCAACCAAGACAGTCTAGGGAGAATGATACTGAAAGGGACAAGGCAGTGAACACCCAGCACCAGCAGTCACTTTGAAGCCTTGGTTCAAATGTTGACAACACACCCAGAGAGCCTTAAACTACTCAAGTTACAATTTGAGCTAAAAGCAGTTCATCCATCAGCTGAGGCAGGCAGGCCAGATCAAGAGGAAAAAAAAAATGTTGGCTTATCTCACCATAACCGACTTTACTCATTCACCAAGAAGAAATGAAGATGAAATTCCAGTAATAAATTAAAAGATTGATGCTAAACAAAGTCATGAGTGCTAGCCTTTTGCCAGATACTCAGGTAACTAGAATTATTTTAACCAAGACGTTTCTTTAACAAATGCTTTTTCTTAAGCTTGCTTGACTTTTCCCAATATACCTTTAAGGTTAACCCCCCACCTATGGTTTAATTAAGATAAGATGGCATACAGGAATTTTCTGTAAACGGACTTGAGACATTGGATGGTGTTTGGAAGGTCTTGTGGGAAGATGTTCCAAAATTATAGGGAAGAGGTTTCCCATCCTGATTAGTTTCTGGGTTACAACTTTGTATCTCTTGTAATCTTAATGCCATCCATTCTTTTTTCCTTATTAACTGAGACTTAAGATAAAGTATCTCACTGTTCTGCCCATGGAACTGTCATCATGACTTAAAACTTTCCTGCCATTTCTGTCACTAAATAATCATGACTTTCTCATTGTGGGGGAGAAATCTTTCATATATCTGTCCCTATGTGTTTCATTCTTTAATTCTTTCATTGATAGGTGCTTGGTATATGACTCTTGAACAAGTAAAATGGAATATGTTATAATTTAAAAAAATTTAAAATCCATCAGATTTAATAGTGTAACACTGTGATTCAAATCTCTCTAATTTCATGAGGGTATGTTTGTCAAAAATGGGTTTTCTCTTCCATGAAATAAATGCCTTTCGAACGTTTGCCTTTTTCTTAATATTTTTCAGTAGAAAAATGTCTCATGTTCTTGGTATATATATGTGCTGCAAATATTTTCTCCAGGTGCAGCTTGTCTTTCATTTCTTTTGTGGGATCTTTTTAAAAAAAATACTTTTATTGGGGGTTCTTACATCTCTTAACCCAATCCATACATTCATCCAGTGTGTCAAGCACATTTGCACATATGCCACCATAATTTTCGAAGCATTCTCTTCCCACTTGAGACCCTGATATCAGCTCCCCATTTCTTTCCCCTCCCTCCCTCCCTCCCCCACCCACCTTCCCTCACGAACCCTTGATAAGTTACAGATTGTTTTTTCCATTTCTTACATTGTCCTCCTTTGCCTCTCACCCACTTTATTCGTTATTCGTCCCACTGAGAGGGGGTTCTAGGTTGATCCTTGTGATCGGTTCCCCATTTCTCCCCCTACACTCCCCAATCCTCCTGGTATCTCTACTCTCCTTGTTGGCCCTGAGGGGTTTATCTATCCTGGACTCCCTGTGTTGCGGGCTCTTATCTGTAGCAGTGTGCATGCTCTGGTCTAATCTGATTTGTAAGGTAGAATTGAGGTCATGATAGTGGGGTGAAGGAAGGACCAAAAAAACTAGAGGAAAGTCGTGTGCTTCATTGGTGCTATACTGCAGCCTGATTGGCTCATCTCTTCCCTGTGACCTCTGTGAGGGGATGTCCAATTGTCTACAAATGGGGCCTGGGGCTCTACTTCTTGAACACCCCCCCCCCCCCCCCGCCCCCCGATAGCTAAATGCTTGGCTACTAACAGAAAGCTTGGTGTTTTGAACCCACCTGCCACTATGTAGGAAAGAAGATCAGCTGACCTGCTCCCCTAAAGGAAACTCTATGAGGCAGCTCTATTCCATCCTACTGGGTGGCTATGAGTCAGAACTGACTCAATGGCACACAACGTGGTGTCTTTTGAGGAATTTAAGTTTTAATTTTAATGTGGTAACCTGGGTGGTACAAACAGTGCTCCACTACTAACCACACAGGGTTGTTGGTGGGAGCCCACTCAAAGGAGCATCACATCGTAAGACGGCCCCAGTAATCTGCTTCCAAAAGTTTAAATCCAAAAAACCAAACCTGCTGCTCTCAAGTGGATTCCGACTAGACTATAAAGTGACCCAGTAGGACAGACTGCCTCAAATGGTTTCCAGGGTCTTAGTGATAACATTAGCCTATTTCCAAGTCTACTGTGGAATGGCTAATGGGTTCACGCTGATTTTTTGACTTGTGGAAGGATTACCTATTGTTACCAGAGCTCCTTGCAGAAATGCCACAGGCTTGAAAATTATTATGATGCACGTCTACTCTACACATGGGCCACCGTGAATCAGAGTTCATTTCACAGCAACTGACAACAGCAATCTCCAACTTTTCCCATACAAAAACCAAACTGTTTAGGTACCAATTCTGAAAACCATTCATTCCCCAACTTCTCTTTGATCACATTTCAGGATTGTATGCATGAGTTTTTTTCTTTCTCCCTGAACCAAAATTCCATTGCTTTGTTATAGTTTACAACTAATTAGTCTTTTATCTGGTAGAAGAAACCTTCTTGCCATAGTATTCTTCAAAAGAATATTTTCTTTTCTTAGTCTTGTGCATGTCTATATATATTTAAAAACCTGCTTGTTCAATTAGCCAAGTATCAAATAAACTAATAATGATTCTTCTCTGCTGCACAAAGGGCCGCTATGACATGGAATTGACATTAAAACACCTAACAACCACAACTACCACCACTAAACACTTTCTGGACTGTTTGGACTCTGATTGGAAAAGTTAAAAAAATTGTTTCTTAAATTAGTTTGAGATGTTGGCCAGTTTTCCTTTGTAGTAGTTACATAATTTTGTGTCAATCTGAAGTTTAAGGTTGGAGCCTGTCAATCAGGTGCCTCCTTGTGGGTGTGAGCTCATCTTTTAAAATCATTTTATTGGGGGCTCATACAACTCTTAACCACAATCCATACATACATCAATTGTATAAAGAACATTTGTACATTTGTTACCCTCATTATTCTCCAAACATCTGTTCTCCACTTAAGCTCCTGATTCCTCCCCCCCTCCCCACTCCCTCATGAACCCTTGATAATTTATAAATTATTATTTTGTCATCTTACACTGTCCAACGTTTCCCTTCACCCACTTTTCTGTTGCCCATCCCCCAGGGAGGAGGTTATAAGTAGATCCTTATACTCGGTTCCTCCTCTCTATCCCACCCTCCTTCTACCCTCCCAGTATCGTCACTCTCACCACTGGTCCAGAGGGTATCATCCGTCCTGGATTCCCTGTGTTTCCAGTTCCTGTCTGTACCAGTGTACATCCTTTGGTTTTGTCAGATTTGTAAGATAGAATTGGAATCATGACAGTGGGTGGGGAGGAAGCATTTAGGAACTAGAGGAAAGTTGTATGTTTCATCGTTGCTACACTGCACCCTGATTGGCTCGTCTCCTCCCCATGACCCTTCAGTAAGGAGATGTCCAGTTGCCTACAGATGGGCTTTGGGTCCCCACCCTGCACTCCCCCTCATTCACAATGATACGATTTTTTGTTCTTTGATGTCTGATACCTCATTCCTTCGACACCTTGTGATCACAAAGGCTGGTATGCTTCTTCCATGTGGGCTTTGTTGCTTCTGAGCTAGATGGTTGCCTGTTTAACTTCAAGTCCTTAGGACCCCAGACGCTGTATCTTTCCACCATCATGGAATGCCAGTTTAATAGAACAAAGTACTCTTGCATTGAGGGAGTACTTGAGTGGAGGCCCAATGTCCATCTGCTACCTTAATATTAACCTATCAATATATGCACATAAACCTATTTCCCCATCCTCATATATATATAGTTACATATATATGCCTTTATTTAGAACCTGTATAAATGCCTGTTACCTCCTAGCTCTTTCCTCTATTTCCTTGGACTTTCCTCTTGTCCCACTATCATGCTCAGCCTTCATTTGGGTTTCAGTAATTCCTCTTGGTTACATTACCCTTGATCATGCCCTACCAGGCCTCGTACACCCTCCTCACCACCGATTTGGATCACTTGTTCCCTTGTCCCTGGGGTTGTTAACACCCACTTCCTGTCCTCCCACCTTCCCCTCTTCCATGTCCCCCCGGAACTGTCAGTCCCATTGTTTTCTCCTCCATATTGTTCATCCAGTGTGAGCTCTTCTTAAGGAGGGTCCTGGGAACCTCCCCGCACTACCCCTGACTTCACCATCCTATCATTTCATTACTTGCGAGTCCTGCCAGAATCCTGGAGATTGGTCCACCATCATTGGGTCCACAAGACTTTGCACCACCAGCTGGTGATCTTCCTGCATTTTGCATCATTGCTTGTGGTTGTTTGAGTCTGAAGGATTCAGGGACTAGTATCAGACTTGATATGGACTGGGCTGGGATGTTTTTCTAATATATAATTACTTCTTATTATAAAGTTCTTTCTTATACACATGTGTCACTGGATTTGTTTCTCTAGTCAACACAGCCTAACACAATCACATTAACCTTACTAGATTTTTGTATCAGGGTTATGGCTAATCTCACAAAATGATTTGTAATGTGGTTCCCCTTTCTATATTTTATAGTAGTTGGTGTAAGATTATAGTGGTTTGAACCTTGAATGTTTGGTAGGCACTGGTTAAATCCATCTTACTTAGGATTTTCATTTTGAGAACATCTAATGCCTCCTTTCTCCCCCTAACCTTTTATATTTATTTATTTGGAATATATTGCAGTATTTTCCTAAAGTCTTCAGGTGAATGAATATTCAGCTCATTACGTCTTTCTTTTTTACTCATTCACATGTTTCCCTCTAAAAACTGCTTTAGCATGAGCTCCTAAATTTTCATTAGTACTGAATAAGAAATATTGTGAACTGGATGAAGGTTTATAAAGCAGATCTGTTTTCCATTCAACAATTCATATTCAGTCAAATAATATAATGAACATCACTTAGGTCACGTCTTCCCATTTCCAATTCTCTTTTTAATAACCCCTTTGAACTTTGTCCTGTATTTTATTTGTGGTTCCTTTCTTTTTTTTTTTAATCGTTTTATTAGGGGCTCATACAACTCTTATCACAATCCATACATACATCATTTGTGTAAAGCACATTTGTACATTCATTGCCCTCATCATTCTCAAAACGTTTGCTCTCCTCTTAAGCCCCTGGCATCAGGTCCTCTTTTTTTCCCCTCCCTCCCCGCTTCCCCCTCCCTCATGAGCCCTTGATAATTTATAAATTATTATTTTGCCATATCTTGCCATGTCCGACGACTCCCTTCACCCACTTTTCTGTTGTCCGTCACCCAGGGAGGAGGTCACATATAGTTCCTTGTAATCAGTTCCCTCTTTCCAACCCACTCTCCCTCTACCCTCCCAGTATCGCCACTCACACCACTGGTCCTGAAGGGATCATCCGCCCTGGATTCCCTGTGTTTCCAGTTCCTATCTGTACCAGTGTACATCCTCTGGTCTAGCTAAACTTGCAAGGTAGAATTGGGATCATGATAAGGGGGGTGGGGGAAGCACTTAGGAACTAGAGGAAAGTTGTATTTTTTCTTGCTACATCACACCCTGACTGGCTCAACTCCTCCCAGAGACTCTTCTGTAAGGGGATATCTAGTGGCCTACAAATGGGCTTTGGGTCTCCACTTTGCACTTCCCGCCTCATTCACTATGCTAAGATTTTTTGTTCTGATGGTGCCTTATACCTGAACCCTTTGACACCTCGTGATTGCACAGGCTGGTGTGCCTCTTCCATGTGGGCTTTGTTGCTTCTGAATGTTGTTCCTTTCTTTAATTCATGAGTTACCCAGAAATGTCCCTCAAATTCCAAAACTACAAGAACAATTTAAATATTCAGTTAATTTCTAAAGGTTGGACACATGAATTTTCAGAATAGGTCCACAAGTAACTTTTAAGGCTTTCCTAGTGGACATAGGCTGAACTTCATTCCTGTTGTTTCTTAACTGTACTGCATTAAAACTTACTCTTGAATTTAGAGTAGCTAAAAGTGAAATGAAGAAATGATAAAGTAAAAAAGCTGAATAGAACATTTCAAAGGGTGGGTAAAAGGCAAAGTTATAATGAAATGTGCAAAGTCCTAGAGTTAGGAAATCAAAGGGGAAGATCATGCTTAGGTTTCTCAAGGTAAAATAATTTGAGGGCAAAGAAACCAATGTCTTGAAAACAATATAAATGTTTATTTTGAGGGCAAAATACTGAACAACAAAGGAAGCATCAAAAGAAAATAGAAGGAATATAGTCATTGTACCAAGAAGAAACAAAAAGACAACAAACAAGCCCTAGTTAATGTTCAACTATTACAAGAGGTAGCAGAGAATGGAGTGGATGGTTTTGAAGGAAAAATCCGAGCAACACCTAATGCACTAGTGAAAAACAAAACTCCAGGAATTACCGGAATAACAATTGAAACAGATAAGGCACTGGAGGTGCTTACTCGTATATGCCAAGAAGCTGGCTAACTGAAAAGAGATTCAAATTCACATCTATTCCCCCCAAAAATGTAATAAAAAAAATGTGGAAATTACTGAATATCATTCTTGTTCACATACATACAAATAAAACTCCACTAAAAAGAAGTGGAACAGTACACTGAAAAGGAATTGCCAAAAAGCCAAGGACTCAGAAGAGTACATGGGATGAGGGATAACACTGTTGTTGTTAGGTGGATTTTGAATGAAAGCAGAGACCACCAGAACGATGTATACCCTTATTTTACTGATTATGCAAAGGCATTTAACTGTGTAGATCATAAAAATTGTGGATAACATTGTGAAGAACAGGGATTCCAGAACACTTTATTGTGCTTAGGTAGAAACCGAAAACACACAAAGAGGCAGTCACTGAGACTAGTTTGGAGGTTTTAGCAGGGGGACGCAGCTACTTGTATACCCTTGACCGAAGGACGGTCCTCCTTCTGTCAGAAAGATGGTCCTCTTCAACCAAGCTAGCAGCTTCAGGAAGGGATGCACGTGGAGCAGTGAGGGAGGAAGGCGATACCGCCTAGCCAGTCAGATCAGCTGAATCAACCTGGTGATGAATGGGGTTACGTATGTCACAGCCAGATCGCCCTCACATCCCAAGAGGCAGTCACCGAACCAGAACAAAGGATACTGAATGGTTTAATATCAGAAACGGTGCGCATGAGTTGCATTCCTTTACCATACTTACTCAATAATCTGCATGCTGAGGAAATTACCTGAGAAACTGTAATATATGAATAAGAATGCATCGTCAGGAACGGAGGAGGATCATAATAATCTGCTATAAGCAGATGCCACAATATTGCTTTCTGAAAGCAAAACAGAATGAAGTTCTGATGAAGATCAAAGGCTACATGATGGGACTGCACTATGGATTTGTATGATTATGTGAATTTTATAACAATAAAACTGCTAAAAAAAAAATCAAAGGCTACAGCCTTCAGTATGGATTATACCTCAACATAAACAAACAAACAAACAAACAAACAACAAAAACCCCTAAGATCCTCACAAATGGACCAATAAGCAACATCATGATCACCAGAGAAACGATTGAAATTGTTAAAGATTTTACTTGTATCCACAATCAATGCCCACAAAAGCAGCTGTCAAGAAATCAAATGACATACCACATTGGGTAAATCTGCTGCTCCAGACATGTTAAAAATGCACATGATTCAAGACATAGTCGTTTCAACAGCCTCATATGCATGTGAAAACTAGACAAGGAGTAAGACTGGATAAGAACTGATGTCTATATATTGTGGTGTCAGTGAAGAATATGGAAAGCATTACAGATATTAGAGGAACAAACAAATCTGTCTTAGTACATTCATTCACAAAGCTTCTTAAGGGCAAAAATAGAGAAATTTGATCTTATATATTTTGGACATAGGAGGGGACACCCCCCCAAAACACAAAATTTTTTCCAAAGCTATGTCTGTACATTAATTTTTTTAAACAAAATAATCTTATCACCTTCAAAGTACTCTCCATTACACTTAATACATTTGTCAATTCTGCAATTACATTCTTGGAAACATTTTTCTTTAAAAAAAAAAAATCATTTCATTTGGGGCTCATACAACTCTTATCACAATCATACATACATCAATTGTGTAAAACGCATTTGTATATTCATTGCCCTCATCATTCTCAAAACATTTCCTCTCCATTTAAGCCCCCGGCATTAGGTCCTCATTTTTCCCCTCCCTACCCGCTCCCACCTCCCTCATGAGCCCTTGATAATTTATAAATTATTATTTTGTCTTATGTTGCCATGTCCGACGACTCCCTTCACCCACTTTTCTGTTGTCCGTCACCCAGGGAGGAGGTCACATATAGTTCATTGTAATCGGTTCCCCCTTTCCAACCCATTCTCCTTCTATCCTCCCAGTATCACCACTCACACCACTGGTCCTATAGGGATCATTCTCCCTGGATTCCCTGTATTTCCAGTTCCTATCTGTACCAGTGTACATCCTCTGGTCTACCAGACTTGCAAGGTAGAATTCATATCATGATAGTGGGAGCAGGGAGGAAGCATTTAGGAACTAGAGGAAAGTTGTATTTTTCATCGTTGCTACATGC
>NW_022111373.1:89871962-89907134 GCF_000313985.2 Echinops telfairi
GGAGACAATAACATGCACAAAAACAAGACAAAGCAAAACCAAGCAACAATGTACAACAAAACAGCAACAATAACAAACCACTGACAAAGAACAAATTCAAACACAACAGGAAAGAAAAGCTTGTAGTTAGTTCAAGGATTGCTGGCCTTTAGGAGTGCTCTCCAGTCCAGTCTGTTGGGGCACCACACCCTGGTCCCAAAGTCCACCTTCATCATTCCCTAGGGAACTTGCTGCTCCATTCCTTTGCTGTTCGGCTGCACTCTCCCAGTGCTTTGCCTCAGTGTGGCGGGATCAGATTGGGTGCAATTCCCACACTGCGTCTCTGGTGTTGTCCCCCACATGGAAACATTTTTCAAACTCGTCTGTTTGGATGGCTGACAGCACCTCCCTCATTGTTTTCTTCACCTCACCTACTTCATCAAATTGCTGTCCTTTCATGCCCCTCTTCATTTGCAGAGACAAAAAGAAGTCACACAGAGTAAGGTCAGGTGAGAAAGGTATGTAGGATAAGGGAGGCATGCTGGGTTTAAAAAAAAATCATTTTATTAGGGCCTCATACGATTCTTATCACGATCCATAAATACATCAATTATGTAAAGCACATTTGTACATTCATTGCCCTCATCATTTTCAATTTTTTTGTTTTTTTTTTAACCCAAACTGGCACATTGAGATGACTTCGTGAACAGGTGCATTGTCATGGTGGCAAAGCCAGTCCCCCCTGCACTGTTACACTATCTTTTCAGAACCTCTGAATAGAAAGCTTGGTTAACAGTCTGACCTGGTGGAACCAACTCCAAATGCACTACAAGTTGACATTTTTATCCTTTTGGGTAGTTGACGATGTCCAGAATGAGGTTTGTCATCAATCGACATTTTACCTTTTTGAAACGAGAAAACCACTAGCACACCTGAGTTTTCCCATAGCCCTGTCCTTGCAAGCTGTGTTCAACAGCACAGCAGTTTCTCTGATTTCTCCCGAGCAGAAAAGACTCTCACAGCGAATGCTGTTCTCCTAAATCGGGCACCACAAACAAAGTGAGGTTTGAGCGAAACTGCTTTTATGAAAATATTCAGTGTGACCAGAGAGAACCTTCCCAGGCAATGGCACTGGGTGCACTAACTCAGAGCGAGTTGCTCCATGCTTGCCTAGCAGGAAAAATGTGAATGTACACCACGAATGTTCTGCCAAGCAAAATTCCATTGGGGGGGTGGGGTGGGGGAAGTTACCCACTCCATTATCTGCAGGGACCAGTTCCTGAAGAAAGACATCATGCTTGGTAAAAGGTGTTGTTTTGTTCTGTTACACATATGGTTACTGTGAGTCAGAACCAATTCAACATCACCTAGTAAAAACATCAACAAAAGAATGTATTATTTGATACTAATACTTCTGAGGAATGTTAAAATTTCCTAATGGCCCATTAATGTTCAATTTTTTAACTATTATGTATGTTGAAAAGATCATAAGTTTTTAAGTTTGTGAGTAATTATAGTTTAATGTTTGTTTAAGTAAGTCTTTTAATGAGGCTGCTTCAATCCTTGACTCTTTCTGCTTGCTTTATCAGTCATGAAAAAATATTCAAAATTCTGAAATTTTGGATTTCTAAGGTCAATCTTTGTTACAATGAAAAGTGCATTCAAAATTTAAAATTTTTATATTTTCCTGGTGAACTGAATCTTTTATTATTATCAATGATCACTTCCATTTCTACTGAGTTTGTATACCTTAGCGTTTAAATGGCATATTAATATAGCTAAACCTGCATCATTAGTAGTATTTTCCAAATAAATCTTTGCAAATCCTTTAATTTTCTATTTTTCTTATAAATAGCTTATATCTAGATTAGTGAAAGTTTTTTTTGGTCTGGGCTGACATTTTTATGCCCATTTAGGAGCCCTGGTGATACAGTGGGTTGTACAATGGGCTACTAACTGAAGGGTCAGCAATTCAACCCACCAGTCGCTCCATAGGAAAAAGATGAGGCTCTCCACTACCCTAAATATATATAGCCTAGGAAACCCAAAGGGTCAGTCCCTACTCTACCCTACAGGATCACCATGAGTCAGAATCAACTTAACAGCAGTGGGTTTGGGATGGGCAAAATAGCTGATGGTGCAAGAAGCATCAAACAAAGATGAAAATACAGTGACTGAACCCAAAAGAACTGGTTGATGTTTAATCATTTCAGTAGGTAACATATGATCAAGAACCAAAGGCATTGATGGAAAAAGTCTGAGCTTCACTGATGACACTGGTGAAAAACAAAACTCTAGAATTGACAGAGTATCAATTGAAATGCTTCAACAAACTGATGCAGGTCTGGAAGCACTCACTAGTTTATGCCAAAAAATTTAGAAGACAGCTACCTGGCCAACTGATTGGACGAGATTCATATTATGCCCATTCCAAAGAAAAATAAGTCAATGGAATGCATAAATTATGAAACAATATATCACTACTCCTAATACTAACCACCTTAGGTAGGTGCTTGTTTTTTTCCTCCTGCAAAACTGTAGTTTATTGTCAGGTTAATCTAATGTCTAATGGGCAAAGGCAGTTTCAAGCCTCTGCCTTCGATGTTCTTGCCTTCATTTTACACAATATTTTCCAATTAGATAAAATTTATATTCTCATTATTCAAAATAAGGCAAATGTGTCAGAAATATGCATCTTTTCCAATCAGTTGGCCAAGTATCTGTCTTCTAAATTTCTTGGCATAAACTAGTGAGTGCTTTCAGTCTTGCATTCCCCACCCCCCCATATCTAATTTCTCATTATTCAATCTCAGTACTTACTATCCAAATTCACTATTCCAAACTCAGGAAATGAATGGGTGGATACTAAAGGATTAAGCTTTTTCAAATTTGTCTTTTCTTAATAAAAACAAAAGTTTTTATTTTGTGTGTCCCTAAAAGTCTGTTACCACTGATACCTCTTACACAAGGCTGTATTTTCGTGTTTACGTGGAGAGTTTCTATGAACTCTTTGTTCTCCTTACAGTCCAAGGAAGATAGATTCCCCCACTGGGAATGCGCATTGTCTCTAGGACTCACAAAGAGAATGTGATGTTTTCCATTTCATGAAGGTAGTATGAATCATAACTTTAAATTGTCATGGAGGTTGTTATAGATTTGTAATTTCCACTTCTCAATCTTCATTATTAAAAAAAGCTAATTCTGCAAAGTAAGTGGTTAGGGAACAAGTTAATTTCTAATATATTCTTTAAAAATCCACCCCCCAACAATACATTCTTACATTAACGAGTGACGGTTTAAGAACCTCAAGCTTTACTGGTGTCAAAATTCAGTTCATAAAATTATTTTTAATACAATAACTTTGTGCATTATTTTACCCAAAGCAAAAATGTTCCACTGCTTTCTTAAACATACACTTTTATTAAGCTATCACTGTCATTAAAAATTCTCAAAGTCATCAACTACCTCTATAAAGCTGAATATAATATAATGTGTAATTCTCAACTTCCAAAGCAATATTTTTGTCCTAAAAAAATTAAAAGATGATAATATGCTACTGTAAAATCCTGTTCCACTCAGTCTCATCAGTAACACAAATCAGTGCCTCCTACTCACCAAGAATAAAGTTAGCATCACAGCAACACATAAGTTATCACACTACATATGACAGACAAACTGACAATTATTAGATATGGATAAAAGGCCTTTGGGTGGAAGTAGGGCGTGGGGACAGGTTGCTTCGTGCTCTTTACTTCACAGGGGCTTGCTCATAAAGGCCGTTTTCTAGACATTGTTTTAGCTAACTTTATTCTGAGAACAGACTACGAAGGCTATCCACTTTTGAGGAATTAACCATTAAAACCCCCTATGTGAAGGGAGACGTCAGACAGTGTAAGGCATGACAAAATAGTAATTTATAAATTATCAAGGGTTCGTGTGGGAGGGGAAAAATGAGAAGCTGATACCAAGGGCTCAAGTAGAAAGAAAATGTTTTGAGAATGATGTCAACAAATGTACAAATGTGCTCGACACAATGGATGTATGTATAGATCGTGATTAGTTGTACGAGCCCCCAATAAAATTATCTCAAAAAGGAAAAACAAAAACAAAACCCCTATGATAGCACCAAAATATTGTTAGCTACTGAAAACCTCATAAATACAAGAACAACATGGTCAGAGATGGTGCCAGATGACACTCAAAATAAGCATGAGGAAAAGCTACCTTCTGAAGGTAGAGTCACAACCATGACACAAATGGAATAACCCCTGTGAAACCTTCATTTACTAATGGGACAGACTTAAACTGGAAGAAATAGCTGCAAGCACAAATAATTGGAACTTGGAAGGTACAAAATATGAATCTAGGAAAATTGGAAGGCTTTAAATACAAAATGGGACACATAAAGATCAATATTCCAGGCTTTAGTGAGCTGAAATGGAGTGGGATTGGCCATTTTGAATCAGAAAATCATGGTTTACTACACTAGTAATGACCTAAAGAGGAGGAATGGGGTTGCATTCATCATCAAAAAGGGAATTTCAAGAGTTATCTTGAAGTACAACACTGTCTTCTAGGATGTCTATCCACATACAAGAATTCAATCAATATAAATATTATCCAAATTTATGCACTAATCACTAGAGCTGGTGATGAAGAAACTGAGGAATTCTAACGTCTTCAGATGGAAATCGATCAAACATGCAATCAGGATTCATTGATAATTATTGGTTATTGGAATGCAAAAATTGGAAACGAGAATGAACAATAGTTGGAAAATATGGACTTGGTGATAGAAATGAAGCTTGAGAGACTATGACAGAATTTTGCTAGACCAACAACTGGTGCATCACAAATACCTTTTTTCAATAACACAAAAGGTGACTATACATGTGATCTCCAGATGGCATACACAGAAATTAAGTTGATTACATGTGATAGGTACGTTTATTATGCCAACCTGGCCAATAAGAACATGTGGGATTTATCAGGTCAGTTTGATTGGAGGGCAAAGAGATACAATGGCTTGGGGAGCCCCGCCTCTCTCTCTTACTCTCTGGTGATTGGATCAGTGTGCAGCTAGCTGCCTTAGCTAGTAGTTCTCTGCTTCAACTTGTGAGCTATACTACCTGTGGGACAACCAACTCATGGACCGTGTCACTAGAGCTTGAGGTTCCTTCGAGACCCACTTCACCACACTGCTAGTGTATACATTGCTTGAGACTGGGTCTCTTGGATGCTGTTATCTGGCTGACTGTTGGTGACCAGCCCTGCTGTTTGCTGCCTCTGGCCAGACTGACTGCATTGCTTTAAGAAAATTCAATTGTCTGCTTCCTTGACCTTGAACTGAGCAGCCCTTGTGAGTTGAACTGAGCCCTCTGTACCACTGTGTGGACAATTCCTTTGTGATCTATCTATCTATCTAGTTATTGATGTATATGTGTGTGTGTGCATATAAACGCTAAGTGTACTGGTTTTGTTTCTTTAGAGAGCCCTGTCTAACACACTACATCTGTGGGAAGAGATGATCGAGAAGCTCAATATCAGCAGCTAAAACCAGGCAAAGGGCCAAGAATCTGTATGTGGTTCAAGCTGCAGTTGTGCAAACAGACCAGGAAAAGTGTGCCTGGTCAGGATTGTATATCCTCTCACCATATTAATTTAATCTGTATGCTGGGCACATAATCAGAGAAACTGGATTATATGAAGACTATGGTATCAGGATTGGAGGAAGGCTTATTAACAACTTTTGTTATGCAGATGACATGACCTTGTTTGCTGAAATTGAGAACCAGAAGCATGTGCTGATGAAGATCATGGATTACAGTCTTTAGTGTGGATTACAATCATTGTAAAGAAAACCCAAAGGCACTATTATATATTTGGGTGTTTAATCTCTTATTCACATTTCAACAATGCAGAACAACCTCCCCTTTCTCTTCTTTTGCCTGGTCTTGAATAAGTCCCAAAATAATTTTTAAAAATGTTGAAGAAAACCCTGGTAATGGGGAAAAAAGAAATTATTAATAGGAGAAAATTTTTAGTGCACATAAAACAACTGATTATTAACATCATTTATATATAAGTCACAAACGGCAGTTTTTAAAACATAAGGCGACTTCATAAAGTTTATGGAATTCTTTCTTAAGTGTTATCTTTTCATTCCAATGTTTCTCTGAATTTTTTGACACTCTCTTGTATGTAGATTATATACAGTGTCAGCTACATGTTTGAAATTTGTTAGGAATTTTAGGTTTATGAATAATGACGTGTAATCCCCACCCCCCCTTTAAGTAAAGACAAATAGGCTCCAATCAGCATTATCACACACCACATCTAATTTTAGGAACAGACTACTGCACTTAAGTTAAAAATAAACCTACCTTTGACCTTTTTTAACCTAAACTAAAAGAGGAAAAAAAGGCCTGTTCATGTGGTTCAATCTAAAAAAATGGTAAACTTAACCCAAATTCAGAGATCAAGATAATTTATAAAAATATAATCTGCAAAACCAAAATATTATAGTATTTTGAAATAAAAACGTTTAGTTCAGAGATTTTATGCTTAGTTCGTTTAAGAAATACCTTTACTTATTTTAAGACAACTTTTGGTATGATAAATTAAATAGAAAACAATACAGATCTCAACTTTTTAATGTCTATTGGTAAATATTAATACAAATAAATTTTATTTTTAAAAGTTATAGCACAAACGACTACACAGAAAAACAAGTACCTAAACAAGTACCTAATTCAAGACATCTTTGCCTCAGTGGACAAATATGACACACACATACATGGGTTCTATATTTCAAGACTTCATAGTCTTTAAAATTAAGATGGTTACTTATGATTGGTATATGAAGGGGCATCCCCCCCAAAATCCAGAATTGTTCTTGGCAGAGCAGTTTTCATAGTACGTATCCCGCCCCTCCGCTAGGCAAGCATGGACCAATTCACTCTGAGTTAGAGCACCCAGTGCCATTGCCTGGGAAGGTTCTCTGAGGGCACACTGAATATTTTCATAAAAGCAGTTTCGCTCAAACCTCATTTTGTTTGTGGTGGCCGATTTAGGAGAACAGCATTCGCTGTGAGAGTCTTTTCTGCTCGGGAGAAATCAGCAGAAACTGCTGTGCTGTTGAGCACAGCTTGCAAGGACAGGGCCATGGGAAACTCAGGTGTGCTAGTGGTTTTCTCGTTTCAAAAAGGGAAAATGTCGATTGATGACAAACCTCATTCTGGACATCGTCAACTACCCAAAAGGATAAAAATGTCAACTTGTAGTGCATTTGGAGTTGGTTCCACCAGGTCAGACTGTTAACCAAGCTTTCTATTCAGAGGTTCTGAAAAGATAGTGTAACAGTGCAGGGGGGACTGGCTTTGCCGCCATGACAATGCACCTGCTCACAAAGTCATCTCAATGTGCCAGTTTGGGTTAAAAAACAAAACAAAACAAAAAAAACCCCAGCATGCCTCCCTTGCCCTACATACCTTTCTCAGCTGACCTCACTCTGTGTGACTTCTTTTTGTTTCTGCGAATGAAGAGGGGCATGAAAGGACAGCAATTTGATGAAGTAGGTGAGGTGAAGAAAACAATGAGGGAGGTGCTGCCAGCCATCTAAAGAGACGAGTTTGAAAAATGTTTCCTAAAATGTAATTGCAGATTTGACAAATGTATTAAGTGTAATGGCAAGTACTTTGAAGGTGATAAGGTTGTTTTGTAAAAACATTATATACATAGCTTTGGAAAAAATTCCAGGTCTTTTTTGGGGGGTTGGGAAGTAGTGGTATGCCTTCAATACTTATGATTGCTCTTTGTCACTGAAAGGTTATATTTGAAAAAGCTGTCAAACTGTTATATGCTGACAATTTGCCTTTTGGTTTCTCAAAAAAGGACCTTATTATATGTTTCCTAGCTTACAGCTGAATCCACAGCAGCTGTTGAGGCTAAGAAATTCCAGCAACCAATTAGGCTGGCATAAAGCTTGTCTAGCATGTAAAGTATAATTAAGTTTCAAATGCAAGCACCATGAGCCAAAATAAATCAGCCAAGAATCCTAAAAGTTTATTGTAAGTATCTGAATGTTGGAACATTAAGAATGCTAAAAAATGTGCATTCTATTAAAAAAATTCAGTTGGAGAACATTAGGAAAAATATGAAAAAATGATCAATTCCTTCCATCTCTGATGATTTTAAAAGATTACAGCTGTTTCTGACATACCTAGGATTATAAACAACATGTTTTCTATTTCTAATCATACCAATCATAGGGTTGATATATACTAAAGTATACACATGAAAAGTCTTCCCCCCCAAATAATTTTTCCCCCCAAATCCTTTAAACAGATATCTATGCTAAAATCTGGTTTAAAGTTTACTAAATTTTAAAATGTAGCACAAATTAGTGTTTCATAAACACTTAACTAAATCTGCAATATGTACTTTGAAAACCTAGTAGACATTGGTTTTTCATGTGTACATACCTAAAATAAAAGCCCAGATTATGCAACTATAAATTTAAATAACAAGTGCTCCCAGGTTCTGAACATGATACATTCCTGTGTTAAGAATGTCTACATATATCAGAACAAGTGATATAGTGTAATTAAAAAGCTGGAAGTATTTTCAATGATTTAAAAGCTGCACAAGCATCAAGTGAGATTACTGCGATCAGGAATTTCTGGTGAGTAGAGATAATTTGTTCAATTATTTCAAAGTGAGGGGAAATTTAGATAAACATTATAGGCCTGTAATAAACATACAGATAAACATACAGTTCTTTTGTATGCCTACTCCTTAAAAAAAAGTTGTGTTTTAGGTGCAAGTTTATAGCAAATTAGGTTTTTGTTTTTTTGTTTTTGCAAATTAGGTTTTGATTTAACAATTTTAATGCAATTTGTTCCACTAACACTGGTTACATTTTTCACGTGTCAACATCACCATTACCATTACCATTAATCCAGCCTCTCTGCCTTCCTTAGTATCTCATCTTTGTTTTAAGGCAGTGGTTCTCAACCTTCCTAATGTCACGACCCTTTAAAACAGTTCCTCATGTCGTTGTGACCCTCTAACCATGTAATGATTTTCGTTGCTACTTCATAACTATAATTTTGTTATGAATTGGGTGACCCCTGTGAAAAGATCATTTGACACCCCCCCCCCCACCCAAAGGGGTAGCGACCCACAGGTTGAGAACCGCTTTTTAAGGTAATGTGAACTACTTGGTCTCATCATGGTCTATTTAAGGAAGCACAGTATTATCAACCATATATGGATAAAAGGTGACCACTGGGAGTGTCTTTGGCTCCAAATTCAAAGTGTCATAAATCTTACCTTTTTAAAAAATAAATTTGTTTTGTTCTCTACTCCCACTCCCTTCTACCCAAGACCTTGCTTGTATTATGCTCCAGGTCAGATTGGTTGCTAGTGGTAACTGGGCTAGTTTTTCTGATCTCAAGCTATGTAAATTTATAGTTCATGGAGGTTCATATGTAGCTATTAATCCACTGGACTAGTTTTTTCTTTGAGTCCTTGATTTCCTTCATTCTCTCTTGTTCCAGACCAATAGAGACCATTAGCTGTAACTTAAATGGCCAACTGTACACTTTACAGATGCTATTTCCCAAACTAGGAAACAGTACACGATCTTTATGAACTATGCTATGATGTTACATGATCTGTCTCCCAAAACTATGCTCTCAAGCCTTTTACACAATACACCATTCCGAGGAGGTCCTTGGTTGCGCTGAGGTAGAGTCTGTAACTGTATCCCTATGTCGTTTCTTACATATATGATCAAGAGGTAGCTTCAAAGAGTCCATGGAAAAAAGGAAAGAAAACATTGTGGAAATTCCCCATGAATTTTTGAAAATCTCATAAATGCAGCATATATAAACATGTATGTACATGGGGGTGGGAGGAATCTTCAGAAAGTTCATGGAAAAATTCTATTATCTATAATTCCATTTTTCTACAAACCCTTTGAAGCCCTGTTTATCCGCCAACAGATACACCTATATACTCACATGTGCCTTTCTATGGTATTATTGATAGCGTCTCAATTTTCAATTAGAATACACAAAAAATTTATAACCTCTCAATTTTCAATCAATAGACCAAAAAAAAAGAAAACCACCAAAAAGCTAGTTAAAAAACAAAAAACTTGGGTAATCTCCTGTGCTACCTTTCCCCAATCAGGGATTCAAAAGGGAAAAAATGAAACAAACCAAGAATATCCATTTCAGAAGAACAAAGAGTCAAATATCACCAAATTATAAAATGATACAAGAACAAGGTCCCAGCAGTACAAGGCCATTTTCAGAGGGTAGGTAAAAAAATGCATATAGCTCAAAGGAGGTGGTAAACAGATCTCTGAAAGAAGCACTTTCTTCCAAGTGAGTTCAGTCCCTTATAGAACAGAATCCTGAAAAATTATCTTAGAACACACTGACCTCAAAGTTTTTGCAACTTTATGTCATGTGACCAATTAAATCCTGGCTTCACTAAATAGGGTTTCCATTTTTTCTTACACAATTTAGCTTCAGATAAAATACTGATTCCAGTAAGACAACTAAACTGTAATTAGTTATAGGAAGCAAGTGACAGTGTAGATTGCAAGTTAAACATTTTGAGAGGAATTTTCAAGTAGAATCATAGCAAAAGGGTATTGCTATAATTAAGTTCGCTAGTTTTGTTGTTTAACAAAGTTTGCTTTTAAAATATCTTTTAAAACAGAGATATATTCTTCTACCAACTTAGTAAAGCCATTTAAAAAGGATGCTCTTTCAAGAGCATGAAAATTTGTCATCTCCTTAAAATGTTTATGATATAAAGACCTTAACATCATAAAATAAGAGAGAAAAAATTGGGAAAGTAGAGATTGCCAAAATGCTGCTTTAAAACAGAAAAACTAAACATGAACCACCTAAGGATTCCAGTGATAGAATTATTCAGACAATGAAAGGCTGTCAATTAACCAGTAATATTCATACATTATTTTTGCTTTGCCAACTACCTCAAAGCAATTTGCAATCTATTACTTATAGTCATTCCAAAAGTAAATGCCAGTCTCTTCCTATATGTCCCTGACCAGGAAGGACATGAGGACTGAAAGGAATCTGGAGATTTGTCAGAATCATTACAGCAAATCAGTAGCAGATCCAGACATCAAATTCCCAAAGTCTAATATGCAAGCTGTGTTAGCTAATCTAAATGATGATAAAAGAATCCTTAACTGTCCACCGTCTCCCTTCACCCACTTTTCTGTTGTCCGTCACCCAGGGAGGGGGTTATATGTAGATCCTTGTGATCAGTTCCCCCTTTCTACCCCACATGACAAAATAATAATAATTTATAAATTATCAAGGATTCATGAAGGAGAGGGGGCGGGGAGGGAGGGGGGAAAATGAGCTGATACCAAGGCTCAAGTAGAAAGAAAATGTTTTGAGAATGATGATGGCAATAAATGTACAAATGTGCTTGACACAATGGATGGATGTATGGATTGTGATAAGAGTTGTACGAGTCCCCAATAAAAAAAAAAAAAGAGAATACTTAACAAGCACTGTGTAAGTGTTACACCTTCAGCAACTTTGGTAGAACAAGGAGTCATTACAGAAGGCCACAAATAATGTCTCAGCTGACACTGTTAACGAGGTGTTGAAGGGATCAGGTACAAGGCATCATCAGAACAAAACATTTTACCATAGTGAATGATGGGGGGAGTGCGGAGTGGAGATCCAAAGCCCATTAGTAGGCCACTGGAGATCCCCTTGCAGAGGGGTCTCGGGGAGGAGACGAGCCAGTCAGGGTGCGATGTAGCCAATGATGAAAAATACAACTTTCCTCTAGTTCCTAAATGCTTCCTCCCGCCCCCACTATCATGATCCGAATTCTACCTTGCAAGTCTGGCTAGACCAGAGGATGTACACTGGTACAGATAGGAACTGGAAATACAGAGAATCCAGGGCGGACGATCCCTTCAGGACCAGTGGTGTGAGTGGCGATACTGGGAAGGCAGAGGGAGAGTGGGTTGGAAAGAGGGAACTGATTACAAGGAACTATATGTGACCTCCTCCCCGGGGGACGGACAACAGAAAAGTGGGTGAGGCGAGACATCGGACAGGGCAAGATATGACAAAATAACAATTTATAAATTATCAAGGGCTCATGAGGGAGGGGAGAGTGAGGAGGGAGGGGAAAAATGAGGACCTAATACCGGGGGTTTAAGTGGAGAGGAAATGTTCTGAGAATGATGAGGGCAATGAATGTACAAATGCGCTTTACACAATTGATGTATGTATGGATTGTGATAAGAGTTGTATGAGCCCCTAATAAAACAAGTTAAAAAAAAAAAGTGCTGTTGCTGTTTAGAAAACTCCTGGGGGATATGACTTTGCCAAACCTTTCTGTTTTGATTTATCACACTTAAGATGTTGCTGTTTATAACTAACAAAATTTTAGCATTTATCTATTCCTTCTTAGACTTTAAACACAAAGCTGGAATTTTGACACTAGGTAGGAAAAAAAGGAAATGGTATATATAGTTTTTATGATTAAAATATAACTTAAAAATGAGACAAACTTCATTCACATTACATACAAACTGAAAAATTGCAAACGCTTACCCTATCTGTCTATTGTCTAAAAAGGAATGTGAATATTTAATGCTGTTCAGTTCCTCTGGGGTGATAAAGAAACTTCAGATCTGGGGGTTGCAATAATCAAGCCATAATGCAAACTAACATTTTAAATAAAATCATCATTTAGAAAATTGTGCAGTTTTTCAGAACAGTTCCAAACGGAATTTGCATAAGGATAGTAAAAAACATATAGGGCTCATGACACTATTAAAATACCAAATCATGTAGTTTTCTGATATTATTCTGCTTACTTTGGGGGCTAAGAAGGGTTAAAAAGTCCAAAATCACATATAAAGAGAAGCTAAAACCTAAAATTCTAGCGTCATCATAAATTATTGACTCTATAGCTTAAATAGTGAAAAAGTTAAGAAAACAAGCAGCCCTGAAAAATATTCTTAAAGTTTATTAACTTTTAAAACTAAAAGAATAAGTCTCAACATATATGATCTTTAACTAGCATTCCTGGGTGACACAATAACCAAAACATCTTTCATTTGACAAGGAATGAAAGATTTGCTATCTACAGCCCACACTTTTGCTGTAGTGTTGTTAAAATAACATGCTGTTAATAGTTCAAAAATCTGAAGAACTGCCTTTCACAGATGTTCTACTGGATACAAGCAGCAATGCTATCTAACTGACTCCTTGGTTTAAATTCTTTCCACACTAAACAGCCGGGCTATTCGGTATATAGCAACACAGAGATATAATCTTCTGTTATTTGTGTAGGGATCTTTTAGAATGTTCTCCGACAGTTTTTGGTAGCAGTAAATGACTTGTACATATATCATTAGCAATGTTTAAACATAGAAAACTGCTCACATTATAAAATGTTGTCACTCAATATGGTTTTCAGCTACCCTTCCTAACTTTCACTAGAAAATTTAAGGCCTGAGGTCAGGTGATTAAGTACAATAGTGATTAGTAAAAGTGGAAAAAGGGCCAATGTGGACACCAAGTGGATTGATATTAAGAATCTTTTTTTGGCAGATAAATAGATCATGCAATCTGAATATTCTATGATATTAAGAATCTTTTTTTGGCAGATAAATAGATCATGCAATCTGAATATTCTACTATGAGATGAATCCTATTATGTGAGGTTTGGAAGAGAAACTTGCTAGTATCTACAGATACAGTGGCATATGTCAACAGTAAAATTCAAAAGCCCCTGATATAAAACTGCTACAGATATAGAAAAAAATAGTAATTGAAAATGCCGAGTCATACAAATTAATTTTTAAAAGTCACTGTTAATCACAACCAAAATTCTTTGATGCATTCTTGTGTTGCTGCAGCTGATAGCAGTTTAATTATATTTATCCATAATTCCTTTCAAGCAGTAGGAATAAATAGAGTGCTTGTCATCTGCCAAAATTTCCATCCCTGCTTGCAATGTCCAGGAATTTGTCATTACAATCTTTGCTCCAATCTACCTGTGGAAGTCTAGGGTACTATGTGGCTCTGTACTAGGGGGAAATTTCTCCTTTCAATGTGTGGCTAATTTGAGTTGGGAGAGTAACTGCTCTCCAGCAAGCCCCTTTACCACTAAAGTAAAAAAATCAGCATGGCTACAGGAAAAAAAAAAAAGAGACAAAGAATTATAAAGCCAAAGACTCTATGGAGAGATGGACTAAAGGCAACATAAGCATTTAGGTTTTGGGCATATTAAATTTGAGAAAGAAAGATGACAGATAGGAGAGACTTAAATGCTGACTTTGGGTAGGTGAGAAAGGGGCAGGATCTAATGGAGAAAATTGGCCTAAAATAGGACCAAGAAAAAGTTCAACTACAGCAACAGTAAGGAAGGAAATTTATAGGCATAGTTCCCAGTAAGTGGGTGGACATGGCAGATGTGTGGAGTTCTTCTGGGATAGCTTTATCTTTCAGCAGTAAAATACCAATGAAGGTCATCAGCTAAGAGTGTGCTTGCGTAAATACTGAAGACTTTATAAAATAAAGTTTGCTAGGAAAGAAGAGTGAATGGGCATGATATGATTGCTTAGTCAAGGATAGTATTCATAAATTTAAATCGTGATCACTCACTGATTATTCAATATTGAGTTAGTTTATTGTGCCAACCTAGCCAATAAACACATGTGGGGTTAATTGAAGGGCAGAAAGATAAATGACTCGGTGAGCCTCGCCTTTCGAGTTCTTGGGTCTCTTGCTTTGTAATGGTCGGACCAGGGTGCAGTTGCCTTAGCCAGTTCCCTGCTTCAGCTGACAGGACTTACTTCCTGCAAGACATCCCTGAGGAGAAGCCACATGGACCTACCCCGATGCAGACCTGGGTGCTGGAGCAGCTGTGTGGAGACCCCTGCCAGTGCTGAGATGCTTACACATTCACTGATTCAGCTTTCCTCCTGCAGTCGGCGTCATAGTATGTGTTTTATGAGATGGAGGAGGACTTCGTGGATTGGTGTCAGACATATGGGTTAATGTTGGACTTGTGGGCTTGGGCAGCACTGGGTTGGGATGTTTCCTTGATGTACACTTACCCTTTATATAAAACTCTCTCTTATACATGAGTTTCTGGGGTTTGTTTCTCTAAAGTACCTAGACTAATACTAGTATTCTCCCCCCAAGTCACATTCAGCTTGCTACCTTAAGAAAGTAGCAAGGAAATAACAAATTTTAAGTAGCTAGAAAGTCAAGCCAGATTCAGTAGCGGATGTGGAACAAGTTCTATCATTGCTGATGTCAAATGGGCTTTGGCTGAAAGGAGAGAATACCAGAAAGATGTTTACTTGTGGTTTTTTTTTGTTTGTTTACTTGTGCTTTATTGATAAACTACGGCATTTGACTGTGTGGACAGTAACAACTTTGGATAGCCTTGGAAAGAATGGGAATACCAGAACACTTTATTGTGCTCATAGGGAACCTGTACTTGAACCAAGAGGCAGCTGTGTGTGCAAAGTAAGGAAATATTGCATGGTGTTTGCCAAGGTTGTATTCTCTCACCATCCTTGTTCAATCTATATGATGAGCCAATAATCAGGGAAGCTGGATTATATGTAGAAGAATGCAGCATCAGGACTGGAGGAAGCTTATTAGCATCCTGAGAGAGGCAGATGACACAACCTCGCTTGCTTAAAGTGAGGAGGAATTGAAACACTTGCTGATAAAGATCAGGGATTGCAGCCTTCAAAATGCATTACAATTCAATGTAAAGAAAACTAAAATCCCCACCAACTGGACCAACAGATAACATTATGGTAAATGGAGGAAAGATTTAAGTTGTCAAGGATTTTGTCTCACTTGGATCCACAAGTAATTCTCATGGAAGCAACAATCAAGAGATCAAAAGACACATTCACAGGATAAATTTGCTGCACAAGACCACTTTAAAATGCTCAAAAGCAAGGAGGTTACTTTGAGGACTAAAGTGGACCTGACCCAAGTCATGGTATTTTCAATTGCCTCATATGCATGTGAAAGTTGGACACTGAATCAAGAAGACTGAAGAAGAATTGATGTTTTTAAAATTATGGTGCTGCTGTTGAAGATTACTGAAAGTACTATGGAAAGTACCAAGAAAATAAACAGGTCTGTCTTGGAATACAGCTAGAATACTCCTTAGAGCAGCGGTTCTCAACCTATGGGTTGTGACCCCTTTGGGGGTCGAACAACCCTTTCATCGGGGTGGCCCAATTCCTAACAGTAGCAGAATTACAGTAAGAAGTAGCAACGAAAGTAAATTTATGGTTGGGGGAGGGTCACCACAACAGGAGGAACTGTATTAAAGGGTGTGGCCATTAGGAAGGTTGAGAATTACTGCCTTAGAGGCAAGGATGGAGAGACTTTGTCTCAAGTACTTTGAACATGTTAACAAGAGAAACCACTCCATGGAAAAGAACATCAGGCTTGGTAGAGGGGCAGGAAAAAAAGAGGAAGACTGATGACAGGATAGATTTGACACAGTGGCTGCAACAAGGAGCTCAAACTTAAGAACAATTGTGAGCATGGTCCAAGACTGGGTGGTATTTAGTTGTGCTGAGTCTAAGGTTGCTGAGTAGGAACAACTAGATGGCACCCAACAATAACAATTAAGAAATAATAAAGGTAGTTGCCACTTTATGTATTAAAGGGAGTGCTTTTTAGGAGGCAAGTCGAACATGAAGGGGAGTGAGGAAAAATAAAAACAGCAAGATTTAAATGTGTGGTCAAAAAGGTTAATGGAGTCAGCCTGCTAGAGGGAATATGCTCCAGAGATAAAGAAGAGTGGGTAGGTGAACATAAGTGTCTAAGATGGGCATTATGGAGATACTGCAGTGACTGGTGGGGAAAAAAAAGGTGGGAGGTATAGTAAGGTAAGATGGAGGGCAAGATCACAGAAAGAACAGGGGCCAGGGTATTGGAAAGATCCTATAAAGGGGGCTTCAAAAGCTTGTAACAAAACAGATAATGGAATTTTCCCACAAACTTTTTAAGTCCCCTAGGATGTATGCATGCTGCAATTATTAAGAAATATAATCGGAAATCAATCAGTTCAGTTGAGTCAGGAGCAAGAACAATCTAGAAATAAGGGGACTTGACAATGTCTATGAAATTTCTAGTGAGGAAAACTAGATATTGTAGTGAGTTACAGTCAATAAATATGACCCGTCCAGTCATAATTCCTTTGTGATATAATTCTAGACTTTACACGCCTGTGGCTATAGTCCTATTTTGGAGGGCATTCTCCACTAATGAACAAGAATAAGGATAGGACTAAGACCTAACCTGAGTAGAGGGGGTGGATTTGTTTCCTTGATTACACATCTTTAAGATCCTACTTTAGAACTGAGGGTGAACCAAACCACATTCTTCTTTCCTTCCACACATTCATCACCTTCTCTAGAAAGCAAGACTTCTATTTCCTGACTGAGCCTTGGTGGAAAAAGGACCCGCTGTGACTTTTGAACATTTTTGGCTTCTGCCTCTGGACTCACTCATGACCTTCACTCACTCCTCATGACCTTCACATTTGTGACTGAACAGCACCCACCATCAAGGGTGACAGTTCCTTAAAGTTTTGTGAATTTCTGTGGGACACTACAGTATACGTAGAACTCAGAAGTGTGAATAGGAACATACTCAAGGGAGGAGTAGGGGTGGGAGGAATGAAACTGAGTAACATAATGGTAGAGTTGGACACCTGGGACATTATTAATCTCCAACTTCTTGGAACTAGTCTGGTCTTAATTCTACTAAAAGATATTATCACATATGGTGTTGTTTCCATTAACCACAGAAGTGTGAGGACAAAGGTGATTGATTCGATGTTTGATTGGCTATATTTTGGATATTGGCAGGGAACCCACATGTTACAATCTAGAAGGTAGATCTAAACCCAGGAAAAAGATTCGGTCTGGAGAGGCACTGTTTTCATTGTATCTGTAGCTCTACTATGAAAAACAGCAAACATACAAAGAAGCTTCACAGAAGTTCCTGAACAGCTTCATTCTCTTTTAACTTAATTTTTCTACTAACGTTTTGAAGCTCCCTTGTATATGGTGTAATTTCTAAGAAGAGCTGGAACTCAATGAGACTGCCTTGTCAGGCTTTCCACTTAACGACATGGGACACTTTTATCACTTTTCTATTGCTTTAGTGAAAATATTTGATAGGTGCCCACCTTATGTAGGTTCTGTCTTTCGTAAGTTTCACAGTACGGTATATTGTAAATCTTCATATACCCTATATTCAGCTTCATTAATTTTTAACACATGACCTATATTACCTTTTTGCTACGTCT
The DNA here is from genome assembly GCF_000313985.2 of Echinops telfairi. Classification (NCBI taxonomy): domain Eukaryota; kingdom Metazoa; phylum Chordata; class Mammalia; order Afrosoricida; family Tenrecidae; genus Echinops; species Echinops telfairi. The sequence goes on from NW_022111373.1 coordinate 89,890,323, forward strand.
CTTCAACCACCACTACTGAAGTAAATCCCAGGTAACATATAAATTTATCCATAATTACTTCTGTATGTATGGTAATATTGTTTTGTAAACTTTTAAACATTCTGAAAAATTTTTAATCCATCCCTAAGTATTTACTGTTGGCTATGTGTTAGGTTGCTAAACGCAAGCTCAGCAGTTTGAAATTATGTAAGATGAGATTTTCTATTCCTGTAAAAATTTAAAACCTTAGAAATCCAAAGAGGCAGTTCTATTCTATCTTATAGGGTCACTGTGAGTCAGATTGATTTGATAGCAGTGGGGTTGGTTTGAATGCATTTATTTCTCCTCTTTCCCTAGTGTGTAGTGTATCTGATATACATATTTTTTAACAAACTGAAACACATGGCATTGACATTTAAAGAATATTAAGTATATGATTATGCATAAAAGTATTCTTCTTCAAGTTTGCTAAAGTTCAGATTCCACCTTCCATGACTTTCTGCTTTATGTGTGTTTATATGGCCCCTCTAAGTCCCGCAAATTATACCACATATATACACTAACACATACAAAGGCAAGCTGTAAGTATTGCTACAAAATAATAGAAACTTATCAACAAAGTTAAAATGTGTAGTTAATTGTTTCTCAACCTTCCTAATGGCGTGACCCTTTAATACAGTTGCTCATGTTGTGAACCCCCAACCATAAAATTATTTTCGTTGCTACCTCATAACTGCAATTTTGCTTCTGTTATGACTCAGGTGACTCCTGTGAAAGGGTCATTCGACCCCCAAAGAGGTCATGACCCACAGATTGAGAACTGTGCATCTCGTTTGATACATTTCTGAAAGTAGTGTTTTACACCTCTCTCAAGCACATTTTGTTTAGAATAAATCTGTGCGTGCTTTTACTGGAACTCTAGTAGCAATAAATTTTGATTTACCCTAATAACCTCCCATCCTTCAACTCTTGTAACAAAGAGATGACTTCAAGCTTAGACTTTAAATACACCCAAGGCCTTATTCATATCCTTGATGAACTGCAATGTATTTCTTGACTAATGCTAATTCACTTTGCCCTCCGTGATAAGAAGTTAAGAATGAGTGTTAACAACTGCTGAAGACAAAGCGGGTGAATAAGCAAATGTGGTGAAGAAAGCTGATGGTGCCCGGCTATCAAAAAGTATAGCGTCTGGGGTCTTAAAGGCTTGAAGGCAATCAAGCGGCCATCAAGCTCAGAAGCAACAAAGCCCACATGGAAGAAGCACACCAGCCTATGCAACCACCAGGTGTCGAAGGGATCAGGTGTAAGGCATCATCAGAACAAAAAATCTTACCATAGTGAATGATGGGGGGAGTGCGGAGTGGAGATCCAAAGCCCATTAGTAGGCCACTGGAGATCCCCTTGCAGAGGGGTCTCGGGGAGATGAGCCAGTCAGGGTGCGATGTAACAATGATGAGAAATACAATCTTCCTCTAGTTCCTAAAGGTTTCCTCCCCGCTCCCACTACCATGACTCGAATTCTATCTTGCAAGACTGGCTAGACCAGAGGAGGTACACTGGTACAGATAGGAACTGAAAATACTGGGAATCCAGGACGGATGAGCCCTATAGGACCAGTGGTATGAGTGGCAAAACAGGGAGGGTAAAGGGAGAATGGGTAGGAAAGAGGGAACCGATTACATGGAACTGTGTGTGACCTCCTCCCTGGGGGACAGACAACCGAAAAGTGGATGAAGGGAGACGTCGGACAGGGCAAGATATGACAAAATAACCATTTATAAACTATCAAGGGCTCATGCGGGAGGGGGGAGCGGGGAGGGAGGGGAAAAATGAGGACCTAATGTCGGGGGTTTAAATGGAGAGAAAATGTTTTGAGAAACGATGTACAAATGCGCTTTACACAATTGATGTGTGTATGGATTGGGATAACAGTTGTGTGAGCCCCTAATAAAATGTTAAAAAAAAAAATTTGAATTAAAAAAAAAAAAAAGAATGAGTGTTAAAAACAAGGAGGAGCATACGTACTGTACATATTTTAGGCAATATAGGTCATGGAGGAGACCCTAAAGTAGGAGGTAAAAATGATAGGCTAAATCTTAACCATCTTAACCAATGGCTTCTTAGATATAATAGCAAAAGTACAAGCAAGTCGTTATCCCAAAAAAGGGGAGAAAATTCAGAAGACACCAACAAAAATGGAAGAAGATACAAGAGAATGGGAGAAAGTACTTACAGAAAAGGGATTACTATTGAGATGTAAAGAATTCTAACAGCTCAATAAAAAACAAACAAACAAAAAAAACCCACAAAAAATTTGCAAAGGCTTTGAATAGATATTTATCAAAGATAAACAAATGGCCAAAAACACATCAAAAGATGCTCAACCATCTTTGGTCAACTGCTACTCATAGCAATCTTTATTTAAAACAGAATGAAATACTGGTCTTGTACCACCCTTATAATCATTCCGGTTGAGCCCACTGCTGCAGATACTGTGCCAGTCTCCATTTGTTGAAGGTCTTCCTCTTTTTGGTTGAGCCTCTACCAATAATGTTATCCAGGGGCCTGTTTCCTCTTGATGACAAGTCCAAAGTCCGTAAGAGGAAGTCTCACCATCCTCACTTCCAAGAAGCATTCTGGCTGTACTTTTGGGGCAGATTTGTTAGTTCTTCTGGCAGTCCATAATATATGTAATATTCCTTACCAACCTCATAATACAAATGCATCAGTGCTTCTTCATTCATACTTATTGATTGCCCAGTTTTTGCACAAATATAAGGTGGTTGAAATACCATGGCTTGGGTCAGGAAAACCTCTATCTCCAAGTGGTTTCTTTGCTTTCTGACATTTAAAAAAGATCTGCATGGTCTATCTACATAAGAGGCGGGAAAAACAATCTGGGAGAGAAACCAATGGTTCCAGAGGTAGGGAGAGGGGGAGGTAGGGGGAAGGAAGTGGGTGTTAACAAACCCAGGGACAAGGGAACAAGTGATCCAAAATCGATGACAAGGAGGGTATAGGAGGCCTGGTAGGGATTGATCAAGGGTAACGTAACCGAGAGGAATTACTGAAACCCAAATGAAGGCTGAGCATGATAGTGGGACAAGAGGAAAGTAAAAGGACATAGAGGGAAGAACTAGGAGGCAAAGGGCATTATAGAAGTTTAAATGCTGGCGTGTCCATATGTAAATATATTTATATATGATGGGGAAATAGATCTATGTGCATATATTTATAGGTTTTGTATTAAGGTAGCAGATGGACATTGGGCCTCTACTCAAGTACTCCCTCAATGTAAAAACACTTTGTCCTATTAAACCAGCATTCCATGATGCTCACCTTCCCTACACAATTGCTGAAGACAAAGTGGGTGCATGAGCAAATGTGGTGAAGAAAGCTGATGGTGTCTGGCTATCAAAAGATATAGTGTCTGGGGTCTTAAAGGCTTGAAGATAAACAAGCGGCCATCTAGCTGAGAAGCAACAAAGCCTGCATGGAAGAAGCACACCAGCCTGTGTGATCACAAGGTGTAGATAGGATCAGGTATCAGCCATCAAAGAACAAAAAACCCTATCATTGTGAATGAGGGGAAATGCAGAGTGGAGACCTAAAGCCCATCTGTAGGCAACTGGACATCCCCTTACAGAAGGTTCATGGAGCGGAGATGAGCCAGATAGGGTACAGGATAGCACTGATGAAACATACAACTTTCCTCTAGTTCTTTAATGCTTCCTCCCCCCACTATCATAACCCCAATCCTACCTTACAAATCAAGCTAGACCAGAGGATGTACACTGGTACAGATAAGAATTGGAAACACAGAGAATCCAGGACAGAAAAACCCCTCAGGACCTAATGCTGGGGGCTTAAGTGGAGAGGAAATGTTTTGAGAATGATGAGGGCAATGAATGTACAAATGCGCTTTACACAATTGATGTGTGTGTGGATTGTGATAAGAGTTGTATGAGCCCCTAATAAAATGATTAAAAAAAAAAAAAGAAGGTACAGTCTTGTAACACAAAGGTAGTTCTACCCTCTCCTATAGGGCCACTGTGAGTCAAATGGACTTGATGGCAGTGAGTTCAGTTTTATTTCTACATATGTATTTACATGTGCTGTAAGCATATTTATGAATCTAAAAGGGCAAGTCAAAAAGTATTGCTATAAAACCATAGCAACCCTTGCTAAGCAGGAAAATAAAAATGTAAAGCAATTGTTTCTCAACATATCTTCCATCCAGATCTATGCACTTCTGAAGGCTATATTTCTATCCCTCTAACCCTTTCCTTCCTTGAATAATTGTTTGATCTTTGATTTATACTACATTAAAATGGCAGTTTGGGCATCCTCAAAAAAAGAAAAAGAAAAGAAAAACCCCTCAGGACCAATAATGAGAGTAGCGATACCAGTACAGTAAGGGGAACGTGGGGGGAGGAAGGGGGAACAGATCATAATGATCTACATATAACCCCCTCCCTGGGGAATGGGCAATAGAAAAGTGGGTGAAGGGAGACATTGGGCAGTGTAAGATATGAAATAATAATAATAATTTATAAATTATCAAGCATTCATGAGGGAGGGAGGGCTGGGCAGAGGGAAAAAAGGGAGTCCAAGTAGAAAGAAAATGTTTTGAGAATGATGAGGGCAACAAATGTACAAATGTGCTTAACACAATGGATGTATGTATGGATTGTGATAGGAGTTGGATGAACCCCCCCAATAAAAGGATTTAAAAAATAAAAAAATGCAAAAAAAACCCCCAAACAACAAAAAAAGATAGGCAGCAAATTTGCAACATATCATGTAATTTCTTGACTGCTGCTTTCATGGGGACTGGTTGTGGACCAACAGCATTCTTTGTTAATTAAATACAAATGAAACCTTCAATGAAAAACACTTCATACCCACTAAAAAGGATACCAGAGCCCTGATGGCACAATGGTTAAGCATTCTGCTGTTAACTCAAAAGATGGCAGTTTGAACCCATTAAACATACCTGGTGAGAAAAGACCTGGAAAATTACAGCTTAGGAAATCTTGTGGGGCAAATCTACTGTCTTATAGGGTTCACCATAGATGGAATCAAGTAGCCAGTCCATAACAATGACAACAGAATACTTATAATAAGAGACAATAGAGATTTTGAAAACCATGTACAGAAATTGGAACTCTCACATGTAGCTTGGAAGGTAAATTTGTACATTCTTTATGGAAGGCAAAATGGGAAAATTTATCAAAATTACAGATATACAAGTAATTTTAATTTTAGGATTTTATCTTACACACATTCCTGTATATATTGTTTTAGGGTACACGAGATTACAAATATCAAATATAATTTAAGGAAAACATTTAATGTCGTAAACAGAAGACAAGACAAAGATTTATCAATGGATGAGGGAGACTATTAGCACTAGGTCATAATGGCATCCAAGGGCTTGCAGGGATATCACGTTTTTAAAAAAGGGCATGGGAAGGCAAAGGAAACATTCACAAAAACATTACTGATGGTGGATCAATACATCAGTTATAGGTGGGATGCAAGAATTGGGAATGGAACCATGATTGGGTTATGTGTATGCAGCAGTTATATAATCTGTCAACTTCAGTGAAGTGTAGTTTAGCCTGTCAATCAGGTCACGAGGTAACACCCACCAGAAAGATTCTGGGAACTTTCTTTTTTCTCCTAGAATGAAGACCATACTCTGTTTCCTGTTGATAAGCCACATGGAGCCATGCCAATGCTGAGATGCTTTCACTATCACTGGATCTACAAGACTTTGCACCCACTGGCCTGTGATATTCTTGTATTCAGCATCATTGCATGTGTTACGTGAGTTTGAACAATGTATAGACTGTTAACAGACATGTAGGCTAACATCAGACTTATGGACTTGATCTCGACTGGACTGGGATGTTTTCTTAATATGCAATTATTCTTTGTTATAAAGCTCTCTCCTGCACAGTTTTCCCTGGATTTGTTTCTCTAGTCAACCTGGTCTAATACAGTATATTATACAGAAGAGCTTAGAAAATTGGTCCACAGCTTTCTGACCAAGGAAGCCAGGACATGACTCATTATTATGTGACCCTATTAGGTCCTCTCCATCAGGGGCATACACAGGAAAGCCTGTAAGGGAGACTGCCCCTCTCTGGGGAGGCTAAGTCAGTTGTTGTTGCTAGGTGTCATCGAGTAGGTTCTGTATACAACAAAATGAAACACTGTTTCTTCACCATCCTCACAATTGCTCTTATGTTTGAGCCCATTGTTGCAACCACTGTGTTAATCCATCTCAAGGGCCTTTTTTCCATTTCCAATGCAGTCCGAGGACAAAAGTGTTCACATCCCTGGCTAATGGCCAAAGGAATTCAAGGGGGTCTTAATTTGCACAGGACCTCTGCAAGTGGATTTTGGGCTTTCAGTGTCATCCACAGCCTTCTGCAATCCCAGTGCTCAGAATTTAGTTCAAATATAGTATAAAATGAAAAAAGTTCTAGGTTATTCAGTTTAGTATAGGATGTAAGAAGTAACTGATCAAGTATAACCTATTTATCAATGGAAGACTAGTTAAATAATTTGTGCATTTGTGCAGTTATAAAGTACAACTTTGAAGAATGAGAAAATTCAGACTCAAAAATAGGGCCTCCAAGACAGCTATTGGCTAAGTGGGAGGGGGGTGGGAGCACCCCGCAAGAATAAATTTACCATGTGAATGGGAGAAAAGCCTATATTTACATATTACATATATACGTACAAACATTTATTTGCTTGAAAATGAAAAAAATCAAGATGAAAACTCTATACAGGCACTCTTGACAGTGGTTGTCTCCCGATGGAGTCCTGGGTGGCTAGAGGAGAGTGGAGGAAAATGGCAGAAAACATGAGTGTGTGTGTATATGTGCATACATACAGACTCTTTTAGAACTTTTGATTTATTTATTAACCATGTGATGATAAACCAACCCACTGCCACTGAGTTGATTCAGACTCACAGAAATCCTATGGGACAAAGTAGAGCTGTCCTACAGGGTTTCTAAGGCTGCTAATCTTTCCGGAAGCAGATTGCCACATTCTCCCAGAGTGGCTGGTGGGTCTGAATCATTGACTTTTAGTTAGCCAAATGTTTTACCCACTCCTATTCAAAACAGAAAATTAAACTTAAAAATAAACCCCCAGAATACCAAAACTTGGACAGAATATTGAAAAGATAGCAAAGGTTCACTTGTCATTGGATTCACAATATTTCTATAGACTCTGTGCTAGGCAATGGGGGCACAGTGGAACTTGAATCTAAACCATAGAAACAACTGAACAGATAACACAATTCTATACGTTTTTTTGACAGAGTAAGCAGAGAGGACATAGGCAGGGGACCTACCTTAGTCTAGGAATAAAGGAAGGCCTCCCTGAAGATGGAATATTTAACAGAAGCTAAAGGCGAAGCAGTAGTTAGTGAGATGAGACAGAAGTAGATGTCTAGACTACAGAGTGCCTCAGGACATGAGACTAGAGAGGAAGGGCAGATTGTTCAGCATCTAGTAAGTCATGTTAAGAGTTGAGCTTCATATGTACAACATGCAGAAAAGGAAGCTGTCAAAAAGTTGTAAGCAGGGGATAAAATTCATAGGATTGAAAGATTAAACAGAAAGAGTAACAACCAAAGATGGAGAGACTAACTACAAATCTGTTATAACACTTAACAGGAAAGATATAAACTAGCCTGACCAAAAGGAAAAGTGGTAGGGGGGATAGAAATGTGTATGGACTCCTGAGAATCTGATGATAGAAATGATATTAAGAAAGAACAATGAGTCTAGGAAAACATGCTGAAGCAGCAGACTTGGAGAGCTGGAAGGTGGAGGATGATATTCAATTTTGGACAAGATGAATTTAAAATGTCTGCCTGGGCTGAAGAGAAGCATTTAGTTCACCAAGAGAAAAAATACTGCCTGAGTACAGCACATTTAAAACCAGTGTCTGAAGAGCACCAACATTTGGGGAACAGAGAACAAGTTAACTATGTGACTAATGACAGATCTGAAGAGTAGGAAACAAGCAAACAAGAAGTTTTTATCTACTTTTAATTACGGAATGGCTCTTAGTAGAAATTCAACAGTATATATACATGTATACATGTATGTGGCTAAAGACAAAGTTTTACTCTTAATAAAACTGCAACTCAAAGAGCGTACTAAGAAAGCATATACATACTTAGGGTCAGGTTACAGTCAATCCTTAGCTGTAACTGGGGGAAAAAACAAAACAAACCACCTAACCAGCAAAAATGCAACTCACATATCATCCCCAAACAAGTTCATATAATCCTTTTTATAAAATAAAGATAACTGAATCAGGATAGGCACCCATACTAATCTATTATGCAAGCACATTTTTAGGAAATTGCTATAATCTGTTGTATTGTCTTGACAAGCTGTTCATTTGTAAGAAGCATCCTTTTACATGACAGAGCAGTACCTGCCTATCTAAATTTAGACAATGACAGAGACTGGAGACAACCAAAGGAAATTACAGAAACATAGAGGACTTGATTGAGTGCAAAAGCTATTTAGTATCTTGTTTCAACTGATATAATGATCAGGCAATACATGAAGCAACTAGTTGGGAGTAATAAAACACAGGAAAGCAAACGATAAAAGAAATGTATTATGTATATTTGACTTCCAATGTCTGAAATAGCCATAACTCAAACTCACTGCAATTGAGTCAATGCTGGCTCATAACAATCCTATGACGGGGCAGAAAATGCCTCCATGAGTTTCCGGGGCTAACTCTTTAGGGGAATAGGAAGTTCTCTATCCATAGTACACAAAGAAATTAGCATATAGAACATTTTGTAGACAATCTGTATACTAATTTGATATTTGCTACTTACTTTTGTATAATTTTGGGCAAGTTAGCTACCTTACTATAAAAGTATCAAGGGGTTTTGTGGTTAAATTCCAAAACTTAATTTCATTTAATCAAATCAAAAGCCAACTACTACCATGGAGTTGATTACTCTTCATAGGGACCCTGCATGGGGTCTCTATACACTTTTATGGGTACACACAGTCTCACCCTTTCATGGGGAGAAGCTGGTGGTTTGGAAGCACTGACTTTGTAGTTAGCACACCAACACCTACCTGACAGTACTATCAGGCCTCTGTACTTCACTCAATTAGGACTTCTGATCTGTTCTCATTTTCTTTTTTTAAAATCATTTTATTAGGGGCTCATACAACTCTAACCACAATCCATACACACATCAATTGTGTAAAGCGCATTTGTACATTCATTGCCCTCATCATTCTCAAAACATTTTCTCTCCACTTAAACCCCCGGCATTAGGTCCTCATTTTTCCCCTCCCTCCAAGGTAGGCAATTCACTAATGATCCTTTTCTCTTCAGTAGTCCATAGTAAATTACAGCCTTAAAAATACTACCAAAAATAAGTGTCATTTGCACGCCCAATTTTAATTTTCATGAAACAATAATTAAATACCATGTGTTCAGCTTACTACAACAGGTAAGCTGTAGATGCCACCCGATCTCAGGGATGAAAGACAGAACACATGGATATTTGTCCTGGTTTCAAACTGTTCAGGCCAAACAATGAAATGTGACAAAGTTTATGAAGCACTTACATCTTGAGTCTCTCTAGCTGCAGTATGGCTCATTAAATATTTTTTTCTTATCAACATAACCTAAATATCTCACATTAGCTAATATGACTGAGCATGGGAGGAAATTTTTTTTAACCTTAAGTGCAACCTTTTTATGGCTGATACTCTTAAAACAATGTTTGATTCTTGTCATTAATTGGTCCACACTTAAAAAGTAGCGTTGACTTTTAACACCAAATACTTATCTACCCGCCTCCCACCCCGCTTTAAGTCCTAAAATAGTAGTTGCCAATTTTAAATGCTGAAATGACATTCAGAATCTTGATAAAAAGGAGAAGGCAAAAGCCAGGGCAGAAAGAAATAAGGCAAAAAATAAGAGCAAAGAAAAAGTAAAAGAGAGAAGCTGCACTTCATGTATCAAAAACCTTCCTCCCCTAAGAGCCTAAAGGTAAAGCCATTTCTTTTTAAATACGTCTTCCCTTCCTGCTCTCTTACAGGAATTCTAAGAGTTCTGTCATAACATACACTACAACTCGTCTTAAAGCGGGCACAGCAGTCAGTTTTAGTCTAAGTAAATCCCTGATCTGCATGTGAAAATATACTGGAAATGATCTAAACTTTTAGATTCACTTTTAAGATGTTAGTGGCAAAAAACTGTAAACCGACTCAGTTAAGCCAGATGCTGTCTTTGATAATTACACTGCTATACAGCCTCTACATTGTATTCATGGTTCATATCAGCTTGATTCAACAGACTTAAGAGATTTTATAATTTACATTCAGACTTTGAAAATGTCCCCCCACCCCGTCAACCCTGTCACTTCCTTCAGCACAAGTAACATCACATAACATCAACTTTTTTTCAGTTTTTCTGTAGTTCATCTCTGTTCTTTACTGGTTGCTCACCCTTCTAGACTGACGCAATCTTATCCTTCCTAGCTCTCATTTTCAATGCTACTCTCCCTCTAATCTCTCCCTAATCACTAACTCCTATTACTGCTTTTAGGAGATTAAGTCCTACAGTAGTTTCCAAGTGTCCTAGAAATTAATTCCAAGATCCTTACCTCACCTTTGTTATTAAATCTTAAAAAAGTGCCCCAGATTACTGTCCTTTATTTCCCCACCTATCACTCTCCTTTCTGTCAACTGACTGTTCTGTCTTTACCTGACTACCCTTGGATTCCAGGATGTGCAGAACATGCCTGTTGATGTCACTTTCCTCCACAAAAGCAACTCACTGGTCATCTTCTTCCTACCATTTACATTTCACTCTCCATAAAGTCTTGTCAGATCACTCCGTTAGGAGATGGTATGCTTTCTAAAATAAGAGACCATAGGCCTAGCTGCACACTGTGGAATAAAACACTAATGCAGTGGTTCTCAACCTTCCTAATGCCGTGACCCTTTAATACAGTTCCTCATGCTGTGGTGAGCCCCCTACCATAAAATTATTTTCCTTGCTACTTCATAACTAATTTTGCTACTGTTATGAATTGGGCGACCCCTGTGAAAGGGTCATTTGACCCCCCAAAGAGTCGCAATCCACAGGTTGAGAACCGCTGCTCTAATGCCTATGCTCCACACTAAGCCAAACAAAACCTCTAGACAAAGGAATTGTATATTGGTGGGGTTTTCATTAATTTTAACAGTGGTATTTCCCATCCCCCACTCAAAAAAAAAATTCCACAAGATGCTTCTAATGAACAGCCAAGGTTATGACCTATATATTAGCCCTACTCAGTCTGGGAATAAAACTCCCCAAACTATATTTTAAACTCTACAATATCCTGCATCCCTAAAATATTACCACATGGCCTTGAACAACATATAATGTAAAGTCTGAAATAGTCTTTCATAGGCTTTATTTCTTCTGTGCATTAGAGTGTTCCTGTCTTATAAATTGGGGAAGATCATTTCCACCTTACAGGTTGTCATAAAAAAAACATGATACTCTATGAATCTGGCTTATAAAGGGACAGGCAAATATTAACTCGCTTCAGTCACCTGGGTTAACTTAGCAAAGAAACAATTCAAATAGTAGTGTAGAAAGTATATGATGGTGAGGCTGGGGATATAGGTGCTAGATGGCCGCTTGTTTACCTTCAAGTCGTTAAGACCCTAGACTCCAGTTATGAGTCTAGGCCAAAAGTTATGACTGAGCTGATACCAAGGCCTCAAGTAGAAAGAAAATGTTTTGAAAAGGATGATGGCAACATATGTACAAATATGCTTGACACAATGGATGTATGGATTGTTATAAGAGCTCTAAGAACCCCCAATAAAAGGATTAAAAAACGAAAGAGTTATAATGACCAGAGGGTGATTTCTTAGCAGGTTGCAGAATTTTAGCAACTTTATTTTAAGTAGAATCCAGTTGTCTACAGATGGGTTTTGGGTCCCCACTCCGCACTCCCCCTCATTCACATTGACAATCATTTTTTGTTCTTTGATGCCCGATACCTGATCCCTTTGACACTTTGTGATCACACAGGCTGGTGTGCTTCTTCCATGTGGGCTTTGTTGCTTCTGAGCTAGATGGCCGCTGTTCACCTTCAAGTCGTTAAGACCCTAGACTCTATATCTTTGGATAGCCAGACTCCATCAGCTTTCTTCACCATATTTGCTTATGCACCCGCATTGTCTTCAGCGATCATGTCAGGAAGGTGAGCATCATGGAATGCCAGTTTAATAGAGCAAAGTCTTCTTGCATTGAGGGAGTACTTGAGAGGAAGCCCAATGTCCATCTGCTACCTTAATACAAAACCTATAAATATATGCACATACACCTATTTCTCCATCCTCACATATAAATATATTTATAAATGTACATGCCTTTATTTAGACCTCTATAAATGCCCTTGGCCTCCTAACTCTTTCCTCTATTTTCTAAGGTTGTATTCTTTATGGGAGTAAACTTCCACAACTTTTCCCCACAGAGCAGCTTAGCTTTTCTCTGTAGAAGAGTTGGTGGGCCTGAACTGCTGATCTTGTAGTTAACAGCTCTATGCCTAGTCCACAAGACACCTAGGCTACATAGTAGGCTATTAATGAATGTGTACTTAATATTTGTAACATGAAAACAGATCACATTATTTTGTGATATGCCAGGATCATTTGAGATATACATACCAAGTCCCCCCCCCCACCCCCTCAAGTGAAGATCCATTTGAACTGCAGGCTTTATTGTAGTGGACAGTGAGAAAAAGCAACACTAAGCCAAACTGGGTGCTGTTGAGTTAGCTGACTTATGACTTCATGTGCTACAGAGTATCACTGTAGTACAGACTTTTCAAAGCACCAGGCCTTCCTTTCTTCCAAGGTGTCTCTGGATGAGTCTGAACCACCAATCTTTCAGTCAGTAGTTGAATGTTTAACCATTTGTGCAACGCAAGGAGGAAAAAACAGGTAATGCCCGAAATGAGAGAGCCCTAGGGAAGGGCTAGAATTAGAAGCATGACCTTTAAAAGGTACACCCCTTTCATTTTACTTCTGGGAGATATTAACAAAAAGTTAACTTAGGATTAATCAACAATGAGACAACATCACATTTCATTTTGTCAAAATTTTTATTATACAAGATCCCATGGTCATGAGCTTATTCAGCTTTCTATATGAAGTCCAAGGATGTTACTTTGAGAACTAAGGTGCACATGATCCAAGTCATGGTATTTTCTAATGCCTCATATGCATGTGAAAGTTAGACATTGAATAAAGAAGACTGAAGAAGAAATGATGCATTTGATTTATTGTGCTTGCAAAGAATACTGAAAGTACCATCAACTGCTAAAAGGACAAACAAATCTATCTTGGGAGAAGTATGGCCAGAGGGGAGACATTGGAGTGGGCATACACTTCTGGTAGGAATGACTAACAGTGTGGCTGCTGTCTACAACAGGAGGTTCTACAAAAAGTTAAGCACAGGATTATCCTAACCCACTACCATCGATTCAATTCTGATTCACAGCAACCCTATGTAGTATTTCTGTGACTGTCAATAGTAGGTAGCCCTATTTTTCTCTGTTGGAGCAACTGGTGGGCTTGTACCTTCTACCTTGCAGTTAACAGTTCAATGCTCACCTGCCAGAATTATTTTATGATCCATTCATTCACATGCACTTGAGACATGAAAACACATGTATCCTCCCGAAATAAAAAAGTACACAAAATGTTCATAGCAACACTACTCAATAGGCAAAAAAGTAGAAAAACACACGGATGAAAGGGCACACAAATGGATTATTGTTCAGTCATAAAATAAAACCAACAAAGTACTGATAAATGTTACAACTTGGGCTAAACCTTGAGAATATTATGCTAAGTTAAAAGTCAGGTATGAATGATTGAATATTGCATAATTATTTTATTATTATGTATACAGAACAAGCAAATCCACAAAGACAGAAATGGCTACCAAGGGATTAAAAAAAGCAAAGCAAAGCAAACAAACACCTCAAAAGCAAACTCACTGCCATCAGGTCTATCTCAACTCATAATGATGTATGTGTTGACTCACAGTGACAAAAAATTACCCTTATGGGTTCCAACAATTTTACTGGCACATAATTTACATAGCATGTAATTCAATAGTTCGATCATACAAGAATAATTGTACAATCATGGCCACATCAATTTAACGGCCCCCCAATGGTTAAATAACCTTTAAAATGAGTTATGCAATCCCTATTGCTCCCCCCTCTGCCTTCATTGTTTACTCCCTAAATCCCCTTTCCCTCCCTATCACCTGCCCCCCATCCTATATGCCCTTTTATCAGTTATTATCATTATGCATCCACTCCTCAAGGCTATAACTCTTTAAGAGAGCAGAAAGCTTCATCTTTCTCCTATTAAGAGCAGCTGGTGTATTTGAGCCAACAACCTTGAGGTTATCAACCCAAAGTGTGACCCAATATGCCACTGGAGCTCCTTACAAGGGATAAAGGGAATAAATGGGACAGTGATTGCTTAACATCTACAGGGTGTTTTTCTGGAGTGATAAAAAGTTTGAAAACTAGAGAAAGGTGGTGGTTGCACAATACTGTAATTATACTAAATGCTACTTAGCTGTACATAGACTTTAAAACAGTTAACTTTGTTATATGGATTTCATCTCAATAAAATGACAACTATCATTTGCCTTACCTCTGGATTTCTATGAGAATCCAATTAAATAACTTATTTGAAAGCACTTGGCAAACTATGAAGGCCTAACAGATGCATATATGAAACCATTATCATGCTAGTCACCAAGTAAGAGGAAATTAACCCACAAATCCTCCTTTGTACGCCCATTTATCAGAGTCCCCAAACCACAAAAGAACAAAGCAAAAAACAGTAAGTGGTTATTTTTTATTACCTAAATACACATACTCCATTCTCCAAATCCTAAATGCTGCCTCGGAGATGAATTAGCAGATTAAATGTTGCAACGCAAATGGAGAATTGTTAGTTGCTGCTGAGTGAGTTCCAATTAATAGTGACCCTATGGACAACATAACGAAACACTGCCTGGTCCTGTTTCATCCTCACAATAGGTTAAGCCCTTTGCCGCTGCCACTGTGTCAATCCATCTCAAAAAAGCAGCCTTTTTTGATGACCCTAGACTTTACCAAGCATGACATCCTTCTCCAGGGTCTCTCTTGATGTCATGTCTAAACTATGTGTCAGGAAGTCTCAATATCCTCAATTCTAAAACACATTGTACTTCTTCCAGACAGATTTGTTCATTATTCTGGTAGCCTGTGGTCCATTCAATATTTTCCCTCACCACAATTCAAATGGATCAGTACTTCTTCAGTCTTTTCATTAAAAGCTTTCATGTGCAGGTGAGGTGACTGAAAATACTATGACTTGAGTCAGGTGCACCTTAGTGCCATCAGACTGTCAACAGAGATGTTGAATATTACTATTTGTTCTACAAATGAGCTGATCTCTTTATCAGGTTTCTCTTCTAAAATGTCAATCACATTCAGGATCACATTCACTTTATTCCTCTACTTTAGTAAGCATGATGTGCTTCCTCAGGGACTAATCTCCCTTGATAACACGTCCAAAGTATGTTGAGACCAAGTCTCGCCATCCTCATGAGCAGCATTCTGGTTGTATTTCTTACAAGACAGATTTGATGAATATTACTATTTGCTATAACCGAGCTGATCACTTTGACCTCTTTATCAGGCTTCTCCTCTAAAATGTCAATCTATCACATTCAGGATCTTTCCTTTATTCTTCTACTTTAGCAAGCGTGATGTGTTTCCTCAGGGACTAATCTCCTTGATAACACGTCCAAAGTATGTTGAGACCAAGTCTCGCCAGCCTCATGAGCAGCATTCTGGTTATATTTCTTACAAGACAGATTTGTTTGTTAATCTGGCAGTCCACAGTATTTTCAACAATCTTATTAACAACGTAATTCAAAAGCATCAGTTTTCAGTAAGTCTTTCTTATTCACTCAAACTGTCACATGTATGTGAGGCAACTGAAAATACCATGCATGGATTGGGTCAGATGGACTTCGTCCTCAAAGTGACATCCTTGCTTTTCAATATTTTAAAGATGTCTTCTGCAGATTTACCCAATGCTCCATGAGTGTTGGCTGTGGAGCCAAGCAAGACGATATCTTTGACAACTTCAATCTTTTCTGTTCATCATAAAGTTGTCTACTGGTCTAGTTGCAAGAATGTTTGTTTTCTTAATGCTGAAGTGTGATCTATACTGAAGGCTAGAGTCTTTGATCTTTATCAAGATGTACGTCAAGATGTATGTTCTTTGTGTTCTCAGCAAATAAGGTTGTGTGTCATCTGCCCATTGTAGACTGTTATTAAGTCTTCCTCCTATCCTGATGTCACATTCTTTATAGTCTAGTTTCTTAGGTTGTTTGTCCAGCATGATCGAATAAGGAGGAGAGGATACAACCCTGACACACCTCTTTCCTGATTTTAAACCGCGTAGTGGCTTCTTGTTCTGTTTGAATGACTTCTTCTTGATCTATATAGATGGTCCACAAAAGCACAATTAAATGGCCCATGTAAGAATAAGGCTATTTAAAGTCTTTTCTAAAGATTGACTGCTCTTGGGAGGCACAGGGCATTTATAGAGGTCTAGATAAAGACATATACATATGCAAATATATTTATATATGAGGACTGGGAAATAGATCTATGTGCATATATTTATAGGTTTAATATTAAGGTAGCAGAAGGACACTGGG
>NW_022111373.1:89907955-89912019 GCF_000313985.2 Echinops telfairi
AATGATGAGAGCAATGAATGTACAAATGTGCTTTACACAATTGATGTATGTATGGATTGTGATAAGAGTTGTATGAGCCCCTAATAAAACGATAAAAAAACAAACAAGATTGACTGCTCTAAGCTCCAAAGTTCTCAACTGGGTACTCATGAAAAGCACTCTTTCCACTCACAATCCTACAAAGTTATTCTTGGTTCTGTGATCTTCTAGTAACTATACCGTAACACTTTCTATCAGGGATCATTCCAATCAGGTTCCATAACACGGTTCTCTGGTGGCTTTATCTGACTGTAAGAATCAGTGTATTTCCAAAATAGCAGAGAATTCTCTTTACTGTCATAGGTCTTAAGAGTATGGTTTCTATCTTATGCAAGACATGTCATTAACAAGTTGTATAAAGCTAGACATGTAATTTATAATAATTGGGGACTCAGTTTCTACCTTTGTAAAAATGTTCTCATATTTACTATTTTTGCAAGAATCCTAGGTTAGGTATTCATCCCTTTCAGTCCACATATATTAATACCAATAGACTTCACCCATAAAACAATCTCATCTTAGCTTCCAAATATTCAATATTTCTTAACCCTTCCTCATTGATCAAAAAGTAGTCACAGACACTGTGTAATACTGGCAGTCCACAATAAAAAACGCTTTAATAATGCAGTTAAAAATTCCAATAAGACTAGCTCCACAATTATAGTACTATAGTTTTTAGATTCACTGGACTCTCAAAAAGGAATTGAATCAGAAAGGTAGCAGGTAGGGCAGAGAACAAATAAATACTAGTGCCCATTTCCAGAAGCCAGTCAAACTAACTTCATACCGGCTTTTCTCCTTTGTCCGGGAACAAATCTCAGGAGTCCAACCCTAACTCCTGTCACCTCTACCTTTAGAATACCAGAAAATTCATGTCAGCCATAGTCGATCATTCATTTCAATGGATTCTGGGACTTCTGAACTAAGGTCAGTGGGCGGGTAAGGGACCAGAATAGAGTGGTATCATGCACAATAAAAATTGATTTTGGAAGTAGAAGAGAAGCTGGCTATATGGAACAGGAAAGACTTTTGGGGATTCATTTTGAGCAGGGGCTTGAGATAAGAATAAGCGCACCTTAAATTTACCTGTTTGCCCTCGGAAAATGTTACATTAACATATAAGCAGCATTGATAGGCAAAAGAATGGTCTGAAATAAGGACAAGGATCATTAAGCATGTAGAGAAGCATTAAGTCATCAGTTAATATACATCTAAAGCAGCCCTTCTTCACCCTGTGATTTCTATTGTCTCAGGCATTATTGTTCATCTATCTGCAAAGTTTATTTTAGTTACAATAACCACTAGTGTTTTACCCATTATAGATCTGCTCTAGAAATGGTAGGAAGCAAAAATCTTTTGAAAAGGAAAAACTTGAGGAATGTCTGAGATATTATTCTCTATTGTGAGACATCATCTACTGTAAATGACTATTCCCTTCCTTTCAAGTTCTCAACTTCTCTTTTCCACCAACTCCATCATGCATCCAAAGCCCATAAATTCAAAATAATTCAAGACTACTAGGGTAGGATAATACACACTGCAAAGATTCTCATTTCTTATGGGGAAACTACTTTTGAAATGTGATTTCTAGGTTGCTAATAGAGTTGCTATGAGTCAGAATCATCTCAATGGCAGTGAGTGAGTTTGAAAATATATGCAAGGATCTCAAGGTTAAGGTTGGATGTTTAAACCTTTAGGTACTTTTCTAGAGAAAGGTGGGGTTATCTGCCCCCATAAGATTTCCAGTCTCAAAAACTCTAGGGCAGTGGTTCTCAACCTTCCTAATGCCGCGACCCTTTAATACAGTTCCTCATGTGGTGTTGACCGTGCCCAACCATAAAATTATTTTCCTTGCTACTTCATAACTGTAATTTTGCTACCGTTATGAATCAGGCGACCCCTGTGAAAGGGTCGTTCAACCGCCAGGTTGAGAACCACTGATCTAGGGTCAGATGTGCGTCAGAATCGATAGCAATGGGTTAACACATATAAGAACAAAAAATTCTTGCATTTGTATGTCTGGGAATTGTGGGAGTAGTTTGATGGAGGAAAGAACATTAAAAGACTCTAGAAATTAATTAGCCCTGGTGGTGCTGTTGGGTAAACATTAGACTGCTAGCAACAAAACTGGGGGTTCAAACCTACCACGTGCTCAGAGGGAGGAAGATGAGGCTGCCTGATCCCGTAAGATTCAGATTTGGAAATCCTCTAGAGTCGTTATGAGTCAAAATGGACTTGATGGCAGTGAATTTGCTTTATGAAATTGATTTGAAAGGCATTTACCAACACCATAGAACCCAGGGGTCACAAGTTCTAAACCACCATCCACTCAGTGGGAGAAAGATGAGGCTTTCTACTTCTATAAAGAGTTACAGCCTCAGAAATCCAGGAGGCAGTTCTACCATCCTATAGCATCACTGTGAATCAGGATCAACTTGACGGCAGTGTTATTTTTTTGAGACTACCACAGGAACCAGTATTGTTTCAAACCCAATGTGTTTCAACAGAATATATGGACTGCTTGAGAATCTATAAACCTCTGAAATGTCACACGAATACTATGTTTTTCTTAATAACATATTCTACAGTTAACACTTAAAAGTTTATAAGAATGCAAAATGTGTATTTTATTGCAGCCAAAATTAAAGAAATTCATAGATAATACCTACTTTTGGTGGTATTCCAATGAACCCATATTTATGTAAAAAAGTAACGACACCGAAAGCACAGCACTGTTTCAGTAGTTACCGTAATTTGAGGAAAAAGAAAAACTCCAACCACGTAAAGGAAACATGTGTGCCCCCCTAGTGTTGTCAATGGGAGAAAGATGAAGCAGTCTATTCCATAAGGCTTTAAAGCCTCAGAAAGTCAAGAGGACAATTCTACCGTGTCCTATCAGGTTGCCGTGAGCCAGACTCGACTTTAAGCAGTGAGTGAATGAGTGTGTGTTACTAGTAATTCTAAACTTCCATGTGTTATAATTTACCCTTCCACATACAAGGTAAGACGCTTAAGCTGCTAAACACAAATGATCTCAAATACAGAACTAGAAACACAGTATTAGCCACACTTCCAATATACCACCAAAGATGACATGAGTCAAAGTAGCTTCCTGGAACTTGGTCAAACCTGACAAAGCCAGGAGGGAGGGTGAGGATGAGGATGTGATGGCAAAATTACTACTGTTTAGGCTCAAAGGCAGTAAAGAAGCCATAAATTAAATAAAGTGGCACAGAAAGGCGGGGCCAAGAACATCTCACACTTCTGGTTCCTTCAATATTTAGACCGAAATAAGAGAATTTTACTTCTCTCCTTTACAAAATGGATTATGTCCAAGTCTGGCAGCTTACCTCACTCCCCACTCCAAGCAACTGAAATAAAACATTTCCTCCATGAAGAATCTAAAGAAAGCTATATAAGCCCGAGGCTTTAAAAAAATTTTAATTAGGCAAGTAAGCATGTGCCTTCACCTCCCCTCACACTTTTCGGAGGCCTCTCCCAAGGGTGTGAAAACATCAACATCCGGTCGCCCACCCCCCACCAGTAACTAGCGAAGACGACGCTCGTCGCCTCTCCTTCCCGTTCAGACTCGTCACCTTTGAGAAGCTCAAGGAATTTTTCTTTCCACTGCTCACCCATCCTTATTCATGGCTGAGCATGGCATTCCCTACATCCTTCTCCCAGAGGGGCTGGCAAAAAAGAAAGAAGCATGCTCCAGAAAGCAGAGGCGACGAGGCCCGACCACCATACCGTGGAGCCAGCGGAAATGCCCCCTCCCAGGGCCCCCGCCCCCAATCGCAGCCTCCGACGGAGCCGGTGCCCTCCCTGCACCCTGAAATCGCTAGTCTGCATCCTCCCCACCCCGCGACGGTCGGGGAAGAGCCAGGAGACACGAAAGGGCCGAGCAGAAACGGTCGTCATCCCTCACGAAGCCCGCTCCCTCCAGAGCCGGGAGGATGGCGAGGGAGGACCGACCGAATGGCAGTCTTCCCGGCCCCCGCCCCTCCAGCGCAACCGCCTGAGGC
>NW_022111373.1:89912813-89926286 GCF_000313985.2 Echinops telfairi
CGGAGCTGAGCATGCGCAGCCCGGCCTCCGCAAGTCTGCGTGGAGTTTGATTTCAGCGCGCGGCCTGAAAGAGGCGGGATTCTGCGCGCGGCTGCCGGCCTTGACGTTCAGGTTTTCACGGTGGAGTGGTGCCGCCAGAATAGATTGAGTTCTGAGGCGGAGCTGAGAAGTGTGAATTTTGGGACTGCCCAGTGACAGCACTTGTCTAGTGTTTCACTCCCTAGTTGCCACAGATACGTGGCTGACCCAGGGAATCCTCCTATAAGGCACTCCTGGGCCAGACTTCCCATCTGATTATGGGAGAAGAGAAGAAACATTTTTAAGGTCATTCACCCTAAGTAGGGATTCAAAATCCTCTTCTTCATTACCTTGCTTACTAGCTCATCGCCACTAAAAAAGAAGCCCTGCAATGGGGCAGCCTTGACGATGCATCCTCATTTACGATGCATCGGATGCTAGTATCCAGCCCTTACTATAAGGCTCAAGACTTAGCTTCCCTGCCCTGTGAAGCCAACAATGACTCAAGGACAAAGGGCAGACACGTGAGCTTGTCTAAGGAAGGTGCCTTTTCTGCAGTCACTTGACTAGTCTGTCCACATCAGCAGTGTGGCTATCAAGAATCTCCATCTGGCAGAGCAGGACAGAGACCTTGCAAGCGATGTTTACAGCACCATATAAAAGCCTCCGTGACTCTTGCTTCCAGTTTTGGGACTTGATGTTGAGGAAACTTATTTTCCACGCCCCAATTTCTCTAGTCATTGTTCATCTCATTATAACTAAAAATACAGTTTTAAAATGGGAACACTGATACAAATATGTAAGTGGCACGTGTGTATATATGCATGAGTCTGGAGTTTTCAGCTAACAAAAGTAAGGCAAGAAGATGCTAACAAAAATAAGTAAAAGCCACGGGCTTCATTTGCAACTTGAACATATTGGAGATATAGGTATATTTGTCAAAAGAAAAAAAATCCAGTCTAAGGTGGATTCAGGCCACCTAATTTTTGTGAAAAACACTGAGTTGACTGTGTTGAGAATAACGTGTTTTTACATTTCAAAAATAAGATTACTGTACATTTTAGGACAGAAGTGTACCAAATCAGGATTCAAATCTTACTTTTTTTCCGAGAGTTTTAGCTAAACTCTCTTGAGTTAGGGTCTGATAGAGATCATTCTTTATCACCAGAATAAAGGATCTATTTATTTGCCTGAAAAATAACGAATGCAAAGAAATCAAGCTATAAAGCTATAAGCTTAAAATTGGTTTATAAAATATTTATATTTGGTTACTCACATATATTTTGCACTCTATGTGCGGGCAGAGGTGAAATCTCTTAATATGGCTTTTCTATCCATGTCTCTATAACTCTTGCCAAAGCTTT
The DNA here is from genome assembly GCF_000313985.2 of Echinops telfairi. Classification (NCBI taxonomy): domain Eukaryota; kingdom Metazoa; phylum Chordata; class Mammalia; order Afrosoricida; family Tenrecidae; genus Echinops; species Echinops telfairi. The sequence goes on from NW_022111373.1 coordinate 89,914,196, forward strand.
GGGTAGGACTATGCAAAAAAAGGTATGTAACACATTAATAAAGGAGATTGGTCAGTTTTAATTGCATTCCTCTAGCGCAGCAGTTCTCAACCTGTGGGTCACGACCCCTTTTGGGGGGGGTGTCAAACAACCCTTCACAGGGTCATTTCATAACAGTAGCAAAATTACAGTTATAAAGTAACAATGAAAATAATTTTATGGCTGGGGGGGGTCACTATCATGAGTAACTGTATTAAAGGGTTACAGCATTAGGAAGGTTGAGAGCCACTGCCCTAGAGATAAGAGAGCTATCAGAAGTAGGAAGAGAGAAAATATCTGAGATCAATAAAGAAGAAGAGCCATTCGCAGACCACATTGGAGACTCTTCTCTGCCTAAAGTGGCTGAGGCAGAGATGAGAGGCATCAAGGCCTGTCAAGGAGACCATTGGAGCCGAGGAGCAGCTCCAAGACTAAGGCGGTGAGATAGAGCATTGGACAGGTGTCCTGGTCCACAGAGGCAGAGGGCAAGGACCACATGGCTTAGAGGCTGAAGACCAGAGAGAGACTTAGTTGCTGGCTGAGGAAAAGTGTTGCTGTGTACCAATGACTGTGTCCTTAGTATTTTATAATTCTTACTTATAGTAACTGGTTAACTTCCCTAATCATTCACTTTCACTGCCATCTAGTCAATGTTGACTCATAGCGACCCCCTGTGTATTTCCAAGACTGTGATTCTATGGGAGTAGAAAACTCAGTCGTTCTTCTGAGGATCTGCTAGTGGTTTTGGACTGCTGACCATGAGGATCACAACACAACGCATCATCATTACGCCTCCAGGGCTCCATAAACTCTCATTATTGTCTATGAGTTCTGTGTGGCCATTACAACAGATTCTTGGACAGTAGAGAAGTGGAGTGCCAAAGTGAATTCTGTACCATAATTCAATTAGATCAAGCATCATTGTACAATTGCTGCCACCATCATTTTCAAAACATTTTTTTTCTTCTTGAACTCTGATATCAGCTCCTCTTTATCCCCTCCCTCCCCCACCCTACCCCCAGGAACCTTTGTTATTATATTATTTATTATTATTAATTATATATATATATATATATTTTAGCATTTTATTAGGGGCTCATACAACTGTTATCCCAATCCATACACACATCAATTGTGTAAAGCGCATTTGTACATCGTTTCTCAAAACATTTTCTCTCCATTTAAACCCCCGACATTAGGTCCTCATTTTTCCCCTCCCTCCCCGCTCCCCCCTCCCGCATGAGCCCTTGATAGCTTATAAATGGGTATTTTGTCATATCTTGCCCTGTCCAACGTCTCCCTTCATCCACTTTTCGGTTGTCTGTCCCCCAGGGAGGAGGTCACACACAGTTCCATGTAATCGGTTCCCTCTTTCCTACCCATTCTCCCTTTACCCTCCCTGTTTTGCCACTCACACCACTGGTCCTATAGGGCTCATCCGTCCTGGATTCCCTGTATTTTCAGTTCCTATCAGTACCAGTGTACCTCCTCTGGTCTAGCCAGACTTGCAAGATAGAATTCGAGTCATGGTAGTGGGAGCGGGGAGGAAACATTTAGGAACTAGAGGAAAGTTATATTTCTCATCATTGTTACATCGCACCCTGACTGGCTCATCTCCTCCCCGAGACTCCTCTGCAAGGGGATCTCCAGTGGCCTACTAATGGGCTTTGGATCTCCACTCCGCACTCCCCCCATCATTCACTATGGTAAGATTTTTTGTTCTGATGATGCCTTACACCTGATCCCTTCGACACCTGGTGGTTGCATAGGCTGGTGTGCTTCTTCCATGTGGGCTTTGTTGCTTCTGAGCTTGATGGCCGCTTGATTACCTAATTTTATATTTTTGCCATATCTTACACCATCCAATGTATCTGTTCGCCTACAATTCTGTAATTTATTCCCTTTAAATGGGGTTATACAGTCATCATTGCTATATGTTCTCCCTTACCCCCACCCCCCACCCCCATCCATCCACTCTCTTCCCATACCCTCAGGTAATCACTACTCCCATTTCTATTTCTGAAGGTTTTATCTATCTTAGATTTCATGCATCGAACAATCTTAATTAAACAAATGAACACTCACAGGTCTAACAAGATTAATTGGGTAAAACTAAGACGATAATACTAAGGGGAGGAAAGATTAAAAAAAACTAGAGGATAGTTATGTGTTTCATCAATACTATACCACACCCTGGGTATGTCATCCCTTCCAAGTGGCCAGTGAGGGGCTGTCCAATTATCTGACAGGTGGGTTTTGAGTCTTCACTTTGTCTATGCTCCTTCATGTCAATTTGATTGCTTATTTTTTAATTTCTGATACCTATTCCCATCGATACCTCATTATCACATAGGCTGGTGTGCTTCTTCCATATGGGCTTTGTTTCTTCCCTGGTAGATGGTCACTTGTTTAACCTCAAACCGTTAGGATCCCAGATGCTATATCTTTTAATAGCTGAGCACCATCAGCTTTCTTCACCACATTTGCTTATGTACCCATTTTGTCTCCAGCAATCATGTCGGGAAGGTGAGTATTATACAATACCACATTATTAGAACAAACTGTTCTTGTACTGAGGTAAGATTTAAGTAGAGGCCCAAATTCCATCTACACAGACAAAAAAATTATATATATATATATACTTGTTTGTTCTTTCCTCTTTTTCTCTTTTCTTTCCTACTGCCTGACTATCATGTTTACCCATCATTCACCTCTCAGTAATTCCTCTCAGTTGATCAAACATGACCAGGAATGGTATATACATACTACACAATCTATTTTAGATCCCTGGGTATTCCCCTGTCCCTGTTGTCACTGGCTCAGTGCTCCCTCCCAACCCCTGCCCCCTCTCCTCTCCCATACATCCCCCACTCAACCGGTGGTCCCATTGCCATCTCCTTGGAATTGTTATCCTGCCTATCTTATATAGATAGAAACCAAAAGAAGAAGAAAAAAGGACGATACAGATAGTTCTAAGTCTAGCTGTTGTCCTGCCACAGAGTAGACGAGTATTGCTCTGTTACATAATGAGCAGCCCCAGATATAATCCATCGGCCCAATCCCCTTTTCTTTCAGGGAGCAATATCTCAGGACACCCTTACCCAACAGCACTTAAAGTCTTTAGTCCTCATTCATGTCCCAGGGACACACCTTCTGTAAGACCCCATTGCTCTTCCTGCAGTCAAGGATGGAGCATTCAGATGCTCCACCTCCCACACCATTACACCTTTAGACTTTCAAGTGTGGCCCCTTGTGAATCTCCCCCAACTAGTTCAGATGGGGTGCCAAGTGCTGCCCCTTGAGACAGAAGTCTGCAATCAAGATTCCTCAGGACCTTTGTGGCTTTGCTCCCTTTGCTGATCTGTACTCCCCTCTTGGTTTGCCCCCATGTGGGTGGGTCAGACTGGCCCCACTCCCGGAACTATATCTTCTATGTTGTCCTGTGTAGTGCTGATGTCTAGGGAGGGAACATCATGGCTCAAGCTGGGGCCGGCCATGCATTCCTCTCTGTGGACAAGCTGCTCTGAGCAGGAACGTTCTCCTTAAGGCCTGGCGCTTTGGAATGAGGTCTACTTTCTCTCTCCTTTTCCTGTGCAGACATAAACTATACCCTCCCCTTGGGTGGATTAGTTCCCTGTTCTACCATGGCCATCTTTTTCCTTCCCCTATCCCTCTGTGGGCCGTAAAGGTATATGGGGCAGGGGTGGTGGTGGTGTCTTTCTGCATAGTTGCTATCTGCAACTTTTTAAGATTTTTTCTTTCTTTTCTTTTTTTCTTCTTCCTCTTCTTTCTCCTTTTGATGATGTATGCATCATTGTGTTTAGTCTGACTTTTGCCAGAGTATCTGGTCCTCAGCCTGGGAACTGTGCTATATGTACATTTTCCCCTATGCCTGTTCTGTTGTTTGAACTTACCTCAGTGGACTCTTGTACTTGTTTTTTTGTGCTTGGCTAACTTCACTTAGCATTCCAACTCTTTCCACAAGACAAGGTGCTTAATCGTTACATACCTATGTTTCAGGGATGCTCCATTAGTACTCCATTGTGTGTCTATACCAGATTTTTTTAATCCATTCATCTAGTGATGGAAATTTAGGCTGTTTCCAAATCTTTGTGATTGTGAACTGTGCAGAGATGAGCATTGGAGCGCAGATGTCTGCTCGTGGCCTGTTACTCATTTCTTGGATATATGCCCAGCAATAGAATTGCTGGGTCATAAGGTAACTTGATTTCCATCTGTTTTAGGTATCGCCAAATCGCTTCCCACGGTGGTTGTACCTATCTACAAGACTACCAGCAGTGAATGAAAGTTAAGATCTCCTCACACCCCCTCCAACATTTGTTGCTTTATGTTGTTTTCAATTGGGCTATTGTGGGAGTTTGGTGGCATGCCTCATGGTTGTTTTGATTTGCATTTTCCAGATGGCTAATGATTGGGAACATTTTCTCATATGACTATTAGCCATTTGGGTTTCCTCCTTTGTGAATCTTCTGTTCAAATTTTTTGCCCACCTCCTCAGTGGGTTATTTTTTTTCCTTCTTATTGTAATGTTTCAGGGTTCTATAGATTTTAGTAATTAGACCTTTGTCTGATATGTTATTACTATTTCTTTTCCCAGTCTGAGTGCTCTCTCATTCCACTGTTTTATCTTTATTATGTCCCACATGCCTATTTTCTCTTCCTTTGGATTTATATCCTTCATTATTGCTGATAGCACGTATATTCTCTGCACTAAGGTTTTTAGCTTTGTCTCAATTTTTTTATTGATGATTCTGATAGTTTTGGGTTTTACCTTGAGGTCTGTGATCCACCTTGTATTTATTTGTTCTTGTGAATAGGGTGAGGTAAGGGTCTTATTTCATTCTTCTGCAGGTTGATATTCAGCTTTTCTAGCACCATTTGTTAAAGAGGGCATCTGCTTCCCATTTGATTTTTGGGGTGGGGGTAGCTTATCAAAGATCAGTTGTCTGTATTCTTCTGTTTTTATTTCTGGAAGTTGGTGGTCAATTTTTATATTTCTTTGAAAAATGATACTGGTCTTTGTATCAGGATTACATTGAACCTATATAGTGCTTTAAGTAGGATTGACGTCTTTACAATCTAGAGTCTACTGATCCATGAGCATGGAATATTTTTCCATTTGTGAAGGTTGTTTTAAATATATATATATAATAGAATGGTATTGCATTAGGTAAATCTTATTGCATAGAGTAATTCTGCTGCATAAGACCTCTTTAAAGTGCTGAAGGGTAAGGATGTAATTTGAAGACTAAGCATGATATTTTCAATCCCCTCATATGCCTGTGAAAGTTGGAAATTGAATAAGGAAGACTGAAGAAGAATTGTTGCATTTGAAACATTTAAACAACTATGGACTGCCAGAAGAATAAACAAAACTCCCTTGGAGGAAGTACCGCCAGAAATCTCCTTAGAAGTGAGGTTGGCAAGACTCTATTTCATGGAGTTCATACTTTGAACATGTTATCAGGAAAGACTAGTCTCTGGAAAAGGATATCATGGTTGGTAAAACAGAAGGACAGTGAAAAAGAGGAAGACTTTCAAAGAGCTACATCAAAATAGCTGTTCCATCAAAGGGCTTGAACATAACACCACTAGTGAGGATAGTGCAAGAATGTGCAGTGCTAAGTTCTGTTGTATGTAGGGCCACTGTGGACCAGAACCCAAGATCTGAAAACAGAACACACAAACAAAAACCAATCCAGAGCCATTGGACAGTTAAGACGAAAACTCTCCAAGACTATTACCCTGAGCTACTCTTCAAACCTTGAACTGGAACTAACCCTGATGGGACCTTGTAGTTAAACAACTCAAAAAATTATGAATATCATCCATAAATACTGTGTTCCTTTAATAAATAATCTATACAACACCAAATGGCCAACAATTACTTTAAAACAAAGATGAGAATGTAAAGAGGCATGGAATCTAAATTTAACATAAATGGAACAACCAGGAAGGAAATAATGAGAATATTTATAGATTATAAAGAGTGTAACCAATGGCATCAAAGAAATTGTGTAAAAATTGTTGAATGTGAACCTAAAAACAAACCTAAAATAAAATAAAAATATTATGAAAATATACTAAACAAAAACTCAGGAGATTCTAAGGTGTATGCATACTTGATTGAGAACTATAGATTGCCCTTCAATTTCCATACATTTGATACTTAGGAACTGGGACCTAAATAAAAATTTATTTTCCTAGTTCAACTTCTTTTTATGATTATTTCACTACACTTTTTTGATAGGGCACAGGGTTGTGTTAAATATAAGCTGTTGATGGAGAGCTACTGGACAGGTCCTTTACTAGCTATAAAGTGAATTCCCCCTTTTTTACCTCCCATCCCTGATAACTATTTAAAAAAAAAGCAACTTTACTTTCTGTGAGTAAAATTATTTTTTACTTTGTATGATTGCGGGACCTTACAATATTGATCTTTTCAAGATGTACTTATTTTACCCATAATAATGCCCTCCAGATTCATCCATGCTATGTTGTCCAGACTCCTCATTATTTTTATTGTTCTGTAGCATTCCATTGTATGCATGTACTACACTTGTTTATTCACTCATCTGTTTAGAGGCACTTAGGCCATTTCCATCCTTTTGCTATTGTGAATATTGCTGCAATTAACATATATTTGCATGTATCTATTAATGTTGCTATTTCTAGCCTTTTGAGGAAGTGCCATACTATTCTCCATAGTGGTTGAACAGTTTTTTGTATTTTTTTTTTAGTATAGTTCATGGACTCTAGGCAGGCTTATTGCTTAGAAAACTGGATTAGAAGATTATAAAACTTGAGAACAGAAGCTTGCCTTTGCTTGGTGTTTATCTTTATTATAGTGGACTCATACAACATTGTCTTTTTTGTGGTTGACTAACTTTACTCAGCATAATGCTTTCCAGGTCCATCCATGTCATGAGGTGTTTCATGATTTTATTACTTTTTTAGGGATATATCGTATTCCATTGTGTATATATACACACCATAGTTTCTTTACCCATTGTTCTACTGATGGGCATTTGAGCTGTTTCCAGCTTCTTGCTAATGTGAACTGTGCTGCCCAGAACATGGGAAAGCATACATCTGTTCACGTTCTGTCTCATATCTTTGGGGTGTATGCCTAGCGAAGGTATTGCCATGTAATAGGGTTTTGCTGTTCCCGGTTGTTTTAGGTAGCTTCATATTGCTTTCCACAATGGTTGTCATATTTAAAGGCCCACCAGTGATGAATAAATGTTCCAATCTCTCAACACCCTCTCCAGCATTTATTGTCTTTCTCTCCTTTTTAATTGGGCCATCATTGTGGGTGTAGTTTTCTTTCTTCTTTTAAAATTTATCATTGCCACTTTTGGAATAAGGTGGTATCTCATGTGATGTTGATTTGCATTTCTCTAATGACTAATATTTGTTGACTGTCTGAATGTCCTCTTTGGCAAAATATTTGTTTATGGCCTTTGCCCATATATAAGTTGTGTTGTCTTTTTTAAAAATATAAAAGTATTTATTGACCCGTTTCACCAGAATTTACAATAAAGTAAATAATATACAATTGAATTAACATTCTGATTAATAAAAAGTTATTTTTCCTGGCTTACCTGAACTAGAGAAACTCATATGCTGAAAAGATTGAACCTATATATAAATAATGGGTTGGGATAAAAAAACACGCAGGTCAGAAGTTATGATGACAAGTTTGTTTACCCACTTATGCCTGCAGGCTCTAAACAGCAACATCTTTGACCCTCATATTAGGTTTTTACCAGCAAGGTCTGAAGATAGTCCACGAATCAGTCAATGTAATGCAGAAATTTCAACTTTCTGTAAAAATGTGGTTTTCTAAAAGGAGCAAATGCCCACTTAACTAGACCTTGTTTGACTTATTGAAATATGTCAATACAAGTCTAGTATTCTTATTTTAGTGGGGAGGTTTTGAGTAGTATTAGGACTTTTTCACTCAGGGGATTTTGCAAATAAAGTTTCATTTATGATTCTATAGATAAGGATTTTGATAGATTTTTAAAAGTTGCTTAATTAATTGTTGAATCATTTATTTGATTTGAAAGCGTATGGCTTACAAGTCCCCCTCCCCCTCCCACACCATTTTACTTAAAGTAATCCACTGTATGAGGTGCTTGGAAGGATAGTATCCCTGTAACAGCAGGGAGGTACCCAGAGTTTTTGAAAGGCCATTTTTGTTCAGAATAGTTTTGTTTTTGGTGAATGTAAAATGAAATAAAATGTGCATATGTATTTATGCTACACACACAAAAACAAAGAACCAACGCCCCCTCCCTACACATACACACACACTGCCCCCTAATGATCCTTAAGCATACATTATTGGTTAAACAAGTTCTGGTTTAGTAATGCCTCAGTAGAATTTCCCAACGTTTAGAAAAGCTATTCTCTAATACAGAGGAAGTAGTATACCATGGTATCAAATGTTCTTTTCTGATAAATGAAGCAATCACGGAAAGCTTTATTTGCTCTAAGTAACTAGTGCTCTTGATGCAACAACACCAAAATAAACCCAACAACTGTCCTACTTCAAAACAAACATATAAAAATTGATTTCCATTAGAATGTAGTTATTCTTTACATTAATAATTACAAACAATTAAACCCAAGACCCGAATATAAATAAATATGTGTATATGTATATACAGATCAGCTGGATGAATTTGGATTAGATGGATGAATTTGCTTCTACTTCTCAATTCTCTTCCATTGGTCTTTATGTCTTGGTGCTTTTTAAGACTCCATAATAAAAAAATAAATCCATAACAAAAAACAAAACAAAAACAAACAAACAAACAAAAGCAACCATAGTCACTATTATAATTTTTCTTTAATGCATTCAGTTCCAAGTTACGCACTAAAAGAGAAGACAGGATATCAATAAAATGTCTTGTTATTTTTTTCTGAATTTAAACACCTTTCCAGAAAGCAGAATTCCCAATAAATATTAAACTCCCAAACAACACTTTGTGTCCTATAGTTTACACAGTATAAACAGAGCATATCTAGCACAGCATACATTCATTTTACAATAGTGTAAATGTATTATAAAATTCATTGTTGCTTTCATATCATGGAATTAGTTTTCTACCCAAATATTTCTTTATTTGCTTGCCTTGTTTCTCATCACTCTTTTGACATGTTTTTATAATTCACAAACATAATTTCAATGGTTGTATTGTTACTGTGTGAATATATTTTGATTCACAGCAATCTCATATGACAGAGTAAATCTGCCCCATAGGGTTTCCTGGGATGTGAGCTGTGAGTTGGAATAGAGTCAACATCATTGGGTTTAATCTTTCTGAATTCAGATTCCAAGAAGGGTCCTTGGCAAAAACAACGGTGGGGTCCATGACACGAACCCATGAATCCATGCAGCTGAGCACTTACCACTGCATCCCATATTCCCATGTTGCCACTACATCAATTTCAATTCATAACAACCTATACGATGAATTAAACTGTCCACAGGGTTCCCAAGATTGTAACCTTTATGGAAACAGACCACTACATCTTTCTCCCACAGGGTGACTAGTGGATTTGAACGGTCAACCTTTTGGTTAACAGCTAAGCTCTTAATCACTGTGCCACCAGGGTTCCTTAATGGCAATAGTAAGTCCATAATATATCTAAATAATTTTTTAATTCCCATATTGTTCAGTTGTCTTCAGCTTTTTAGTGCTTTGAAATATTATGAACTGTCAATCTTCTCCTCTTGTGGACACATTCTTCCAAGTAGAAATACCAGCCCACCGGGTGAGAAAATGATCATTAAATTTCCTTCTTCAGAACCAATCATTGGTTTCCTGTTGCTCCCTGAAGAGACTATAAATTCCTCTCGGGACTGTATGATCTAGTCTGGCCTGCCTTTGAAGCCTCATCTGGCATTGTTCGCCTGCTCACTCTGCTCTAGCCTCAAAGAGCTACTTTTTGTCTCTTAAATATTCTGAGCCCTTTTGCCATTCTCCCTACCTCAAATCAGGATTTCTGCTATTGATCAATTTGTAATATGACAAACTTTTCCCGTTTTACATGTCTCAATCAGAAATCATCCCTCAAAAGGTTCTCTCTAACAATTAATCCAGTGGATTAAAGGACTACTCTAAAACCACAGCCTCCATTACTCTGAGATAAGAATTAGATGATGCCCAGCTACCACTGCTGACGGTTCTGCTTGTGATCACAACAGAAGGTCCCAGAAAGAATGGGTGAAATGTGGAATAAAACTCAAAATCATAAAAAAGACCAGGCTTATCTCTAATAGAGACTGGCAGAACCCCCAAGACTATCGCCCTTAGTCACCTCTTAGATCTGAAATAAACTCCCCTCTGTGACAGTATTAAGACCAGGCTTATCTCTAATAGAGACTGGCAGAACCCCCAAGACTATCGCCCTCAGTCACCTCTTAGATCTGAAATAAACTCCCCTCTGTGACAGTATTACTGGTGAGGTACACACACCTTAGAACAATCAATCATTTGAGACCAAAAGGGCAGCATTTACTTAAGGACAAAGGAGTTAGGAGGAGTTAGGAAAGAACGAGGAGTAGAAACAAGAAACACAGGGAAGAAGTGAAATAAATGCTGTTACAGTGGGAGGATCACAATCCATGACATGAAACAAAATGTATTGAATGGAAAACTGATTAGTTCTGTAAGCATTCAAACATTTCGCAATAAAACGTTTTTTAAAAGATGAGAGGAATACACAGTCACTATACCAAAAAAGAATTGGTTAATGTTCAATCATTTCAGCAGATAGCATGTGATCAAGAACTGATGATATGGAAGGACGAAATCCAAGCTGTACTAAAGCTATTAGTGAAATATTCTGCAGTTTTTGATTTATAGCAATGATCTCTCTTGTTCCACATTCACTTCTGAATCCAGCTTGGCTCTCACAGCTCCCTCGGTGTACTGCTGCAGCCGTTGCTGGATGATCTTCAGCAAACATGTATTCATGTGATATCAGTGATATTGTTCTATAATTTGAACATTCTGTTGGGTTATGTTTCTTTGGAATAGGTGCAAATATGGATCTCTTCCAGTCAGTTGGCCAAATAGCTCTCTTCCGAATTTCCTGGAATTGATGAGTATTTCCAGTACTTCATCAGCATGTTGCAATGTTTCAGTTGGTATCCCATGAATTCCCTGAGGCTTGTTTTTGCCTAATATTTTCAGTGCAGCTTGAACATCTGCCTTCAGCACCAGCTCATATGCTATCTCCTGAAATGATGGAATGTTGACTAGCACTTTCTGGTACAGTGACTCTGTGTATTTTTTCTATCTTCTTTGATGCTACATTCTTCTAATGATGCTACGTTCATCATTAAATATTTTGCCTGTAGAATCTTTCAATATTGCAACTTGAGGTTTGAGTTTTTTCTTGAGTTCTTCGAGTTTCAACTATGCTGAGGTGTTTTTCCTTTTTTGGTTTTCTAACACTAGATCTTTGCACATTTCATTATAATATTTTAATGTGTATTTTCAAGCTGTTCTTTGAAATTTTCTGTTCAGCTCTTTGACTTCATGCTCTTGAGAGGCAAGGAAGTGAGACTTCTTATCATGCACTTTGGACAATATTACCAGAAGATACCTGTTCCTAGAGAAGGACATCATGTTTGATAAAATAGTGGGGCAGTGAAAAAGAAGACCTTCAACAAGATGGATTGACAGAGTGGCTGCTTTGATGAGCTCAAAAATAAGAACAATTGTGAGGATGGCACATGACCAGACAGTGTTTTGTTCTATTATATATAGGGTCACTATGAGTTAGAACTGATTCAATGGCATCTAACAACAACAATAACTTTAAGTTACACTATATCAAAATGATGCTTTTGGAATCCAAGAGGGACTCAAATTGTGTTTCCTTTGCAATGTTCTTTGATTTAGGAGGACAAATGAAGTCTGAAGGGGCAATATCTGGGTTGCTGAGTGGATGGAGGCATTTTCCAGTGAAATTCTCATAGGACAGACCTTGTTACCCTAGAAGAGTGAAGAGATCCATTGTTGAGATGGGG
>NW_022111373.1:89927662-89928806 GCF_000313985.2 Echinops telfairi
CTACCCCACCTTCCCTCTACCCTCCCAGTATCGCCACTCTCACCACTGGTCCTGAGGGCTTCATCTGTCCTGGATTCACTGTATTTCCAGTTCCTATGTGTACCAGTGTATATCCTCTGGTCTAGCCAGGTTTGTAAGGTAGAATTGCGATCATGATAGTTGGGGGGTGGGGGTGGTGGGAGGAAGCATTTAAGAACTAAAGAAAAGTTGTATGTTTCATCAATACTACACTGCACCCCAGTGACTTGTCTCTGCCCTGATACCCCTTTGCAAACAGATGTCTAGTTGCCTACAGATGGGTTTTGAGTCCCCAATCTACACTCCCCTTCATTCACAATGATAGGATTTTTTTGTTCTTTGGTGCTTGATACCTGAGCCCTTCAACACTTCGTGATCACACAGCTGGTGTCCTTCTTCCATGTGGGCTTTGTTGCTTCTGAGCTAGATGGCCGCTTGTTTACTTTCAAGCCTTTAAGACCCTAGACGCTATATCTCTTGATAGCCAGGTACCACCAGCCTTCTTCACCACACTTGCTTATGCATACATTTGTCTTCAGCGTTTGTATGTATGATGATTTTTTATTCTTTTGGTGTCTGCTACCTGATCTCTTCAACACCTTGTGATCACACAGACTGGCATGTTTTTTCCTTGTGGGCTTTGTTGCTTCTTAGCTTGATGGGCGCTTGTTTACCTTCAAGCCATTAACACCCGAGGCGCTATATCCTTTGATAGCCGGACACCATTAGCTTCTTCGCCACATTTGCTTATGCATCCGCTTTGTAAACTTCAGTAATCGCATTGGGAAGGTGAGTGTCATGGAATGTCCGTTTAATTGAGCAAGGTGTTCTTATATTGAGGGAGCATTTGCGTAGAGGCCCATTGTCCATCTGATAGCAATTTTTAAAAATTAATCATTTTATTGGGGGCTCTTACAGTTCGTATAATAATCCATACATCAATTATATCAAGCACATTTGTGCATATGTTGCCATCATTATTTTCAAAACATTTTATTTCTACTTGAGCCCTTGGTATCAGCTCCTCTTTTTCCCCCTTCCTCTCATACCTTCCGACCCTCATGAACCCTAATTTATAAATTATTTTCAGTTTCCTAGTTTACACCCTCCACTGTCTCCCTTCACC
>NW_022111373.1:89930216-89931787 GCF_000313985.2 Echinops telfairi
TTCCTAAAAGTGAAATTGCTTGAGCAAAAGATAGGCACATTTGCAATTTTTGCAAAAACAAGCAATCTCTGACATTGTTTTGGTGTCTTGATTTTGTTTTTGCACATCAATTATGTGTCACACAGTATATGAACTAAGCATAATATGTTATCTGTTTTACTGTTATGTCACATCTTGCCTCAGTCTCATTTCCGTGGATTTCCAGATCTTTAGCCAACTTCTAGGCCTTAATCTACTGCCTGTTTTCACTTAAAGCTTGTGTAGAAAGCTTACTTCAGGACATGATCTAAACTCCTCCTCAAAATGCACAATCCAACTGTTGTCATTTCTCAGGGTTGGCTTTTTCCATGGTTGCCCTTGAACTCTTTGTTATCACTGTATCATGACTCTGTAAGTCGACGCCCTAGTCCAGGTCCCATAATTCAATTCCACCCACATCCTTGTCATTTGCCCAAACACACAAGGAACAAGAGCAAACAATACAAACAACATGTAATTAAGTGTTAAATTGTGTGGTACAAGCTCTAAGTAGAGAGTAGAGGAAAACATCCTTGAGAACTGAAGCAGTCAGAGAAGTTGTTTTCTGGTGCTAAATGATGTGTTTTTGTTTATGGACATCAAATTAGTTCAGAGAATAGTTTAAAAAGGAATAAAAATTAAAGGTGTGACTTCATGTAGGCCCTGAGTGATGATTAGGACTTTAATAAGCAGAGAGAAGAAAGTTAACAAAGCATTTAAAAATCTGCTAAGTTTGATGCAACCATTCTGATGCCACATAGGATAACCTAGGCAAATTATAAAAATCAATTTCTTCAAATATCCATGACACGTATGGATATCACTCCAAAGATGGTGGATTTCTACATCCTGCTTTATTCACTTATATTGATTGACTTTTAAATTATTACGTATTATTTTTAGAATCAATATTTTCCCTCAAAATTACAGGGTAATGAACATGGCTGTTTTATAGGTAGGAGGTTGAAAAGACAGATCTGATGTTTTCATGGTGAGTAACTGGAGAACACTTGAGGTAGGATATAATGATGGAGGCCTTGACAGCCAAACATAGATGTTTACCTTTGATAAGGGAATCACAGGAAGCTACTTTGAGAACAGGAATGACATGCAGTCTTACAGTAGCATCCAGACTGATGGAAGTAGAACTAGCTTTGAAGTCTGACTTACCTGGTTTAAAATACCAGCTTTTCCACTTGTGTGTGGGCTTGGATAAGTTATTAACTTGCCCAAGTCTCATTTTTTCTTGTATAATATGGGGATATATATGTTACAGGGATTTTATACTGATTAAATAAAATGATGGTAGAGTTATAAAGCACCAGACACAAAGAGTTCTTGATAAATAGTTACTATAGTTCTAATAGTAATTCCAACTAACAGATGCAATACTGAAAACACACTTACTGTATATACTCGAGTAAAACTCGACACGAATATCAGCCAAGGCACCTAATTTTACTACAAAAACTGCATTAAAAATGTGCTGACAGGCCTGTCTGGATAGGACAGGCTGGATGAACAATCTGGAGGAGAAAACAACGGGACTGACA
>NW_022111373.1:89933432-89940699 GCF_000313985.2 Echinops telfairi
AAAGATAATTTAAAAATAGTTGGAGCAGCACATTGACAGGGAACTGCCATTAATTTCTAGCAGGAGACACTGTGGAGCAAAAGATATCATTGCTAATGTCAAATGGATCGTAGATAAAAGCAAAGACCAGAAAGATGTTTCCTTGTGCTTTACTAAGTATGCAAAGACTTTCAACTGTGTGGGTCATATAATTTATGTATAACATTACAAAGAATGGGAATACCAAAACACTTAATTATGCTTATGCAGAACCTGTACATAGACTAAGAGGCAGTTGTTCAAACAGATCAATGGGATAGAAAAATGGCTTATAATCAGAAAGGTGTGCAACAAGGTTGTACCCTTTCATCATATTTAATCTGTAAGCTCAGCAAATGATTTGAGTCACTAAATTATATAAAGAATGTGGTAGCAGGATCAGAGGAATATTTATGAACAACCTAAGATAGGCAGATGGCATAATGTTGCTTCCTTAAACCACTTACTATGAAGATCGAAGACTACAATGTTCAGTACTGCAGG
Source organism: Echinops telfairi (assembly GCF_000313985.2). Classification (NCBI taxonomy): domain Eukaryota; kingdom Metazoa; phylum Chordata; class Mammalia; order Afrosoricida; family Tenrecidae; genus Echinops; species Echinops telfairi. The sequence goes on from NW_022111373.1 coordinate 89,933,955, forward strand.
GGCAGGGAATTATCTCATGTGGCTCTGCTCTTCTAGCCCAAGTCTCTAACTCCCACCAAATGGCCTTTTCCTGTATGGGTCTGATAAGAAGATGGGTGAAGATACTGATAGGATTCACCAATGAATAATTGTGAACAGGATTCCCTAGAATGCCATCCTGTTGCATATAAAAAGAGCCCTTAAGAAGCAGAGGAATCTCATTACCAGCAAGAGCCAGGAGTGAAGTGCATCCTCTTGACCCGAGATTCCTGTGCAGTGAACCTCCTAATTGCAGAAGAAAGCCATAGCACCAGAGTAGCAGCAGCAGAATCAGGAACCAGAGCATGGAACAGAGTGGTGTGCTTTTGTGCAGGAGGCTCGCTTGCTGAGTGGGGTGCCTCTGGGCACTTAATTCAGGTAGCTGGGTTTGCTGACCCACAGAGCTTGAGTTGAATGCCCATCTGGGCACTTATTAGTAGACCAAAAACAGCTTTGTAGCATATTCTGATAAGCAACTATTCTAAGCATTTCTCACTGGCATTACAACTTCCTTAATCAAGAATTTTGTTTGTGCATTTCTTGTGGCCACTGCAATGAATATTAAATACTAGAGCAGTAAACAGAGTACATTAAGTAGGAAAACACAAGTATGCATTATACCTCAATATGAAGAAAACAAATCTTCACAATTTGGCCCAAACACAACATCATGATACATGGAGAAAAGATTGACGTTAGGATTTCATTTTACGTGGATCCACAATCAACACCTATAGAAGTAGTAGTCAAGAAATGACATATTTCATTAGAAAATTTGCTACAAAAGACCTCTTTAACGTGCTAAAAGGCAAAGATGTTATCTTGAGGACTGGTGCATACCTGACCCTGTCCGTGTTATTTTCAGTCACCTCATGTGATGGGAATGCTGGACAGGAATAAGAAAGACTAATAAGAATAATTGTCTTTGAATTATGTCTGGAAGTGCTTCAGAAACACAGACCCTTTTCCTTAACTTGCATCAGTGTTGGTCTGCCTTATGAGTTCTGTTTCAAGCACTTGTAATGCACTACTGGTTTTAATGTATCTTCTCCACTTATTATAGTTCCTATTCCGACAATAGGATTTTAAAATCTTGTCTTTTTATATTTATGCTTCTGTCTAATGATTTTTCAAGCTGTATGTTAGTTGTAACATACAGTAGTACATGCATTGAATTTAATTTTCTATCCCTTAAAGAAAAAGAAAAGGGGGGTGGGAAATCGCACAACAATAAACTTGGCTAGACCTTGTTTGGGGAATTTTACAAGACATCAGTAACAATCAGATTTTTTTCTACACTGAAACTATAAATTGTCTCTTGGTTTCAATCAGCTATTGATCTCTCAGCCATTGTAATCTAAAGTGTTCTTAGGACCTATGTAAGCCCTGGATGATCTTTCTTTTATTCAATAAAATAAAAATTTGGGAGGGAAAAAAAGAAAGAAAGAAAACCTTATGGGCAGCAGTTCTGCTCTATCCTATAGGTGGCTATACATTGGAATCAACTGGATGGCAATGGCTTTCTACTTTTTAAATAAAAATATTTAATTCACATATTGACATTTTCTCAACCTTTACTAACCTTTTTTTTTTTTTTTTGAGAACACAATACTTTATTCTTTTTTTTTTTTTTTTATAAACATTTTATTAGGGGCTCATACAACTGTTATCCCAATCCATACACACATCAATTGTGTAAAGCGTATTTGTACATCATTTCTCAAACATTTTCTCTCCATTTAAACCCCCGACATTAGGTCCTCATTTTTCCCCTCCCTCCCCGCTCCCCCCTCCCACGTGAGCCCTTGATAGTTTATAAATGGGTATTTTGTCATATCTTGCCCTGTCCGACTTCTCCCTTCATCCACTTTTCGCCTTTACTAACCTTTAAGATGACAAAAAAAGTGGGTGATTTCCCAGGAGAGGAAAGCCCCCTGAAAATTCAGAATTACAGAAATGACGCCTCTGGCCAACTTCATGGGCTCTCAGCTGATCTAGTTCATGTTTTTATTGGAGTGCTGACTTCAAAGGAAACTCCCTGAAACCTCACAAATACTGACCTCTTTCAGAAACTGGTAATATGAAGCAAAACAAAGTTTCCAACAACTGAGTTGCAATCAATGGAGGACAGACAGTTCCTTTTAGAAGTAACTGGACCTCATAGAGTAACCCAGCGAGCTGTCCTACATCACCGCTGTAGCATTTCAGGTTAGCATTTTCTAAATTTCCTATTCAAGGTAAAACCACTCGTTTCAATGGACATTGCATTAGAATAGAAGTCACAGACTTCCTTTGAAAATAAATAAGGCACCAAGATATTTAGGATTATATGTGTGTGGATGGAAATAATAATGAATATAAACTGTAAAAGGGATGTAAAGCATTTTAGTATAATTTATAATCAAGCTTTGTTATTGAATAATATAGAACATATACTTTGTGAATGTGTTATTAAGCAATTCCTTCTAAAATGTTTTTAGAACTGAGAGGCCTAAAGACTGAATGTTTGCAAAATACTCCTAAGAGAAATCATTCACTCATTCATTAATGCATCAAACATTTAATGAAGGCCTGCAATATGTTAGGCATTACTGTAGGTGTGAGGGATGCATCAGTGCACGTGCGCACACACACACACACACACACACACACACACACACAATCTTGACCTCAAGCACCTTACAACTTAATGAGGAAGAAAAAAAAAATCACAAAACCAAAAATGAATACTAAGTAACTAGGCTATATATTATAGTACAATGTGATAATTACATAGGAAGAAGACAATGAAAAAAGGATGAGCTTGGGTGGGGCAGACAGTTTATAGTATTAAATAATAGTAGGTAATCTAATTATTGGCTATTTGAATGTAAAAGTTGGAAACAAAGAAAATGGAACAGTAGCTGGAAAATATTGCCGTGGCGACAGAAACAAGCTGACGATTGCATGATAGAACTATGCAGGGCCAACTCTATCTTCATCTGAAATACCTTTTCTCAACAACAAAAGGCAACTAACTATACACATAGACTTTTCCAGATAGAAAACACATAAACCAAATCGACTATACATGTGGGAAGAGATGATGGAGAAGCTCAGTATCAGCAGCTAACACCAGGTGAAGGGCCAACTGTGGAACAGACCATCAATTGCTCATCTGTAAGTTCAGGTTGAAGCTGAAGAAAATTAAAGCAAGTCTGATAGAGCCAAAATATGACCTGGAGAACATCCCATCTGAATTTCAAGATCAGACGTGAGGCATTGAACACCAATGGCAGAAGATCTAATGAATGGTGGGAAGACATCAAGTAAATCATACATGAGGAAAGCAAAAGGCCATCAAAAAGACAGGATAGAAAGGAAAGACCAAACAGGACGTCAGCCAGATTCTGGGTTTATTTGTAGAGTACCTAGATATGATGACATCAAAGAGCTGCACAGACAATTTCAAAGAAAAACAAAGTCAAATATTAAAATGAAATGTCTAAAGACTTACAGTTAGAAAACCCAAAGGAAGAATACATCCAGCATATCTTAAACCTGAGAGAACAAAGAAAAAAATACAAACCTCAAGTTATAATATTGAAGGATTCTATGGGCAAATATTGAATGATGTGGGAAGCATTAAAAAAGATGGAAAGAATACATATTCAGTATACCAAAAGAATACATCCAGCATATCTTAAACCTGAACGAACAAGAAAAAAAAAATACAAACCTCAAGTTGTAGTATTGAAGGATTCTATGGGCAAATATTGAATGATGTGGGAAGCATTAAAAAAGATGGAAAGAATACATACTCAATATACCAAAAGAACTAGTCAAAATGTCACTATTTTAGGAGGTAGCATATGAACAACAATCAATGGTGCTGAAGGAAGAAGTTCAAGCTGCACTGAAAGCATTAGGCAAAAACAAGGATCCCAGAATTAATGAAATACCAATTGAAATGTTTCAGCAAGCTAGTGAAGTACTTAAAGCACTCACTCATCAATGTCAGGAAATTCGGAAGACAGCTACTTGCTCAATTGATTGGAAGATATCCGTATTTGTACCCATTACAAAGAAAGGTAACCCAGCAGAAAGCTCAAACTACGGAACAATATCACTGATATCACATGGCAGCAACATTTTGTTGATGATCATCCAATAACTGTTGCATCGGTAAGTTGACAAGGAGCTGCCAGAGATTCAGGCTGTATTAGGAATAGGACTTGGAATAAGGGATATCATTACCGATGTCAGATGGATCTTGGCCAAAGGTAAGGAATACCAGGAAGATGTTTATTTGTGCTTTATTGAGTATGAAAAGGTATTTGACTTTGTGGATCTTAAAAAACTATGGCTATCCTGGAGAAGCATGGGAGTTCTCATGAGGAACTTGAGCGTGGGTCAAAGGAATACTGCATAGTTTAAAATCAGGAAAGGTGTGGGACAGGGTTGTTACCTTTTACCATAGCCATTCAATCTGTATGCTGAGCAAAGAATCCAAGAAACTGGACTATATTAAGACTAACTCAGTATCAAGTTTGGAGGAAGGTTTTTTTTTTAATTATCATTTTCTTGGGGGCTCTTACAGCTCTTGTAACAATCCATACATACATCAATTGGATCAATCACATTTGTGTATATGTTGCTGGAGGAAGTTTTTTTTATTTTAAACAATCTGTGATTGTGTGTGACACAATCTTGCTTGTTGAAAAGAGAGGAGGACTTGAAGCACTTGCTGATGAAGATCAAGGATTGTAGCCTTCAGTATGGATTACAACTCAATGTAAAGAAAACAAAAATTTTCACAACTGGAACTGGACAAATTTGTAACATAATGTTAAATGGAGAAAAGACTGAAGTTTTCGAGAATTTTGTCTTGTTTGGATCCACAATCAATGCTCATGGAAGCAGCTGCACAAGCCCTCTTTATAGTGTTGAAAAGCAAGGAAGTTTCTTTGAGGACTTATGTGTGCCTGACCCACATCATGGTATTTTTAATTGCCTCATAGGCTTTTGAAAGTTGGACAATGAATAAGGAGGGTCAAAAGAATGGATGCATTTGAACTGTGGTGCTGGAGAAGAACATTGACAGGACCATGACTGCCAAAAGAACAAGCAAACTGTCTTGGAAGATGTACAGCCAGAATGCTACGTGCAAACAAGGTTGGTGCTTCTCACCTACTCTGGTCACGGTATCTGGAGAGACCAGTCCCTGAAAAAGGACATCATTCTTGGTAAAGTAGAGTGGCAGTGAAAAAGAGAAAGACCCTTGACTAGAAGGATTGCTGCAGTGGCTGCAACAATAGGCTCAAGCATCAGAACAATGGTGAGGATCTTGCGGAGCTGGGCAGTGCTACCTTCTGTTACAACTAGGGTGCTTCTGAGTCAGAACTGCCTGGAGAGTACCTAACAACAACAATCATCAACCCAGAAATTCAGAAATTAGAAATTTAATAGAAGGGAAGGACACAAGAAGCTGCAGAAACCCTCGACCAGGTAGAAGGCAGTCAGGAGGAACAGCAGCAGGGGCCCCCTGAAGTGATCAGCAGAGTGGTCTGAGAAGAGAGGATCAGAATTGTTAGGAGCCTTTGGCTATTACAGAGCCCTGGTGGCATATTATTTATATATTGTGCTCCTAACTCCAAGGACAGCAGTTTGAAACCACCAGCCACTCCTGTGAAGAGTTTCCATCTCGGAAACCCACAGGGTATGTTCCACTCTGTCCTATAGAGTGACTATTGATTCAGTGGCAGTGAGTTTGGTTTTGGTTTACTTTATGGTTATGATAGGCCTGGTGGCACAGTAGGTTAACATTGTATTGCTAACCGTAAGGTCCCCAGTTAAAACCCAGCAATCACTCTGTCGGAGAAAGGTGAGGCTATTTTCATAAATATTTATAGCCTTGGGAACCCTATGGAGCAGATCTAGCCTGTTCTAAAGGGTGGCTATGAGTTGACTTGACTGTGGGTTTAGGACTCTGACAGCACAGGAACCAATGGAGACCACGAGTAGGCCTGAGCAACAGATGAAATCCACCCAAGGTATACAGAGTCTGAAGCATGGGAGTCTGCCCTCAGTACAGTCTGACCCGAGTGCTGTGATACTGGCCTAGGGCTGTCATGAGCTTGTTGAGTGAGAGCTATTTCAGCAGCAGAGAGGGCAGAACCATCCATAAAAGAAGATGTCGGGCAAGATGGGAGCATTCAAACCTCACCTGTCACCTGGGCTGGTCATGTGAACTGAGCACCTAAATCACAGTATATATGCTGACTACTAAGATACGCCCAGCAGTGATATAAGAGTAAACATTGATTTTCCATTATGAAACTCTTATTTAAGAGTGAAAATTAATTTATATTTATTGTTTGTCATCTAATTTCCATGTGCTAACTCTCTGGGAACATCTTCTCAACTTATCTTACAAATAAGTCAACAGGTTATATAATATATGAGATGGTAGAAGGTATATAGCTGTAAGTGAATAAATAAGTAAAAAGATTTGTGGGTATGTGTGCTACAAGTTCTCTTCTTTTTCATTCTCTCTCATTTTCTTTTTTGCAGTTCAACAGTTTATATCAACTAGCAGCACTTTCAAAAATGGTGTCATTTTACTTATAAGACATTATAATCTTACAGTGAATTTATATAAGAGTGAACTTAAGAGTATTTTAAGAGTGTATATAAGCATATGGGTAGGAAAGAGGGAACCGATTACATGGAACTGTGTGTGACCTCC
>NW_022111373.1:89940799-89945063 GCF_000313985.2 Echinops telfairi
GACCTTGGGTGAAAGTAGAGGATACCCAAAAGATGTGTGCTTCTGTTTTGTTGACTACGCAAAGACATTCGACGGTGTGGATTGTAACCAACTATGTATTACACTGAGAAGAATCAGAATCCTAGAACACTTCATGTGCTCATTAGGAAACTCATAGACCAGGAAGCAGGTGTTTGAACAGAACAAGGGTTTAAAATGAGCAAAGCTGTATGTCTGGGTTGTATCATTTCACCAATTTATTCAATCTGCATGCTGAGGAAATTATCAGAGAAGCTGGATTATACGAAGAATGTGGCATCAGGATTGGAGAAGGGCTGATCAACAACCTTCAATACACCAATGACACACCTTGCTCGTTGAAAGTGAGGAGGACTTGAAGCCCTAGCTGATGAAGAGCAAGGGTGTAGTCATCAGTATGGATTACAACTCAGTGTAAAGACGACCAAAATCCTCACAACTGGAGAAAAGATTTAAGTTGTCAGATATTTCATTTTACTTAGTTCCACAATCAGTGTTCATGGAAGAAGCAGTTAAGACCTGAAACGATGTATTCCATTGAACATCTGCTACACAGAACCTGTTTTAAAGTGGTGAAGAGCGAACGTGGCACTTGGAGGGCTAGGCTGCTTCTGACCCTCGCCATGATATTTTCTGTTAGCTCATCGGCACGAATAAGGAAGATCTGAGATGAATTGGTGCATTTGGATTATGGTGTTGGAGGGAAGAATACTGAAAGTACTATAGACGGTCAGAAGAACAAACACATTTGTCTTGGAAGAACTCCACAAAGAAGGTTCTTTTGAAGTAAGGATGATGACACTTGGTGCACATACTTTGAACATGTTATCAGAAGAGACCAGTGCATGGAAAAGGACATCATGCTTAGTATCAGCTCCTCTCCCTTCCGCCTCGTGACCCCTTGGTAGATTATACATTATTATTATTTTCATGTCTCACACCAACCACTGTCTTCCTTCCCCTATGGTTTCCATAGTTCTTTCCCCTGCAGGGGTGTGCGTGGTTGTGCCGATCATTGTGATTGGTTCCCCCTTCTCCTTCCCCCTTTCCTTCACCCTTCCCATCTGGTATCTCTCTTCCCATTCCTGCTCCTGGGTTGCATGTGTCCTGAGCTCTTATCTCTTATCTATGGCTGTGGACATGCTCCAGTCTAGTCCGAAGTGAGAGGCATTACTGGGGTCATGGTGGTGGGGGTGAGGAGCCCTTAAGGAACCAGAGGAATATTGTGTGTTTCATTGGTGGCAACCATTCTTTCAATGTTTGAAAGATTTCAGATAAATTCTTTCAATTAAGAGTTTAGCCTTCTTATGAAATGGAAAGAAAGTATTTCCACAGCCCAGGAAAATTTTCTGGGTGATGATATTATATCATTGCTTACCTAAGTGGTGAAAGAAGAAGTTATGCTGAATATCAGACTCTGTAACACTAATGCATGATATTGCTATTAAAAAACAACAAATGAAGAACCAGTTCCAAAGATTTTTACCTGCATGTTAAACTCAAAATTTATGATACTGAACTCATTATTAAAAAAAAATCATAACTTCAAAATCTGTTTTAATTTGTAATTTAAAAAATGATACCCTCCAAAAATAATAATAATTTATAAGCTATCAAGGGTTTAGGGGGAAGAGGGAGGGGGACGGAGGGGGAACAATGAGGAGCTGACATCAAGGGCTCGGGTGGAAAGCGGGTGTTGTGAGAATGATGAAGTCAACATATGCACTAATGTGCTGGACACAAATGATGTATGTTCGGGTTGTGAGGAGTTGTATGAGCCCCTCATAAAATGATTATTAAAAAAAATGATACCCCCAATCACTTAGGGACAAATTTGGGGAATCATTTTAGGTCCTCCTTTTCACTCCTCCAGCATTTATCAGCAGAACTTATCCTAAATTCTATCTTCCACACACAGTTGAGTGAACACAAACATGTGTGAATATATACACATACAATTTGCACTCTATGAGCTGGCAAACCTCAAGGGAAAAGAAAAAAGTGGGTTGAGTCCCATGGACCTCAGTTTCTTATTCAAATTCACCTTTTATGCCCCTCTTTTCTGTGTAGAAAGAAGGGAATCAGGAGGAAGAAGGAATAATTACTGTAATTCACTTCTTAAATTTTACTTGCTACCAGAATCTCATTAACATTTCTATGCCTTAGTTAAGGCTATCATCAGCTCTCATTTCAATTACTACAACCCCCAAATATATCTTTCTGTGTCTAGGTTTACATGGACCCTCAAATTCACTTTGCCATACCACATTAAGAGTGATTAAAAAAAAATTAAGATCCTATCAAGTGACAGCTTAAAATGCTCCAGAGGCTCCCCATAGTGCTATTGTGATTATCAAAATATGGTCCTTAGATAACCTTCCTTTTTCCTTCTCATGTCATCACATCGATGCAGCTTCACAATGACCCTACAGAGCACGGTAGAGCTGTCTCTGTGAGTTTCCAAGACTGTAACTCTTTATGGGAGCAGAAAGCCTGTCTTTCTCCTTAGGAGGTGATTTTTGAACTGCTGACCTTGCAGTTAGCAGTCCAATGCACAGCCACTAAGCTAACAGGGCTCCCTTAAAGCAGAAATATTTGGATAGCATGTTGTAAACACAAACTGTATCACAGACTTAATGAATTGGAATCTTTAAGGATAGGATCAGGGAGTCTACATTTTTAACTTGTATTTTGAAAAAAATGTTTAGACATGCAAATTTTGTGAACCTCTTGTCTGTCTAAAATCCTTTTTGGGGTATACAAAACTTTTACTATTTGACTTCTATGACCTCCCCATTTTTTTATCCTATCACTACTTCTACAATTGGTGTTCTAGGAAAATTTTCATTGAATGAACCATTTCATTATTCCTTGTCTTGGAATATTCTGGCTCCTTAGCTTGGAGTAATTTTCTCCCCTGACTCTCTTCCATATGATGGATGCTTACTGTTTTTTCATTTAGTTATTACTTTTCTGGTTATAAGTAACATTAATCCAACTCACAACGGCTTGTGGAAAACAGAATTTATTCACTCTGGAGTTCACTTATTCATTCAACAATGACTCGTGGAGCGCCTATGATGCAGGCATTTTCAGAGACCGCAGGGAAACATTAACTCACCGCCTTCGAGTCAATGTTGGCTCATTGTGAGCCCCTGTGAGTTTCCGAAATTGTAACTGTTTACAGGAGTAGAAAGCCCAGGCTTCAGAACTGCTGGTGGGTTTGAATTGCTAACCACTTGGATCTCAGCCCAACAGGTAACCACTACACCACCAGGGTTCCGTAGGCAAACATTAGTGAACAGCAACAACAACAACAACAAAACCACCCTGTCCTGAAGGAGTTTGCATTCTAATAGGGAGAGGCAGACAAAGAGCAAACTATTAAATATAATCAGAGTTATAATAAGTGTATTTTTAAAAAGCAAGTTAAGGTAGTAGAGAATAACAAAATAGTAAGATTGCTTTTAGTTCTATTTTATTTTTGTGAAAATATACAAAGCAGAGGATATGACATTTTTTTCCAGTCATTTTATTGGGGGCTCGTAAAACTCATTACAACCCACACAGCCATCCATTGTGTCAAGCACATTTGTACATTTGTTGCCATCATCATTCTCAAAACATTTTCTTTCCACTTGAGCTCTTGGTATCAGCTCCTTACTTTTTCCCCTCCCTCCCACACCCTCCCTCCCTCATGAACCCTTGATAATTTATAAATTATTATTATTTTTTCATGTCTTACACTGTCCGATGTCTCCCTTCACCTACTTTTCTGTTGTCCGTCCCCAAGGCAGGGCATTATATGTAGATCAGTGTGATCTATTCCCCCTTTCTCCCCTACCTTCCCATTCCCCTCCTGGTAACTCTACTCTCATTATTGGTCCTAAGGGGTTTATCTGCCCTAGATTCCGTGTTTCCACCTCTTATCTGTACCAGTGTACCTGCTCTGGTCTAGCTGGATTTGTAAGATAGAATTGGGATCATGATAGTCAGCGGGGAGGAAGCATTAAATAACAGAGGAAAGTTGTATGTTTCATCTTTGCTACCTACCCTGCACCCTGACTGGCTCGTCTCCTCCCCAAGACCCTTCCGTAAGGGGGTGTCCAGTTGCCTACAGATGGGCTTTGGGTCCCCACTCCGCACTCCTCCTCATTCACAATTATATGATTTTTTTGTTCTTTGATGCCTGATACCTGATCGCTTCAACACCTTGTGATCACACAGGCTGGTGTGCTTCTTCCAT
>NW_022111373.1:89945378-89954415 GCF_000313985.2 Echinops telfairi
TGCCTCCTAGTTCTTTCCTCTATTTCCTTTTACTTTCCTCTTGACCCACTATCATGTTCAGCCTTCATTTGGGTTTCAATAATTCCTCTTGGTTAAATTGTCCTTGATCAAGCCCTAACAGGCCTCCTACACTCTCCTCACCACCGATTTTGGATCACTTGTTGTTCCCTTGTCCCTGGGTTGGTTAACTCCCACTTCCTTTCCCCTACCTGCCCCTCTCCCATGTCCCCCTGGAACCGTCTCCATTGTTTTCTCCTCCTGATTGTTTATCTTGCCCATCTTATCTAGATAGACCTGCAGAGATAATAATATGCACAAACAACAAGACAGAGCAAAACAAAGCAACAAAACAAAACAAAACAACAGGAACAACAAAAAACCAACGACAAAAAAAAAAGCCTGTAAATAGTTCAAGATCTGCTTGTTGATCTTTAGGAGTGTTTTCTGGTCGAGTCTAATGGGGTGCCACACTCTGGCCCCAAAGTCTATTTTTAGTATTCCCTGGCGACTTCATTGTTCTGTGAGCTTATGATATTTTAACAAATTCTAAATGTATAATTCAGTGGCATTGTCTACAATATTTAAATTGTGCAATTGTTCTCTCTGTCCTTTTCCCAGTGAGTCTACTAGTTCTAATGTAAAGTAATCCCCAAGCTTGCCACATATGCTTTAAAGATGCTACTTATTGTCAATTTGTTCCCACCTGCATCCAGCTTTGAGAAAGCACAATGTTTAAGGGAGGTACACTTTACTAATTAGGCTAAAATGTTGTCTGGTCTAAAACTGACTTCTGGGAACAGTTTTTGTTTGAGATTTAAGGTCTAAAGATTATGTTAGGTCAAAAGTTTGGGTGTTTACCCAAAAGCTTCTATTAAGAAGCTGTAATTATGTTCTGTTAATACATTTTTGAGTGAAGTGACATTGTAGTCATCCAGAGTTTAAGCAGAGGAGAACTAATTATCTATCTATGTATCTATCTATCTATCTATTTATCTACCTATCTATCACTACCATATGTTGATGTACAGGTAAAGATAGATATAAGCATATTCATTCTTACCCTTTTGTGAAAGCTAGTTAAGCAATCTCTATAAGGTTGCCATATCTGTGTCTGATGCTGGAGTTCAATGCCCACAGAGCAAGCAATCAGGAAGGGAAGGTGGAAGATAGATACAAGGTGAAGGAGCTGAAGGGTAGGTTGGAAACTTCAAGCATGAGCTGAAATACCAAAAGGATGGACCAAACCCATCCTAGTTCTTGTTATCTCTGACCTTAGTGCTGACTACATCTGCAGAAACCTGGCCCTTCATCATAGCGTTAAAGAAACATAGCTAGCCCAGGAAGTGGGGATCTTGAAAGTGGATCCAGGGAAAGGAAAAGCAAGTTCTAGCTGTTGCTGCACAATGATAATGTGAGTCCGCAGATCAGCAGCAATGTGTATGAGACACACACAAAAATGACTCATGCTTCTCTTCCGCCCTTGAAATCGCGCCAGAATCTCCCTTGTGCTCCATTCTAATCAGAAATAGACAAGAAAGTGAATCCCAGGACACATCCTTCAACCTACCCAAGTTGACACAAGGCATTCTGCAACTATAACCTAATAATAAAAATTGCATCCAGTGATCTCCATAATATTTAATTGGTTACACAGGTCAGCTTCATTCAGTGGGGGGGAGGGCTATACAAAGACATAAGTAGAGATGAAAATGATTTAATTGAGAATTTAATATCTTTGACTGATGTGTTGAGAAAGCTTTCTTTCAGAAAAGAAAAACTATTGGTTACAGTCTTTTCAGAGACTGGTTACCAAGAGTAGTATAGTTAGACTTAGCTTCCCAGTCCTTATCAGTAGCCAGCAGGTTGGAAATTGGAGGTAAGCAATTGAGAAAATTCAACTCCTTTGGGTGGAGACAAGGGGACATAGGTGATTGAAGAAGAGGAAGAAGAAAATCTAGGGGATGACTGCTGGAGGAAATAGAATGTCTATTACTAGCCAGAATGTTAACTCCCTCGTACGTACCGTGAACATATCTCTGAAATACCTCTAAGTACATTCCATTGTAATTATTTACTTAGAAATATTTATCTTCCACTGGATTATAAACTCTTGAAGTCAGAGAACACATTGTGTTTATCTTCGTGTCAGAGATCATTTTGTGTTTATCAGCAAATACAATGTCTGTATAAAAATAAAATGCGTGTATTTAAGTGAACTAAACAGGTGAAGGCCTTATCAGTTATGAGCAAAATTCCCATTATAATTCAAACTATGGTTAGGGGGAATCTGAGATTAGCAGACTTATCATGACTTTTGAAAGGCATATCCTTATAATGAAGGTAAATAATAAATTTACGAAATTTGTATCTTTTGGAGGCATAACAGACTAAAATGGAAACAATTTTTATGCTAAATATTAAAGAAATAAAATTTATTGAATATATAAATATTAGTTAGGCCTTTTGTTTTTTGGTACTAAGAAAAGTAACCCATCTCAAATGTGTTTACATTTCAAAACAAAGAGAAGGTGAGTATATTGGAAAGTAGCTGGAGTAATTAATCCAAGAGATAACAGAACTTCAGGAACAGAATCAGGGACTGGACCACAAAAGGAAATTCAGGTATTATTTACCTTTTGAGCCTTATCTCTGCCCTGCTCTATGTAATCAATGCAGTTCACTTTTCTGGCATGCACCCCACATATCAGCAAAAATAGTTCTCAACTTACTTTTTTATAGAATGATCTTTTTATATATTGCTCTATATTTCTCAGTGCCCATTTAAAAATTACCAAGAAAGGGACCAACATATCTGTGATGCTCACCCTCCCGACACGATCACTGAAGACTAAATGGGTGCATAAGCAAATGTGGTAAAGAAAACTGATGGTGCCCAGCTATCAAAAGATATAGTGTCTGGGGTCTTAAAAGCTTAAAGTTAAACAAGCGGCCATCTAGCAGAGAAGCAACAAGCCCACATCGAAGAAGCACACCAGCCTGTGTGATCACGAGATGTACACGGGATCAGGTAACAGGTATCTGAAGACCCAAAAGCAAATACCATAGTTTTGAGAATGAGGGGGATTAGGGTAGAGACCCCAAACCCATCTGTAGACAATAGGACATCTCCTCACAGAAGGGTCACAAGGAAGGGATGAGTCAACCAGGGTGCAATATAGCACCAATGAAACACACTATTCCTCTGGTTCATTGAGGCTGCCTCACCCCTCACTATCATGACCCCAAGTCCTGCCTTTCAGGACTAGACCTGAGCATGTACACTGGTACAGATAAGAGCTCTCGACACATGGAATCTAGGTCAGATAAAACCTCAGGAACAGAAATGGGAGTTAAAAAAAAAAAGAAAGAAATGGGAGTAGTGATACCAGGAGGGTAGGGGGAAGGTGGGAGGAAGGAGGAAGGGGGACCCAATTACAATGATCGATGCATAAACACCCCACCTCCAGAGTGATGAACAACAGAAATGTGGGTGAAGGGAGACAGCAGTCAGTGTAAGATATGAAAATTATAATAATTGATCAAGGGTTCACGAGCATGGCAGGGTGGGGGAAGGGGGAAAAGAAGCTGATATCAAGGGCTCAAATTGAAAGTTAATGTTTAGAAAATGATGGTAATATATGTACAAATGTGCTTGATATAATTGATGTATGGATTGTGATAAAAGCTATAAGAGCCCCAATAAAATTATCTAAAAAAAAAATACTGGAAAGAAAGAAAAACCCAAAGTGTATGTTAGAAGAGACTCTGAAACTTGCTCTTGAACATAAAGTAGCTAAAATGAATAAAAGAAATGATGAATTAAACAACAAACAAACAAACAAATACAGATCGGGACCAACAGACCCATTTAAGATCAGGTATTCACCTATAGACCCAATCATGCCTGGGAGCAGTGCCACCTTATAGGAACATTGCAAATTCTGCTGTGACATGTAGATTGGGCAATAGGGTGTGGCAATTCCTGGAGCATAGTTACTGGGTAGACAAATTAATAGGTACACGCTTGATGAAAGTTTAGATAAGTTGAGATGGCATATTCATAATAAAACATGTAGGTTGTTCAAGGTTCAACAATCGTCTTGGGATAATGAGATTATAAGGTGTATTTGATGTCACGCTAAGAAATAATTGGCTGTATCCTGGTCTGAGAGCGTAACATTTCTCATGTTCTAGATATTTTATTGCAACATCATCCTGGCTAGGCTGAAAGCACTGTCTACATTGCTACAGCTAATGAAGATGGCTTAATTAAAATTTTAATTTCTGTTTCTGATGTGTTGACAAAGGTTTCCGAAAAAAAACTATCGGTTATAGTTTCGATTACATCATTTAGTCATAAAGGAGGATTTAGAGGGTATTTTAACACCTACTTTCTTCTGAGCTCTTGATCGCAGTGGCAGTGGATGTCCTAATAACTGACTTCAGCACCTTGGAGTTGAATGTCTGTGTTTAAACTCACATGATTTTCAATGCTACCTACTCTTTTTGTTTTGTGTACTTTGGCAAAAAAAAGAAGACTATCTTTAGAAAGCATAAAGACCGCCATTCTAAATGTTGTTATTATGATAAAATAGGAAATTATTAAATGTGAAAGTGTGGACGAATGCGTTCCTGGTCTGCTTTAAAAAAGAAGATAAATTAAGATTTAAGCTAAACTGTCTATAAAATGTTACTATCCAGTAAATGACATTAAATTCACAGGGATATTGTACCAGAGGGTTGAAGAGAAGGACGGGGAATAATTGAAAATTATTGAAAAAACTTGGGTTCAAATAAGAACAATTGTGAGGCTGGTGCAGGACCAGGCAGTGTTTCTCTCTGGGGTACAGAGGGTCACTATGAGTTGGAGCCGACTCAAAGGCACTTAACAACAACCACCAAATCCCAACATTCCTCTTTGTAAAATTGTTCCTAATATCTTTATCAAGTATCCTTGGTGAAATTGTCAGGTAAATGTTGGGTTGCTGACTAACACTTTGGAGGTTCAAATTCACCAACTTTGCAGGAGGAAGATGAAGATCTCAGCTCCCAGAAAGATTTACAGCCTCAGAAACTCTATGCACGGTACCTCTGAATCCGAATCAAGTTGGATTTTAGTTGCTGGAAACACATGGGTTTGGGTGGGATACATTTGTCTTAAATACCTTGTGCTGACATAGTGGGCGGCTTTAAAGAACAGAACTTAATTTCTTCACAGTTCAGAAGGTCAGAACTTTGAATCCAGGGCTTTTGGGAAAGGCTCCTGCTTATGTATTTTAGCTACTGGTTGTTGTTGTGTGGTTGTTAGGTGTCATCAAGCCAGTTCTGATTAACAACAACTCTATTTACAATAGAACAAAACACTGCCTGGTCTTGCAACATCCTCACAAGAGTTGCAATTTGAGCTCATTTGCAGCCTCTGTGCCAATCCATCTTATTGCTGGCTTTCTACTTTTTTGGCTGCCCCACTACTTTACCATGGGTAATTTCCTTTTCCAGGGGCTGGTTTCTCTTGATACCATGTTCAGTCTGTGATGAAGTCTCCTCATCCTTGCTTCGAAGGAGCATTCTGGTTGTACTTCTTCCAAGACACACTTCTGGGTTCTCTTGGCAGTCCATGGTATTGTCAATATTTTTCACCAATACCATAATTCAAGTGCATCAATTCTTCTTTGACCTTCCTTGTTCCATGTCCAACCTTCCCATGCATATGAGGTAATCTCATACATATGAAGCAATTGAAAATACCATGGCTTGGGTCAGGCACAACTTAGTCCTCGAAGTAACATGTTTGCTTTGCACCAATGTAAGGAGGTCTTGTACAGCAGATTTACCCAATACAGTATGTTGTCTGATCTCTCGACTGCTGCTTCCAGGAGCATTGATTGTGGAGCCATGAGATCTTTGACAATTTCAATTTATCTCCACTTAACATGATGTTACCAATGGGTCCAGTTGTGAGGATTTTGGTCTTCTTTACATGGAATTGTAATCCATACTGAAGGCTGCCATCCTTGACCTTCATCTTCAAGTACCTCAAGCTCTCCTCATTTTCAGCAAGCAAGATGGTGTCATCTGTATATTTTGGGTTGTTAATAAGCCTGCCTTCAATTCTGATGCTGAGTTCTCATTCATATAGTCCAGCTTCTTGGATTATTTGCTCAGCATACAGAAACATTAAGTATGATGAAAGAATAAAACCCCGTTTCCTTTGCTATGTTCATGAAACCCCCTATTTACAAGAAAGCATTATCTTTATAGGCATTAGGGTTAGGATTCCAATGATATATATTGGAATTATATATATTTTGGAGGCCCCAGTTCAATAATAACACCACATTCAACCCTCTTTAGATATTTAAAATACAAACCCTATAGGTGACATTATTGAAAACGTATCAAATTTGTATCTGAAAAAGGTGGAACATTCTAAAAATATATATAAAATCTATATGGTAGAGTCAGGGCAATGTGAACTCACAAACATTAATGTTCTCTGTCCATATGCCTTTGTATGGGTTGAATGGGAGTGAAGTGTATGGTAACCTCTTCCACCAATTCTTAGATTGACTTGTTCATTTTTTCTCTATGATTTAAACCAGTGGTTCTCAACCTGTGGGTCGCAACCTCTTTGGGTGTCAAACAACCCTTTCACAGGGGAAGCCTAAGACCATCAGAAAACACATTATTTCCGATGGTCTTAGGAAAAGAGATACCGCTAAATCTGTCTCCAGGTGGGTCAGCAGATATGCCCACCTATGAGTACCTGGTATCAGTGTGAAGACTGTTACCCATGCTATACCATGCTTCAAGACAAAATTTCATTTATTTGTACATAATTAGAAATAAATATTTCATAATATATAATTACATATTGTTTTGTGATTAATCACTATGCTTCAATTATGATCAATTTGTAACAATGAAAATACATCCTACATATCAGATATTTACATTGTGATTCATAACATTATGGAGTAGCAACGAAAATAATTTTATGGTTGGTGTTTACCACAACATGAGAACTGTACTAAAGGGTTGCAGCATTAGGAAGGTTGAGAACCACTGATTTAAACCATTAGCTCTTTATATCAAGGTATAGCTTTTGTCTAGTCTTGTCATTCATTGATTTTATTCTTACTTTGGGATTCACATTTTGAGGCAATCATCTTCTCAACCAATCTCATCAATGCCAATATTTAATGACCATTATAATGATGATTCTATTTTCTTTGAATAATCAATGGTCCACTCCTAAAAATGAGTTCTTTAAATTTTCTGAGACTTAACTTCTCTGTTTTAGGTATTTTGTTATCAAAATATCACACATTTTGTAAAATCCATGTGGTCTTTCTAGTTGTGAATATAATTATAAAAAAAATGAATGATAGACAAAACTGATGAGCTTTAAACTTTATCCACTGTCTGTAGTCTAGATGGGAAAAATGATAAGGCATTTGTCAATCATACAGAGGGGCAGATGGCCCACAGGGAAGTAGAGCCATTAAAATTCAAGACTCTGCACAAAGAAGGGGAGGCAGAGTCCCAGACAAAACTTGTTTGGACCTGCCCAGTCTTAGTCATTTGTCAGCCTGATTATACAGTAATCTGAAGCTGAGCAGTAAAAATTGCATAGTGCTAAGAAACCTTTCAAATGGATTTGTCCCTAATTTCATGGCTTTAGTTGGGCTGTTATTTTTGCAACACTTCTGTTGTGGTTTAAATTAATACTTCATTATGCTTCATGTTTCTTTTTTAATCCTCTGCCTCCAAATTCCTCCAAAACACTTTTTGAGTTTGTGTTAGGTGTTTGTGCTTGGAATAAAGCAAGTTAAAATAAACATTTGTTAAATGAATGAATATAAATAGGATAGAATAGTAGATTTTTTTATTAAGAAGTTAACCTTTTTTGAAAGGATACATTGGATGGTGTAAAATATGGCAAAAATAATAAGAATATATAATAATAAGAATTCTTGGGGGTAAGGTGGGAGAGGAAGGGGAAATAGCGGAGCTGATATCAAAGAGTTCAGGAAGAAAGAAAATGTTTTGAAAGTGATGGTGGTTGCAATTGTGAAATTATGCTTGAAATAATGTAATTATGGATTGTTATAATATCTGTAAGAGCACCCAGTAAAATGATTACTAATAATAGGAATAAAAAAGTTAACCTTTTTTGGTGTCTGGACCCCTTTGACATTCTAAGCCTATGAATCTTGCTCAGAATCTTTATTATTTTTAATGAATAAAATAAAACACATACAATTATAGGGAAATCAACTATAGTGAAAACAGTTATCAAAATATTAAGGAATTTTAGACTTAGTAATATATGGGGTTATCAAGTCATTAAATATAATGATCTAATAATATATATAATAACTGCTATACATTTTGAAGTAATGATGATGTGCTCTTTTGAGATATCTGCTATATCTGTACTGGAATATGAAAATATATGAAGTTTCTATCAAAGACAATATCTGTGCTGAGGGTGTCTCCTCTAGCCCTTGCCATGATCTGGCCCTGTACCTGTTCATATCCCAAAGTAACATTACTTGTGTCCAGAGTTTCTCAAAGTTGCTCAGAAAAGTTGACCCTAAAGACCTTTCTTCTTGTTTTTATCCCTTTCTGCAAACAAGTCTCAAAAGACCACTTATTTCCATCCTTCTCCAGAGGAACAAACGAAACTAGATAAGTCAAGGAATGCTTATTGACTACCTCTGTTCTTAAGTGCTGGGCTGTTGTTGTTAGGTGCCATCGAGTCTGCTCTGACCTCTGACCCACAGCAACACTGGTTATAACAGAGCAAAACACTGCACAGTCCTGTCCCATCCTAACAGTCTTTCCAATGTCTGAGCCCACTGATGAAGCCACTGTGTCAATCCATCTCATTGAGGTTTTTCTCTTTTTAACCTCACCTCTGTTTTACAAGCAGGATGTCTCTCCTGACAACATACCATGAAGCAGCAGTCAAGAGATCAAATGAAGCAATGCATTAAGTAAATCAGTTACACAAGACTTCTTTAAAAAAAAA
>NW_022111373.1:89955889-89956822 GCF_000313985.2 Echinops telfairi
GAAGACCCTCAACAAGATGGATTGACACAGTGACTGCAACAATAGACTCAAACACAACAATTGTGAGGATGGAGCAGGACTGGGTGGTGTCTAGTGTCGCTATGAGTTGGTATGGACTGGAAGACACCTAAACAACAACAACTTGAGTTGAACTAGAAGCCTTTGTGGTGTAGTGGGTTACACATTGGACAACTAACCTCAAGGTCAGCAGTTCAAAAGAACTAGCATGTCCTGTAGTCTCAGAAACCCACAGGGCCAGTTCTACCTTGCTCTATAGGCTGGCTATGAGTTGGAATTGACTAGATGAATGTGAGTTTTTATAATTTGTAATCACCCTGTTGGCAGTAGGTGGTTTTTTTTGTAATCTTATTTCTACTGGGCAATCAGCTTTGTTTTGTTGCACATAGAGTCGCTATGAGCCAAAGCTCACTTGATAGCACCTAATAACAATTACAAAACATAGCTCTGAGGAGCCCTGGTGGTGTGTGGGTTAGGCATTGAGTGACTAATTGCAAGATCAGTGGTTCAAATGCATCAGCAGTTCTGCAGGAGAAAGATAAGCCTGTCTGCATCTGTAAAGATTATAGTCTCAGAAACCCTATCTAGGGACACGATGAGTCAGGACCGATTAATGGCGATGAGCTGGTAAACATATCTCTAAGTATTCTAAGTAGTTCATTAGTCTTATTGATATTAAACCTTGGTAAATGAATACACTAATAATCTGACTTTCAATTAATTTCTTATGAATTTGATTAAGGGGAGGCAGTGATCCAGGATGACTGAGTCAATGAAATTGAACTTTGGGGACCAGAAAAATTGAAGATTCGATGTCAAAAGATATAGCATCTGGGGTCTTATAGGCTTGAAGAAAAACAAGCAGCTATCTAGCTCAGAAGCAACAAAGCCCACATGGAAGAAGCACACCAGCCT
>NW_022111373.1:89960389-89961701 GCF_000313985.2 Echinops telfairi
TTTCTCCCAATGAGTAAGTGGCTTGTGGCTTCAAACTGCTGAGCGTTTTGGTTAACAGCCAAGCGCTTTAACCATTATTCCACCAGGCCACCTTCAACCTATCACAGTACCCCTCTTTCAACAAGTAGGTCCCACGTTGACTTCTCTTAAATGTATTAGCAGTTTCTTATAAAATCTCTATCTGAAAAATACAGGTGGGAGATTCTAAATGGATCCATGTAAAAAAGAAATATGTAGCCCACAGAATGGCATTTGGGAAAAAGCATATCAAGTCAAAGTGTTATATCCATATTTTTTGCAGGTTCAAGGATGTGAGGCAACAATTCTGAGAAATTGACTTTAGTAGAACTTGCCACCCAAAGGCATCAATTCAAGACCCAGAAGAGTTAATGTTGTGAGGAGCCATTGAGTCAGAAACATAGCGATCTGATGTCTAACAGATGTTCCGGTGCCAGCCTCACAAGTTTTATGTTTGATATCATTGTGAAAGCTACTGAGTCCACACCCCTCCTGGGTGGTCTTCCTCATTTTACTCACCTTCTGCTTTACCAAGCAGCATGATGTCCTCTTCCTGAGACTGGTCTCTCCTGAAACGACTGAAGAACATGAGACAAAGTTTCACTGGCCTTCATTCTAGGGGCATTCTGCCTGCATTTCTTACAACACACATGCTTTTTCTTCTGACAGTCTATGGTGTTTTCAAATTGTCTCTCAACACCATCATTCAAATGCATCAGTTCTTTTATCTTCTTTATTCATTGTCTAACTTTCACATACATAGGAGAAGTGATTGAAAATACTGTGGCATGGGTCAAGTCTATCTTTAGTCCTCAAAGTTCTTTTTCTTCAACACTTTAAAGAGATCTTGTGTAACATCTTTTCTATTGCAATACGTCATGTGATTTTTTAAAGACTACTCCCATTAGCATTGATTATGGATCCAAGCAAGATGAAATCCTTGACAATTTTACTTTTCCCACCCTTTTAATCATGATGTTATCGATTGATCCAGTAGTGAGGATTTTTTAAATTTTATTTTACACTGAACTATAATCCATACTGAAAGCTGCAATCCTTGAAGACCTTCAAGGTTGCAAGAGCATAGAGTATCCATCAGTTGACTTCTGGTCCTTAATTATGCATAATCTAATGAAGTACAATTGTATAATTTTAAGTTCAAGATGAGATAGAATAGTGACTGTGTGCCTCAATATTAATACATTGGCTAGAAGTGCAAGAAAGAAGTCAGATACAGTTGTGAATTATTAAAAATTGTCAGATACTTTCAAAATTAAAAAAAATTACCTAAGTC
>NW_022111373.1:89962970-89964351 GCF_000313985.2 Echinops telfairi
CTTTTTGTTCTCTAATTTAAAAAAATGTAATACATCAAAATCCTTTGGATATTTCTTTCCTTGAGTTTATCTGAAGGTCATATGAACACCCAAGAACTAAAGATAGTTGCTTTTAAGTATATGCACTTTCAGAATGCCTCTATAGAAAAGACATCCCTGAGGAAAATCGGTTACAGTATTGTATGTTTTATTACAAAGAAGAAAAATTCTGTGTATTCCAAAATATTATTAAAATATTGAGTGTAAATATCTTATGAATCTAAAAATATAGGACACTTAGACTAGTTTCTGTATTTTGATAAACTCTTTTATTATTTGTTACATTAGCAATTTAAAAATGTACTTATATTTATGCTATCTGGAATGCCAACTAAGTGCTAGCATTGTCATTTCAGGTTAATGCACCATGCAGAGTTGAGGGTTTGAGATCGGGGTAGCAGAGTTGAATAATATCCTTGAGTGATTAACTCCTCAAAAAAATTCTGGGCACCTGACATATAAAATTGAAATTATGTTTATAAATTTATTTTAATCAAAACAGTTGTCATGAACCTTCCCAGCTCTCTATCCTATATAAAAATATATTTAGTAATCAAGAGATTAACTAGTGTAGTAGAAAGTACATGGTTTGTGAAGGCAGATATATTTTGATTTGAACCCCAAACCAAGATCTTGTCTTTGGGTACATTAGTGTTTATGAGTCTCTTTCCTCATTTTAAAAATAGAGAGAACATAATTTTAAAATTAAATAAGAAAATGTTAATAAAATGTTTTTTCATTTTACATGGTACACATCAGGTATACTACAGTATTACTTATTTTCTTCTTTTAAAGATTGCAATTAAGTTACATTTAGCTACATGCTGCTAAAGGAAAAGTTCTTTAATACATTATCATAGTCACTGAAATGAACATAGACTCCTGAAATAAACCAGGTTGGGTCTCTTACAAATTAACAGAGAGAACCACAGGTCCGGCCCCACCAGGAGACACAATGTCCCTCACTGACCCATAGTGCTAAGAGGGACAACACTGGAGGTACAGCTCAGGGATTGTGCCTGATCTGACCCCACCACACTGGGGCAAAATGCTAAGGGTGTGTTACAGAGCAGCGAGCAGAGCAAAGCAAAGCAATAAAGTCCCCGGGCAATGCCAAAAATAGACGTTGGGGCCAGGGCTTGGAACGCCATCAAAATGGACTAGAAAACACTCCTAAAGGTCAACAAGCAGACCTAGAACTATTTATAGGCTTTTTTGGTTGTTGGTTTGTTGTTGTTGTTTTATTTTTTTGTTTTCTTTTGTTGTTTGGTTTTGCTCTATCTTGTTTTTGTGCTTATTATTGTCTCTGCATGTCTATCTAGATAAAATAGGCAGGATAAAC
>NW_022111373.1:89964586-89967143 GCF_000313985.2 Echinops telfairi
TAGAGGAAAGAACTAGGAGGCAAATGGATATTTGTAGAGGTCTAAAGACAGGATGTACATATGTAAATATATTTATATATAAGAATAGGGAAATAGATCTATATATATGTGTTTATATATTAAGTATTAAGGTAACAAATGGGCATTGGACCTCTACTCAAGTAGTCCCTCAATTCAAGAACACTTTGTTCTAATAACTCGGCATTCCATGGTGCTTGTCTTCCCGACATGATCGCTGAAGACAAAATGGGTGTATAGCAAATGTGGTGAAGAAAGCTGATGGTGCCCATCTATCAAAATATATAGCATCTGGGAGTCTTAAAGGCTTGAAGATAAACAAGCATTCATCAGCTGAGAAGCAACAAAGACCACATGGAAGAAGCACACCAGCGTGTGATCATGATGGTGTCGATGGGATTAGGTATCAGGCATCAAAGACCCAGAACAAAAAACTATATCAATGTGAATGACGGGGAGTGCAGAGTGGAGACCCAATGCTCATCTGTAGACAATTGGACATTCCCCTTACAGAAGGGTCACAAGGAAGAGATGATCCAGTCCGGGTGTGGTATAGCACCAATGAAACATACAACTTTCCTCTAGTTTTTTAATGCTTCCTCCCCTACCTCCGTCCCCCACTATCATGATCCCAATGCTACCTTACAAATCTGGCTAGACCAGAGCATGAACTTGGGTACAGATAAGAGATGGAAATACAGGGAATCCAGGACAGATAACCCCCTCAGGACTAATAATGAGAGTAGCCATACCAGGAGGGGCAGGGGAAGGTGGGAGGAGAGAGGGAGAACCGATCACAATGATGTACATATAAACCCTCCTAGGGGGATGGACAACAGAAAAGTGGGTGAAGGGAGACATTGATCAGTGTAAGACATGAAAAAAATACTAATTTATTAATTATGAAGGGTTCATGAGGGAGGAAGGGTGGTGGAGGGAGGGAAAAAATGAGCTGATACCGAGGGCTCAAGTACAAAGAAAATGTTTTGAAAACGATGATTTGGCAACAAATTTAAAAATGAGCTAGACACAACTGTGAGATAAAGTAATTCTGAGGAATTTAATGATTAGCATTTTAATAGGGAAAATGAATTGGTTTGGGGGATTCAGCTATTTATCTTGAAACTTTTTCCCTCCAGGTGCACATTGGAGTGCTTTGAAAGATGTGAAGAGTCGGATTTTTGCTACGGCAGATGGAAATGAGTTCTTAAAAAAGGATAGGATCTAAGACTTCACATTTGGAGAACTGAAGGGTTTGTAATGATCACAACCATACTGCTTCCTACTGAAAGCTAGCTGGACGGATGACCATGGAATAAGATTTAAACATTACTGACACAAATAAATCTTCATAAAACATCAAAAAAATTGAACTAGACACAATAGATGTATGTATGGATTGTGATAAGAGCTATATGAGCCCCCAATAAAAGGATTTAAAAGAAATAAAATAAATCCAGACACTGATAAAAAAAAAAAGAATTAACAGTGGACACTACAAAACTTAAACAGTCTCATTTAGTAAAAAAAGTTATATAAATGACATAATAATGTTATATAGTGACAATAAACATTTATGGAGCATTACGTTTTTAGATGCATTATTTTATTACATCCTAACAACAATCTCATGAGGTAAGTGGTAGTATTAAAGTCTCCATTTAAGAAGGTAAGTAACCTTCCCAAGGCCACA
Organism: Echinops telfairi; assembly: GCF_000313985.2. NCBI lineage: Eukaryota > Metazoa > Chordata > Mammalia > Afrosoricida > Tenrecidae > Echinops > Echinops telfairi. The sequence goes on from NW_022111373.1 coordinate 89,966,298, forward strand.
TAATTAGTAATTGGCAAGGTTGGTACTTGAACTCAGGTCTATACGATTCCAAGTTTGCACTTGAATGAAGTCTATTGTGAGGATGGCACAGGACCGTGTCATGCTTCATTCTGTTTTAGGAATGCCAACTCCCATCAGAGCTAACATGAGGGCACCTAACAACAACAACTTTCCCTTTATAAGTAAAACAAACATTTCCGGAGTGAAGACTCTAATCCACTGCCTAGGACATTTCTATTCAATGGATGATACTGTGGACACCATACTTAGAGTTGTCTGCCTAGCCCCTCTTCTGTTGGAATGATTCCCTTCCCCTGGATTGTTTCCCCAAAGCCAACTTGGTTACATAACTCTGTCTCCCAGGAAACAGTTCTTTGGACTGAGGACACCTGTCTCAAACTGGGTCTGCTTGATTCTCTGCACTGGAAATTTAGAATTAAGAGAGAGAAAAATAATGTCTCTCTATGTAACCGAACCTGAAACATGCATGCTTTTTTAAATCTGTGGGCCGGCCCTGTGTTGTTCCATGTGGGCTAGAAGCCAAGGAAGCCCATCTGCCTGGAGAAATGAAGCAGATGTTCAGAAAAGACCACGAGAGAGAGAAAATACTTCCTGTTTTCTGACAGCAGCTGCATTCCTGCCTGTGTGTTCTGTGGGTACCCTGGGAGTCTTCTAAGAAATTCCTTTAGGGCATAATTAATTCATCTGAGGACCTCTGGTGGTGTAGTGATTACGAGATGGGCTGCTAACTGCAAGGTTAACAGTTCAAAACTACCAGCTGCTCCTTGGGAGAAAGATGTGACTTTCTACTCCTATAAAGAGTTAAAGTCTCAGTAAATCACAGGG
>NW_022111373.1:89967916-89969034 GCF_000313985.2 Echinops telfairi
TCCAGACGGAATTCATTTCACTGAATAAGTATATTTGAGTAACTACTGTGTACTCAAGATGGATTGACATAGTGGCTACAAGAGGGGGCTCAAACATAACAATTATGATGCCGGCTTGGGCATTGCTTCATTTTGTGTATGTAAGAATTGCTATGAATTGGAACCGATTCACGGAAACATAACAGCAGCATTAATGGGAGTTAGAAGTAGTTTCATATTTCTAGGCTTTCTCTATTTCATATTTCAAGACTTATCCTTGGGTATAGCATTGAGAGCCATGAGTACATGAGTTCACTACCAACTTTTTATATCAGTGAAGAGATGAGATGTGTGTCCCTTTTTAGGTTTAGCTTTCCTCTAGAAGAGTGAGTATGCATTTGGGAAATTGGGTGCTGTGGGATGCTAAAACGTGAGATCTTAGGGAGACCTTGATGAGTGTGGCAGCTGGAAAACTTTGCCCTTCTATAGTTTCAAGAATTGTCTGCTTTTAAAAGTCTGACTAGACTTAAATTTACTGCTAGTACAAATCATTCGTTTTAAGAAGAGCTCCACTGTAAAATAAAATTCCTTTCCATTACTCTGGAGACAAAAAAATAATACTAAATTAATGCCGAGGCTTATTTCAAGAAGGAAATTTATCTAGTGGAATCAAAGCCAAATTCACTGCTACGGAGTCAATTCCAACTCACAGTGACCCTGAGGGTAGAACTGCCTCTGTGAGTTTCCAAGACTGACTTTTATTTTATGGCGAAGAGGAAACCCTGTCTTTATCCCCTGTCTTTATCCCGTGGAGCGGCTGGTAATTTTGGCTTGCAGCTAGCAGCCAAATGTGTAACCACTATGCCACCAGTGTTCCTCTATTTATTTATTTATATTATTATTTTCAAATACTTTTATTGGGGTTCTTACATCTCTTATCACAATCCATACATTCATCCCGTGTGTCAAGCACACTTGCACATATGCCGCCATCATCATTTTCAAAGCATTCTCTTCCCACTTGAGCCCCTGATATCAGCTCCCCATTTCTTCCCCCTCTCCTCCCCCCTCCCTCATGAACCCTTGATAAATTAAAGATTATCATTCCCATATCTTACATCGTCCTCTGTTGCCCCTCA
>NW_022111373.1:89970058-89972629 GCF_000313985.2 Echinops telfairi
GGGGGGGCAGTTCTACTCTTGCCTTTGTGGTTGCTGTAAGTCGGAATCCATTCTAAGGCAGTGAGTGATAAAGAAGTTCTGATGAATGCCACGACATTGAAGAACTGTGAGAACATTATGCTGAACAAAGTAAGTCGATTGTCTGTTCTCACTTATAGAAAATAGTCAAATGTACTGGCACAATTAATAAGATCAATAATTGTTATCAGAGGTGGAAGTGAAGGTGTAAAGGAATGGATATTTTTGTGGGGGAGTATTGAGCCCTACTATAAATATAGTCACAGGTTCATTCCCCTCGCCCTCACGTCCATTTATTGAGGTCGATGATCTTTGCCTTATTCATCTTTGAAGTTTTCCTCAACTCCCTTGAAAAACTCACAATTTTTCTAAAAATGGCTCTTTTATGTGGGCTAGCATTCCTGTAAATTTGTGGCAAAGATTCAATGATCTTGGAATATGTCTACTGGAGTTTTTATTAAAAGCTTGCTATTAACTCTGATCTAAAAATTGTAGGCCCCCCCAAGCCCCCATGGCATAAAAAGTATCCTTTTTTTCTGAGGGAAGGATAAGGGGAGTAACTCAAGTGTATACCTGAGAGAACTTGTTTGCAGCCATCCACTAATTGCAGACACGTTTCAACACATTAAACCAAACCAAACTAAAACCCATGCGTGTATAGACTGGTGCCTAATAGTAATACTTGTTGACTTAATCTTGTATTATGTGGACCTTAATGAAATCATTTTCAGTTACTCAAATGGGAAGTAAAACATGAGGGCCTCCTCCAAGAAATGATTTATTAATAAATAAAATAATAATAAATAAATAAATAAAAACAAATCAAACCAAACCAACAACAACACAAAAAAACAAAACAAAAAAAGGGCCTGGAAAACTCTCAGTATATTAAACACCACTCCATGAAGTCAATGCTCTACTCATAGACCTTCTCTGAGTTCTGAGAGTGGAAGTCTTTATTGGAGCAGATGGCCTCAGCTCTCTCCTGAGCGGCAGCTGGTGGATTCCAGCTGCTGACTTTGCTGTTAGCAGTCTGATACGTACCCGGCAACACCACCTGACAGTTACAGGCGGGCAAGAAATGAAAATGTATATGATCTTTTAAGCAGAAAAAATATGGTTCCAGGAAATGAAGGAGAAATGGCAACTAAAATCTGACTACCAACAAGGGGCTCAGCCCAGAACTGACTAGCTTAGTCTTAGAAGGACCTACGCTTTATGTCCCTTTGGCAATAACATGGGACACGAGCTTGAAGGGGGAACTTTGCTCCCTTTGGTTGGGTTAGTGATTTTATAACCCCAGGAAGATATAGAAACAATGAACTGATAAACATCTATAGATTAATATCCTAATGTTACATTTTAACAAGTTCGCTAACTAGACTTGTAAGCAAATCTGATCCATAGATTCTATTTGTGTTTCAAGATGTTTGAAATGCTTAACAGGATTTGAGCTTCTAAATGAAAAGATATGGTTTATTAGATTTATAAAATTACTCAAGGAAAATATTTTGTTTGTGTTTTTATACCTTTGTCAGGTGATTTAAATGTTTACTTTTTTGAGAAGCAATTTAGAATGCCCAAGAGAATCTGATTAATTAAATGTATCAACAGCTAAATATTTACAAAAGTTTGAATTCTCAAGCTACAAATGACTGCTTTTATTCGATGTATCATTATTAATAAAAATAAAATTTCCAATCTACATTCTAATAAACTGAATCAGAACAGTGCTTCCTAAACCTTGGTCATTTCAGTTTAAGTCATTTATAATGTGTTTTTCTGTGCACAAAAATCCCCTCATCAATAAGTACCCAGAGAACGGTATTGTCTGGGTCAAATCCTGGCTCCGCTAGTAGTCCCTCACTGGTTAACTTTCTCTTTCTCACTGTAAGCCAGATATAGTAGTTGTACCTATCTCATGAAGCTGTTATGAGATTTAAATGAGGTAATAAGCAAAGCACTTTCAATATTATTTGATATATTCTAGGTGCTCTCTGGCGTCACTGGGTGGTGCATGGTCAAGTGTTTGCTCAAGGCTTGGCAATTTTATTCCATCAAGAATAGCCTGAGAAGAAAGGCTTTCAAAATATTGGTTGTTGAAGACCTCATAAAGCGCAGTTCTACTCTCACACGTGACGTTGCTATGAGTTGGAATGTACTTGACACCAGCTGGCTTGATTCTTTAACTTTATGTGCCCAGTCAATGAATACTCCTATATTGTTGTTAGGTGCCATCAAGTTGACTCCGACCCATAACCACCCTGTGCCCAATAGAACTAAACACGGTCCTGTGCCATCCTCACCTTTTTTCCTATGCCTGCGCCCACTGATGCAGCCACTGGATCGATCCATCTGCTAGAGGGCCTTCCTCTTTTCTCACTGCCCTCCCCTCTACCAAAGGTGATGTCCTTCTCCAGGATCTGGTCTCTCCTAACAATATGTCCGAGAAATGTAAGCTGAGGTCTTACCATCTTTGCCTTTAAGGAACACTCATTCCAACACAGATTGGTCTGTCCTTTTAGCAGTCCGTGATACTTTTTTTTTTTTTTT
>NW_022111373.1:89973462-89975510 GCF_000313985.2 Echinops telfairi
TTGTGAGCTCCAGAGCTCTGGTAGCAACCGGGATCCTTCAGCAGGAAGGTGAAGGCAGGGAGAGAGAAGGGGAGGTTCCTGGGCCCTCCTTATAAGAAGGCTATGCCCGCAAGGAGTCACCATCAGGTTGTGACCGGATTGACAGGCTAGACTCCACCCCTACACTTCTATATATCTTCAAGTTGACATGAAATTATGTAACTACTATACATGCATATAATGCAATGGAGAATACCATGGTTTGGGTCAGGCACACCATAGTGGTCAAAGTAGCAAACTTGTTCTTCAATACGCTATGCTACTGAGGTCTTGTGCAGCAGATATACCTAATGCAATACATCTTTTGATCTCTTGACTGCAGTTTACATGAGCATTGATGGTGGATCCAAGCCAGACAAATTTCTTGACAACTTTGACATTTGCTCCATTTATCATGATGTTACCTATTGGTTCAGTTGTGAGGATTTTAGTCTTCTTTACATTGAGCTGTAATCCATACCAAAAGCTACAATCCTCAGTCTTCATCAACAAGTGCTTCAAGTCTTCCTCACTATCATCAAGCAAGGTTGTGTTATCAGCATATCTCAAGTTGTAAATAAGTCTTCCTCCACTCCTGATGCCACATTCTTTTTCATATAACCCAATTTACCTGATGATTTGCTCAGCTTACAGAATGACCAAGTATGATAAGAGGACACAACCCTGATGCACACCTTTCCTAATTTTAAACCATGCAGTATGCCCTTGTTCTGTTCGTATAGCTGCCTCTTGATCCATGTGCAAGTTCTTTATGAACACAATGAAGTATTCTAGAATTCCCATTCTTCTCAAGGTTATTTATAGTTTATTATGGTCCATAGAGTCCAAGGCCTTTGCATAATCAATGAAGCACAAGTAAACATCTTTCTGGTATTCTCTGCTTTCAGCCAAAATTCATATGATATCTTTTTTTGATGTCCTCTTCCAAATCCAGCCTGACCTTCTGGCAGTTCCTGTCAATGTTGTGCTGTAATTGTTGTTGGATAATCTTCAGCAAAATTTTACTTGCATGTGATGTCAATGATATTATTCTATAGGTTGAGCATTCTGTTGGGTCGCTTTTCTTTAGAAGGGGAACAAATACGGACCTCTTCCAGTCAGTTGGCCAAGTAGCTGTCTTCTAAATTTCCTGGTATAGATTAATGAGTGCTTCTAATGTTTCCTCAGCTTGCTGAAACACATCCTGGAGCCTTGCTTTGGGCTAATGCATTCAGTGCCGTTTGAACGTCTTCCTTCAGCACCATTGGTTTTTGCTCATATGCTGTCTCCTGAAATGGTGGCATGTCGGGTAGTTCTTTTTGGTACAGTGACGCCCTGGATTCTTTTGATTTTCTTTTGATGCCTCCTGCATCATCCAATATTTTGTTCATAGAATCTTTCAGTATTGCAACTTGAGGATCTAACTTTTTCTTGAGTTCTTTTCATTTTGGATATGCTGAGCTTGTTCTTCCCTTTTGGTTTTTTAATTGTAGGTCTTTACACATTTCATTATAAGTTTGATTTTGTATTTTTGAAATTTTCTTTTCAGCTTCTTTACTTCATCCTTTCTCTCATTTGCTTTAGCTACTTGACGATTAAGAGCAATTTTCAGTTTCTTCTGACATCCACTTTGATCTTTCTTTTCTGCTTTGTATTGACATTTTGCTTTCTTCATGAATGATTTTCTCAATGTCCTTCCACAGCTAATTAGGTCTTTGTCATTAGGTTCAATGTGTCAATCTGTTCTTGAGATGTTCTTGAAACTAAGGGGGGATAGACTCAAGGATGCATTTTGACTCTTGTACACTTGTTTTAATTTTCTTTCACTTTATCCTGAACTTAGGTGCCCAGGTGGTATAGTGCTTAAGCATTAGGCTGCAATCTGTGTGTTTGGCTGTAATCCACCAGCAACTCTGTGGGATAAAAGTTAGGCTTTCTACTCCTGTCCATTGTTACAGTCTCGGAAACCCACAGGGTGTCACTATGAGTCAACATTCACTCAATGGCAGCGAGTATACTGCACTGGGGTA
>NW_022111373.1:89976220-89989821 GCF_000313985.2 Echinops telfairi
TCCCCCAGGGAGGAGGTTATATGTAGATCCTTACAATTGGTTTCCCCTTTCCACCCCACCGTCCCTCCACCCTCCTGTTTAAACCGTTTTCTAATCATGGATCATGAACCCAACACTTTAATAAATTTTCTACAGGAAAAGCACAGGTATATGGCTCTGTGTGGGAATTTGTATCTGGTGAGGTTGTATTCTATCACCATACTTATTCAATCTGTATGCTGAGCAAATAATCAGAGAAGCTGGATTATACAAAAGGAGATTTCAGCATCAGAATTGGAGGAAGCCTTATTAACAATCTGTGACATGCAGATGACACAGCCTTGCTTGCTGAAAGTGAGGAAGACTTGAACCACTTGCTGATGAAAATCAAGGATTGAAGCCTAAAGTATGGACAACAACTCTATGTAAAAAAACAAAACAAAAAACAAAAACAAAAAAAACCACGAACACCAAAAAAAAAACCTCACAACTCGACCAATAGGTAACATGATTAAATGGAGAGAAGACTAAAGTTGTGAAAGGTTTTGTCTTGCCTGGATCCACAATCAATGCTATGGAAACATCAGTCAGGATATCAAAAGAAGCATTGCACTGGTAAGTCTGTTGCCCAAGATCTCTGCAAAGTATTGTAAAACAAGGATGTTACTTTGAGGACTAAGGTGCACCTGACCCAAGCCATGATATTCTCCATGGCTTCATATGCAGGTAAAATTTGGATATTGAATAATAAAGACTGAAGAAGAATTGATTAATTTGAATTGTGGTGCTTGCAAAGAATATTGAAAATAATATGGACTGCTAAAAGGACAAGCAGCTCTGTCTTGGAAGAAGTAAGGCCAGAGTTCTCTTTAGAGGCAAGGATGGCAAGACTTGGTCTCAAGTACTTTGTATATGTTGTCAGAAGAGACCAGTCCCTGGAGAAGGACATCATGCCTGGTAAAGTAGAGGGGCAGCAAAAGAGGAAATTCTCAATGAGATGGACTGACACAGTGGCTGCAACAATGAGCTCAAGCAAAAAAACAATTGTGACAATGGTGTAGGACCAGGTAATGCTTCATTCTGTTGTGCATAGGGTGACTGTGGGTTGGAAGTAACTCAATGGCACCTAACCACAACAGTGGGGAGGTTTAAGGAATTCTGGAGGCACTGTGGGGTAAGTGTTGGGTTGTTAATCATAGGTTGGCAGTGCAAACCCACCAGCCACCCTGAGGGAGAAAGAAGAAGCTGTCTGTTCGGGAAAATATCTATAGTCTCAAAAACCCTATATAGGTGGCCAGTAATACCTTTATTGGCCATATACCCTAAAGAAATAAGAGACAGAACACAAACAGACATATGCTCTCCCACGTGCATTGCAGCACAATTCATTATGGCATAAAGCTGGAAACAGCTTGTATGCCCATCAGCAGAAGAATGGATAAAAAAATTCTGGTACATACACACAATGGAACACTACACATCTTTACAAAAACAGTGAAGAAACCATGAGACCTCGTGACATGGAGAGACCTAGAAACTGTCATGCTGAACGAAGTCAGTGAATCACAAAAGGATAAATATTGTATGATCCCACTATAATAAGGATAAGCACCAAGAAGAAGGCAGGCTGCTGCTCCCAGGTCACACACTCCACTAATAAGATCTGCCAAGTAACTCCTGAGAGAGCCCGCCCAGAGACCATCTTAAAAACCACTTTGACAGAAGAGTCCTCACTTCAGCTGGGGTCAGCGTTTCACCATTGGGGAAGAGGGAGATGGCAATTTAGTTGCTGCCATACAAAATTGTGCTAAAACAACTTTGAAATGGGTCAAAGTGTCAAATGTTAACCTAGGTATATCTGCCATAATCCATGTTCTAAGGCATTCTGCTTGATAGCAAAACTATTCACATCCCTGGCCTATGTGGAGTAGGGATTCCCTGAGGGCTTTATCCATGGGTAGTGTATTTTCACTTCACTTTTAAAATTTTAAACTGATACAACTCAACAGACACTTCTATGACAGTGATAAATGAAACTTATTGGAAATTCAAGTCAAGATGGGAGGAGGGAAACCTGCATGTCTTGGAGAAGGCAAGTACATTTCTATTGGTAAGAAAATATATAAACCATGGATATATGAATGGATCTAATTCTAGCTCTAATCCAAAACAATTAGTTATTTTGACATGTCCCTGCTTGATATTGACCTTCATGAAGAGATCACTGAAGATATGGATACAATAGCAAAGTGTGGTGAAGAAAGTAGATGGTGCCCAGCTATCAGAAAGGATAGCACCTGGGGTCTTAAAGGCTTGTCTTCAAACAAGCAGACATCTAAGTGAGATGGCAACTAAGTCCACATGGAAAACACACACCAACACCTGTGATTCAAGGATTATAAGTAATATAATCCAAATGTGAAGGAGGGGATGGTATCAGAATTTAAATTGTGAACATCTAGTTTGCTGCAGGCTATGGATTACAGTGGAAGCCCAAAATCCATGTGCAGGGTTTACATATAGATTAAGTCTCCAATAAATTCCCTCTGACTATAGTCAAGGGATGTGAATAGTCTTGATATCAGGCAGAGAGTACTGTAGAGATAATTACTGTAGATATAGTTGTTTGATTCCCCTTTTGACCCATTTAAAAGTTGCATCAGTTTAAAATTTTAAAAGTGAATGGGAAATACATATGGACAACGTCCTGGTAAATCCCTACTCCACATGGACCAGGGATGCGAATAGCTTTGCTATCATGCAGAGTGCTTTGGAACGTGGATTATGGCAGGTATAGATAGGTTAAAATTTAACACTATTGTTTTATCTCTCCTTTGATCCATTTTAAAGTTGTTTTAGTTTTTAATATTTTGTATTTCTTTTCAATTGAGCTTTTTCTTTATTTTATTTTGCTACTCTTGCTAACTTTCTTTTTGTATGTTTTTTGGTATATGAAATTCAGGATAGGTGAATCCATAGAGGCAGTAACTGGCTTGTTTCTTGGAGGTATAGCAGGGGAGGTTCGGGAGAAATGGAGCTAATAACACGCAATGCAAGAAAGAAGAAAATGTTCTAAAATTGTGCTAAGAATTGTGCAGCTCTTCTTGGTATTATTGAATTGTACGATATGTAGATTATGTCGCAATATTTTTAAAAAGGATAAAAATATCCTATATAGGGTTGGAATTGACTCAAAGGTAATTTTTTTCCTCAGTGATAAAGTTACTATAAATAAACCTGCAGAACGTGTGAATTTAAAAAAATGGTCTTTATCTGTAAGAATAAAAATTGCTGTGATGTTCAGTAAATGTCAGCAATTTAAGAAAGCATGTGATTGCTTCTGTCAATTGTGTAAAAAAGACAAGTATGAACATGTGTTTGTGTCAAAGACAGTTCTGTTGCAATGTAATAAGACACTTGAAAAAACCATATTCTTGTCTCTTTCTCCTCCTATCAAAGAATGATAGAAGGAGTACATGAGGGAGGGGACTACATCCTGCATTTTAACCTCATCAGAAAATCTTTTCATGCTACTGAAAAGTGGAGCTATTGAATACTCCATAGAAACTTGTGTAGTGGTCAACACTGTACAAGATCTCAGGGTGAAATCTTTTTTTTTTTTTTTTAACGTTTTATTAGGGGCTCATACAACTGTTATCCCAATCCATACACACATCAATTGTGTAAAGCGCATTTGTACATCGTTTCTCAAAACATTTTCTCTCCACTTAAACCCCCGACATTAGGTCCTCATTTTTCCCCTCCCTCCCTGCTCCCCCCTCCCTCATGAGCCCTTGATAGTTTATAAATGGGTATTTTGTCATATCTTGCCCTGTCCAATGTCTCCCTTCACCCACTATTTGGTTGTCTGTCCCCCAGGGAGAAGGTCACACACAGTTCCATGTAATCGGTTCCCTCTTTCCTACCCATTCTCCCTTTACCCTCCCTGTTTTGCCACTCACACCACTGGTCCTATAGGGCTCATCTGTCCTGGATTCCCTGTATTTTCAGTTCCTATCTGTACCAGTGTACCTCCTCTGGTCTAGCCAGACATGCTAGATCAAATTCGAGTCATGGTAGTGGGAGCGGGGAGGAAACATTTAGGAACTAGAGGAAGGTTGTATTTCTCATCATTGTTACATCGCACCCTGACTGGCTCATCTCCTCCCCGAGACCCCTCTGCAAGGGGATCTCCAGTGGCCTACTAATGGGCTTTGGATCTCCACTCCGCACTCCCCCCATCATTCACTACGGTAAGATTTTTTGTTCTGATGATGCCTTACACCTGATCCCTTCGACACCTCATGGTTGCATAGGCTGGTGTGCTTCTTCCATGTGGGCTTTGTTGCTTCTGAGCTTGATGGCCGCTTGATTACCTTCAAGCCTTTAAGACCCCAGACGCTATACTTATTGATAGCCCAGCACCATCAGTTAGCCTAAGTTGGTGGTTAAACTAAGGGAAGGTAGGACTCACTCACCCTGTCGATGCCTTTTTGCTTCTTCTTTTAAATTAATAGTCTTTTATTAAATTACAAAAGCATAGAATGAATTAGATGCTACCTCACCCATTTCAAAACTCCCACCACTTTCTAATACTATTTCTTAAAGGACCCATTTGAGTTTGCTCTTCGTTAAGGATTCTAGGAAAAAGGTTTCATGACTTCCCTTGTTAGTGCTTCTAGAATTGTCAGTCCACATTACCAAGAAATCTTTCCTTCTTTCTCCTATGAAACTCACTTAAAATTAATGAGTAACTAAATCATACTGCAGAGTGGGAGGGAAAGATAATGGAATATGAGGCTGAGCCAAAGGTGAATGGAGTTTCAGTTTATTAGTTGACAATTGAACTTTCAGAAGTGATACAGCAACTTCTGCAGGTGAGTCATGGCCGGTGAGGAGTTGTGGTTAGTTCCAGGTCCATCCCATTGTTTAGGGCGAGAGAGTCAACATGGCACTGAGCAGAGAGTGATTCTATAGCATGTGGCAGAACCTCAGCTTGCTTCTGAACCCTTTGAAAAATTTGGAGACAGTCATCTATGAATAGGTAGTATTTGTTGTTTTTAAAAATCTCACTGTACAGTCAAGAGAGACGATGGATTTTTAAAAAATGTATAAAGCTATGTGAAAAACCAACCAACCAAACAAACACTCACTGCCATCTAGTCGAAGCAGAGTCGGAGTGAGTGGCACGATCAAAAAAGGTGCAACTGCCTCTGTGAGTTTCCAAGGTCGTCACTCTTTAAGGGAGTAGCTTAAACACAAGTTTAAATGATAACATATGGTTCAAAATAGGATGTCCTATTAAAGTGAGGCTGCTGAGTTAGGTTCTGGGGCAGATGGGACTGCTTGAGAAACAGCTGACAAGATCTCATGGCATCATATATTGACACCATTAAAATAAAGAAATGAGGAAATACTCTAACCTATTTCCAAATGGAAGCTACTCAAGAAAAGCGTGGTGAACTATGACTCGAGTCAGAGAATCAGGTTAAACTAAGATTAAATAATTTATGGCAACTGGTTGAGACCCTAAAACAAGGCTAGGGGCTTGCAGACTTGCAGGACATTAGCTAAAACAGAATTTAGAGGTGGCATAGGGATGAAAGTAGGAAACTAGATACCAACCCCAAACACACTGCCATTAAGTTGATACTCTAGAATAGCCTTGGGTGTCTCTGGGACTGTAACTTTTTACCAGAGTTAAAAGCCTCATCTTTTCCTCCTGCAGAATGGCTGCTGGTTTCAAACTGTTGACCTAGTGATTAGCAGTCCAGCAGTAATCACAATTCACCAGTGCTCCAGGAAACTAGATATATACCCCAAAGACTTGAAAGCAGGAAGTCAAACAGATAGGCTTATACCAATATTGATTGCAGCATTTTCATAATGGCCAAAGGATAGAAATAACCCAAGTGCCCATCAATAGATGAGTGGATAAACAAAATATGGTATACACATACAGTGGAATATTAATCAGCTATAAAGAGAATTGAAGCTTGAATGCATGTCATAGTATGAATGAACCTTGAAAAATGTATGCTATATGACCTAAGCCAATCACCAAAGGACAAATATTGTATGATTCCACTTACATGAGATATCTAGAATTAGATAAAGGAGTCCTGGTGACTTAGTGGTTATGTATTGGACTGTGATACACAAAGTTAGCAGTTTGAAACCACCAGCCCTTCCCAGGGAGAAAGACAGGTCTTTCCACTCCCATAAAGTTCAGTCTCAGAGACCCTCAGGGCAGTTCCACCCTGTCCTATCGGGTCAGTATAAGTCAGCATTGACTCGATAACTGGATGGAGACAAAAGTTTATTTGTGGTTACTAGTGTCTGGAGGGAGACAAGTCCTGGGGATGTAGTGGTTACTCATTGGGCAGTGATCTGCACTAACTGTTCAGCTAGAGAAAGATGGGGCTTTCTACTGGAGTTATGGTTTCTGAAACTCACAGGGGCGGTTCTAACTCACAGGGGCAGTTCTCTGGTGTCCTATAGGTCACTATGAATAAGCATGGACTTGGAGGCAGTGAACGATAAGGAGCAGGAGAGAGGGAGAATGGGGGTTGTTGCCTAAGGTATTGACTTTGTGTTTGGGGTAATAAAATGTTTGGAAACAATAGTGGTGATGGTTCCACAACATGGTGAGTATAATTGATGTCATTGAATTATACACTTAAAAATGGCCAAAATGGCATTTTTGTATATATATTTTAATATATATATTTTATTTTAATATATTTTAACACACACATATGATAGGCAACATCTAAGTATCATTATTAAGGCTCCAATGTAAGATAAAAATTTAGTTCTCTGTCCTAGTACATGCCGCAAGAAACAACTGGTCAGTGCAGGTCCAGATGAACCAGGACAGAGGAACCCATTACTGGAAGAAGAGTCCCCCTGCCCCATTTTCCCTTGAATTGATTCTGACTCACAGTGCCCCATAAGGTTTTCAAGGCTGTAATCTTTCAGGAACAGACTGCTACACCTTTCTCCAAAGTAAGTGACTGGTGACTTTGAACTGTTGCCCTTTCAGTTATCAGCCAAGCACAGAATCACTGTATCACTAGGATAGCAGGACCCCTTAAGCTCACTGCCATTCAGTGGATTCTGATGCACAGTGAACCATTAGGTAGCCTCAGTTATAAATATAAGAGGACAGCAGGGACAGGGACCTGAGCAAATAGTGTTACCGCTGAAGTCTAATTAATGTCTTTTATTTCTGGTCTACTTACTATCAGTTATTTATTCAGCACATATGGGCCATGTGCTGGCCATTATGCTAGGTCTGAAAGATATAGTAGGGAGAGTAGCTGACCTAGTTCTCACTCTAATTGAACTTACAATTTGATATTTTGTCCAAGATTTAATCGATGGAACGGCACGAGTATTGACAGAACAGACGCTAGGTATTATCCACTACAAATGTGTACAACTAAATACTATCTCTCAATTGAGCACTATTGAATTGATTATTTGGTTGTTGTGAATTAGGCACCATCATCTCAGCTCTGACCCATAACAACCCTATGCACAGAGCACAAAACACTGCCTGGTCCTGCACCTTCCTCACAAAAATAGTTATGTTTGAGTCCATTGTGGTAGCCAGTGTAATGTTAGTCCATTTCCTTAATGGTCTTCCACGTTTCCACTGCCCTTCTACTTGAGCATGACGTCTCTCCTGATAACAAGAAAGTCCGTGAGACCAAGTTTGGTTATCCTTGCTTCTATCCAAGACGGATTTGTTTGTTCTCTTGGCACTCCCTGGTATTTTCAATATTCTGACTTAATTAATTTTATTTTTAAGTAAATATTTTTTTCTATTTCTACTTTAATATCGGTATTTTATTTTCTGGAAGATTGGAAAAATAGGGCCTTGCTTTTCCAACCCTGAAGTAGTTGTGTATACTGAATAGGTATTGTAGGAAACAATTTTTAAAAGTTACCATCCTCTTTTGTTACAGAATATTGATTTTAAGCAGATAATCTCTCCTCCTCCATGCGGCTGCTTGCTTCACCTAGCCAGTTACGGAAATCAGTAAACATTTATCTGATTACCAGTTCAGGAATGAGTACGATACAGTTTTGGCCATTGAGACTTGAGGCCAGCTCCTGACTTGACGGCTTCTGAGGCAAGTTTTTTTCTTAAAAAGAGACCCAGAAAGAAAAGATATATTTGTTTATATGTGACAACCATTTCGCAACTGCGAGGGAGCTAGCCTGAGGACAAAGTCAACATTTTGAGCACGGCAGAGCCGAAATCTGGGAAGTACCTGTTTGCTTGCTGAGACGATGAGTCATGAAGACAGCAGTGTTAGAGCTGCCTGTCTGTGGCCCTCTTGCTCTGTGTGGTAACAAATGGCCAGTGCTTTAGGCAATGGAGTCAAGCTTTCAGTTACTGGCAGTTAAGGGGCTGAAAAGCATCACTACAAATCACTTAGTGGCAATTGGATAGTAAGCACCTGGTTTTAAGAAGAAAATAAAAGGCCTCCTTTACCACACGCCACAGGATTGTACACAGTAATGAAGAGGACTTCATTGCTTACAAGGGACAACTTTGAGAGGTTTCCATAACTTTTAAGAGCTCGGATGAGAATTCTGGGTATATGTAGTATACAAGCTGCTTTAAACATAATGGAGGGCTTGTACATCCCTATTCTTGATCAGCAAATGAATGTTCAAAAGCCACTGCAGTTGTTGCTTCTAGTGAAGGTACACTGGGTGAAGGAGGGAAGGTTGCTAACATTTTGAGTGCTTGTCAGGCATTGGATGCCCCTTTGTACATTATTTTGATTGATGTTCGAAAGAACCTGATAAAATAGGCACAGGATGATTAATATTCCCATTCCTTCCCCTCCCCCACCCAGTGCAATTTGAGAGAATTTAAAGAATTTTCCCACAGTCAAAGCTAGGTAGTAACTAAGTAAGGAACTGAGGTGTAAACTGCTGGCTTAAGTGACTCCGAGCCCTATGCGGTGCAGGAGAGAAGCACTTTCCAAATCCTCAGGAGTCCAGCAGCAAGGTCTGGAGGGTCCCTTGTTAGTTATGCAAACAACCAAGATGGTTACACAATATAAGAGAGAGGGCTGGTTCTGACACTAATTTAGGGTAAACCACAGATGTCTTTGATGTTTTCATTGTACATGAGATCAGAGTCCATGATCTGACAGCTGCTGGCAGTCCTCATCAAATATGCAGAATATTAAGGCAGTTTCATCCCAGCGCCTAATTACATCTGGCACAGAGGAAATTTATTTTGCAAAGGAGGAGATGTGAAATGCATACATGCAAAATAGAACCAAATGTAATTTCCTCATTCTATTTTCTCAGCATTGTCCAATTATAGAGACCTTTTTTGGGGGAACATGTTTATTAAATGATCTTTCTCTCAACCTATAACACAATTTTGTTTCAGATATTGTTGAAACCGTTCACCTGCTTTCAGGTCTGCTACTTCAAAAAGCAATTGTCTTGCTTGTTTCTTAAGCTGTAAAATATATCCAGCATTTAATTTCTAAAGCAAATCTGAATATGACATGCTTTCAGAGTCCCAGTTTCATGCCCTCATAAACAGTGTGGGAGGACCATCCATAGGTGAATGCCTTTCTCTCATTAGAAATTGTTTCATATGTGTATTAATAAAGGCCTTTATAATGCTAATATTGAAACAAAGAACTAATAATTAGCCCCTTTGATTATCTGTTATCATAGCTGGAAGATCTGTGCCACATGTTTGGCCAAAGACCGTGTAATCAATGTGTGATTGACATGGGATATATTACTCAGATGGCCCGCTTACGGTTTACCTCAGCTATCGAAAGCTGCCTGACAAGGTCATGCCCACTTAGGGACAGTTGGTTTCTAGAATGAGTAAGACAAATGTATAAAGGCCAAGACATTTCCTCCTGATAGGGCAGTTCTTACTCTAGAACTCTCCCAATGTTCGATCTTTCTTCCTCCCCTTCCTTTCACAACATTGATCTGGTCCAATCAGCGTCGTGTGCCCCAAATTCCATCTCCATGTCTACCTCTAGAGCACCCAGTCAGTGATAGCGGATGAAGCACATCACTTATAAAAAGTAGCCCTATCTCTTTTCTTCTGGTGGGAGCACAGTCACTTGAATGTGCAGTGCTCTTATTGATTTAAAACCTATGATGATTTTCAATATGAAATTGTCACCTTGAAACATTTCAGTTAATTATTGTGTTAGACTGAATTTTCTTTAAAAAACACTTATATATGTATAATAAACAACTTTATAACAAGAAAGAATTTTAAATCATGAAATCAGCCAGCTCAGTTCAAGTCCATGGGTCAGATACTAGCTGGAGCTCTCTCCAGATTTGTGCAGCTACTGGAGGATGAAGCAGGAAGGTGAAGTGGGAAGCTGGGAAACCACTGGCTGATGGGTGCAGAGTTGCATGGATCCAAGGTCCATAGGGCACTGGCAGCTCCCAAGGATGGCAGGGCACATTGGCAGTTCCTGGAGCCAGATGCAGAAACCATGCAGGCAGGAAGGAAATGAGGTATCAGCGAGAGAGAAGTTCTCAGTGCCTCTCTTATGAAAAGGCCACACTTTCAAAGAGGCATCACTATGCTATGACCTGATTGAGAGCTTGGACCCACCCCTACCTCCACACAGTTACCATTTAGTTGACATAAAGTCTAACCATTAAAATGAGATATATATATTAAATCATATATATCATCTATATTTAACTTTTTTTTTTCTCAAAACACTGAACTACATTGCTAAAATAATACATATTTTTTTCTGTCTTGTTTTCAATGTAGCAGTTGATCCTTCAAGCCTTTTCCCTCTTTCCATTAAAAACCAAATCAAACCTTGCCTTTCTTTCTCTCTGTCTGTTTTTAGAGTCTGTTGACAATTTTTCAATGGTGAAACTCAAAAGTCTGTACTTAGCCTTTGTTCTTCTCTGCACTCTTACCAGATGACCTTACCATATGGCTTAAGCATCTGTTTATACGCTGGTTATGTTTAGGTTTTGAGTTTGAGACTAGGTTGCTGAGTGCAAGAGTGCAACAGAGCGTACCTATGTAATATGTTCTTTCTTGGTCCACTGCTGCACCCTGTGGGCTATGAAGTGTGTTCCTTGGTCTGAGTAGATATAACTGGATAACCCAAATTGGTACAGTATCTTTTGTCCTATTCCCTTAATGGTGTTTTAGCATCATCCGTTACTGTCATGACTTGTCTGTCAGTTTGTCATACTGTGGTGGCATGTGTGTTGCGGCGAGACTGGAAACATGGTCACTGGTATTTCAAATGCCAGCAGGGTCACCCAAAAGGAGCAGGTTTCAGCGGAGTTTCCAGACAATGAAGAAGGAATCAGCTGCTCACTTCAGAGGAAGAAACTCTGAAAACCTTATTCATAGCTTCGAGACATTGTCCGATACTGAAGCCCTAATGAGTGGAAGCAGAGCATTTTTGGTGGTAGTGCTGGAGGTTGGGCATCTCTGGCTGGAGGACACTCTAAGTGTGACTGAAGAGGAGCTGTTTTTTTGAGTGGAATTGACCATGGGAGCATTGAGTAGGGTAAAGCCTGTGGGAAGGAGCCTGAGGGATTATCATTGGCTGATGGGACATGACTCAAGGTAAGGAAAACAGCTGCAAAACACTGTTAATGTTTGGAACTTGGAATGTGCTAAGTATGAATCTAGGAAAATTGGAAGTGGTAAAATGAAAAGGAACAAATAATGCTTGATATCTTAGGCATCAGTGAACATAAATGGCCTGGTATTGGCCATTTTAAATCAGAAAGTCATTTGGTTTACTATGCTAGCAATGACATAATAAAGAGAAATGGCACTGCATTCATTGTCAAAAATATATTTAAAAATCAATCTTGAAGTATGATGCTGCCTTGTGATAGGATTATATCTATTTGCCTTTAAGGAAAACCAATCAATACAAGTATTATTCAAATTTATTCACCAACTACAAAAGCTTGTGATGGAGAAATTGAAGAATTCGACCTTTGGTATGAAATTGACCAAACATGCAATTAAGATGGATTGATATTTATCAGCAAGTGGAATGCAAAACATGAAAAGAAAGAGGAAAGAACATTAGTTGGAAACTACGTACTTGGTAATAGAAATGACGCTAGAGATCACATGATAGAATTCTGAAAGACCAATGACTTCTTCATAGCACAAAGGTGCCTACACAGGTGGACTTCTCCAAATGGAATACATAGACATAAAATTGAATACATCTATGGTAAGAAGTGATCGAGAAGCTTGATATCAGTAGTTAAAACTATCTAGGGACCAACTGTGGAATGGATCATCAATTACTCATACTGAAAGTTCAGATTACAGCTGAAGAAAATGAAAACAAGTCCATGAGAGCCAAAATCCGACCCTGAGTCTATCCCACTTGAGTTTTGATAACATCTCAAGAACAGATTCGAGGCATTAAACACTAAAGACAGAATACCCGATGAGCTGTGGGTGTACATTAAGAACATCATTTGTGTAGAAAGCACAAAGTCAGCACAAAGACAGGAGAGAAAGAAAAATCAAAGGCAATGTCAGAAGAAACTCTGAAACTTGCTCTTCATCATAGAGTAACTAAAGCAAATGAAGAAAGGATGAAGTCAAGGAGCTGAATAGAAAACTTCAAAGGGCAGCTTGATAAGACAAAGCCAAATATTATAATGAAAAGTGCAAACGGGAGTAAATGAAGGGGTAGGAAGAGAGTGGAGCACATCCTGGCCCACCAAGCTTTGAGGATGATATTCCTGCTCTGAGCAGCCAATGCACAGAGAAGACCAGATGGCCAGCCCCACTATGAGACATGACATCCTTCACTGACCCATAGCCCTACAGGGGACAACACTGGAGACACACTGTGGGAATTACCCTCCACACTGAGACAAAACACTAATGGCATGCAACAGAACAGCAAGGGGAACAGAGCAACGAAGTCCCTAGTGAATACTAAAAATAGACTTTGGGGCCAGGGCATGACACCCCATCAGACTCCACCAGAAAACACTCCTAAAGGCCAACAAACAGTCCTTGAACTAACTACAGGCTTTTCCTTTTTGTTGTTGTTTTTTGTCATTTGCTTTTTGTTTTGTTTTGTTGCTTTGTTTAGTTCTGTCTTTTTTTTGTGCATGTTATCATTTTCACAGATCTGTCTAAATAAGATATGCTGGATGAACAATCTGGAGGAGAAAACAGTGGGACCGACGGTTCCGGGGGGACATGGGAGAGCGGCAGGTTGGGGGAAAGGAAGTGGTGTTAAAAAATCCAGGGACAAGGGAACAACAAGTGATCCAAATTGGTGGTGAGGAGGGTGTAGGAGGTCTGGTAGGGCATGATCAAGGGTAATGTAACCAAGAGGAATTACTGAAACCCAAATGAAGGTTGAGCATGACAGTGGCACAAGAGGAAAGTCAAAGTTAATAGACGAAAGAGCTAGGAAGCAAAGGGCATTTATAGAGGTCTAAATAAAGGCATCTACATATTTATATATGAGGATGGGGAAATAGATCTATGTGCATATATTTATAGGTTTATTATTAAGGTAGCAGATGGACATTGGGCCTCCACTCAAGTACTCCCTCAATGCAAGAATACT
>NW_022111373.1:89991725-89993365 GCF_000313985.2 Echinops telfairi
CAGGGAGCTGCCAGAGGTTCAGGCTGGATTCAGAACAGCATGTGGAACAAAGCGAATTATGACTGGTGTCAGATAGATCTTGGCTGAAAACTGAGAATACCAGACAGATGCTTACTTGTTTTTTCTTGACAATATTAAGGCTATATTGACTATACTGTGTGGATAATAACAAACTATGTATAACCTTGAGAAGCATGGAAATTTTAGAACACTTCATTGTGCTCATTTAGGTCTCGTACATGGATCAAGAGGCAATTGTGCAAACAAAACAAGGGATTACTGCTTGGTTTAAAATCAGGAAAGGAGTGTGACAGGGTTGTATTATTTCACCTTAGTTATTCAACCTGCATACTGGGCAAATCATCAGAGAAGCTGGATTATGTGAAAAAGAATGTGGCATCAGGATTGGAGGAAGGCTTACTAACCATCTGCACTATGTCCATAACACAACCTTGCTTGCTGAAATAAGGAGGACTTGAAGAACTTGCTGATGAAGATCAAGGATTGTAGCCTTCAGTACGGATTTCAACTCAATGTAAAGTAGACCCAAATCCTCACAAGTGGCCCAATAAATCGCATCATGATAAATGGAGAAAAGATCGAAATTGTCAGGGATTTTTTCTTGCTTGGATCTAGATCAGTGCTTATGGAGGCAGCAGTCAAGAGATGAAAAGAATTGCACCAGGTATATCTGCCTCACAAGACCTCTTTAGAGCATTGAAAAGCAAAGCTGTTACTTTGAGGACTAAGGTGCACCTGACTCAAGCAGGTGCCTCAAACGCATGTGAAAGCTGGACATTGAATAAGGAAAACCGTAGAAGAATTGATGCATTTGGATTGTCATGTTGGACAAGAGTATTGAAAGTATTGCATGGACTGCGAAAAGGACAGACCTATCTGTTGTAAGAAGTATGGACAGAGTGCTCTTTAGGGGCAAGGATCACGAAACTTAGTCCTTCATACTTTGGATGTGTGGTCAAAAGAGATTGGTCCCTGGAGAAAGACATCATGCTTGGTAAAGCAGAGGGTAAATGAAGGAGGGGAAGATCTTTGAGGCGAAGCATTGATACTGTGGCTACAATGGGCTCAAGAATAGGAACTATTGTGAAGATGGTGCTGGACTGGGCAAGGTTTTACATGCTGTTATGCATGGGGTTGTTATGGCTTGGAACCAACTGGATAGTATCTAACAACAAACTAACAACAATGTAAGTCTTGTTTCCCTTTATAGCCTCATGTGCAATCCTTCTTCAGTATATTCATTATTCTTTGAGCATAAACATGTCAGGAAGAGCTATGTTCTGGTGCAGTAGCAAGATGTGGATCTCTTTGCATGAATGCCCTTACCCTTCCCTCCCCTCATCATATCAACTCTTCCCTCTTGTCAAATCATCCTTGAAAATACAGTTCCAGCTGAGATGACCTTTGGGAACATCTCAGCTTCTCCTCTCCTGGATGCTGGGCATAGATCTATCAAGGCATCCATCATGTTGTGAAGGAACTTCTCTCCAGCTGGTATCCAATATTCTTTGCGCACAAGAGTTGTACCTTAGGGGAGTTTACATTAGGGTATACAACATAGTTCCTAATACATAATACGTTTTAATAATGTGTTTGTGAACGAGTGAAAAAGAAGTTGA
>NW_022111373.1:89994232-90008543 GCF_000313985.2 Echinops telfairi
ATAAACTGATTTAAAAAATATATTTAAATGCTCTTGAATGAACCATTGTAATAGAAGATTACTAAAATGCATATGCATATATTGACATGTTGCTGTGTAGAACCTTGGCACATTTTAGGGAAATGCTTTGATATATAATTAACACATTAACATACATTAGCAACATATTTGTAGACTTCTCCTTTAATAGTGATATGTATATACATGTTTAGTTATTTGATAAAAATATGAAAATATTTTGATATATATAAATATAAAGCTACCTCTCTCTATAAATTATATGGCGCCCTGGTAGTACTCCATATAATTATTAAATTATATAATAAAACTATTTTGTGTGATATAAGTTGTTTTTGTTAGAAGTCATTGAATCTGTTCCAACACAGTTATCCTAGGCACAATAGAACAAATTGCAGTTCCCTGTCTATGTACTAGGAGCCCTGGCAGTGTAGTGGTTATATATTGGGCTGCTAACTACAGGGTCAGAAGTTCTAATCCACTAGCTGCTCCTTGGAAGAAAGACTAGGTTTTCTACTCTTGTAAAGAGTTACAATATCAGAAACTCACAGGGGCAGTTCTACCTTCTCCTATAGGGTTGCTGTGAGTCAGCATTGATTCTTTCTGATTATTAGTTGATGTTTGTAGTTGTTTCTTCTCATTTTGAATCATGCCACGTCAGCAAATGAAGGTCTCATAAGGTTTACTGCAGCCACTTTATTAAGGATAACTTTACCTTGAAGAAAGAGCACTTTATCAATCATATTTTGAGTTCTTTTTAACCTGAAGGTGTCCTGGTAGTGTAATGGCCAAGGTCAGAAGTTTGAAACCATTCCTTGGGTGAAAGATGAAGCTTTCTACTCCTGTAAGGAATTATAGCCTTAGTCAGGGGAGCAAACTAAAAGGGAAGCAGGGAAAGAGGGAGGGAATGTAGCCGGGAGAGAGAAAGAGAGAGGGAGGGAAAGAGAGAGAGAGAAAGAGAGAGAGAGAGAGAGAGAAAACCTCTTCATGGCCCACACCTGGGAGGACATCCCTGCTCATACCAGCCAAAGCACAGAGGGTGGGCCCCACCATGAGACACGACATTCCCTCACTGCCCCATAGCGCTACTGAGGACAGCACTGGAGACACTGTGGGGAAAGTGTGCCCGGTCTGCCCCATGCACAGTGGGGTGAAATGCAAAGGGAGTGCAACAGGGCAGCAAGGGGAGCAAAGTAACCAAGTCCCCAGGGAATCCTGAAAATAGACTTCTGACTTGGGGACAGGGCTTGGCACCTCATCAAACTTGATCAGAAAACATACATAAGGGTCAGCAGACAGACCTGCAGCTATCGGGTTTTTTTCTTGTTTTGTTTTTATTTTGCCCAGTGTCTGTCTATATAAAATAGACAGGACAAACAATCCCAAGGCGAAAACAATAGGACCAGCAGTTCTGGGGGGACATGGGAGAGGAGAGGGTGGGGAGGGAGAGTGGGGAGCCAAAAACTCAGGGATAACAACAAAGGATCTAAAATTGATTGTGAGGAGGGTGTATAATGCCTGATGGGTTTAATCAAGTGCAATGTATCCAAGAGGAATTACTGAGAACTGAATGGAGGATGAGTATGATAGTGGGATAGGAGGAAGGTGAAAGGAAATAGAGGAAAGAAATAGGAGACAAAAGCTATTTATAGAGGTATAGCTATAGACATATATATATGTAAATATACCAATTTATAATGAAAGGAATAGAGACCAATGTACATATATTTCTGAAGTTAAGTATTAAGGTAGGAGATGGACTTTGGGTCTCTATTCAAGGCCTCCCTTAACACAAGAACAGTTTGTTCTAATAACCTGACACTCTTTGATACTCTCCTTCCTGATAAGATCACTGAAGGCAACATGGGTGCATAAGCAAAGGTGGTCAAGACAGCGGATGGTGCCCAGCTATCAAAAGATCTAGCATCTGGGGTCTTAAAGGCTTGAAGTTAAACAAGCAGCCATCCGGCAGGGAAGAAAATAAGCCCACATGGAAGAAGCACACCAACCTGTGTGATCATGAAGTGTCGAGGAGATCAGGTATCAGGTATCAAAAGATCCAAAACAAACAACTGTGTTGATGCAAATGAGGAGGTTTGGAGTGGAGACCCAAAGCCCGTCTGTAGACAATTGGATATCCCTCCACAGAAGGGTTATAAAGAAGGGATAATTCAACCAAGGTGCAGTATAGCACTAATGAAAAACACATCATTCCTCTAGTTCCTGAATGCTTCCTCTTTTAGGAAGTAGAAGGGCTCAAGTAGAAAACGTTTTGGCAATGATGATGGCAACATATGTACAAATATGCTTGATCTGATTGATATATGGAACGTTATAAGAGCTGTAAGAGCCCCCAATACAATTGTTAGTAATAAAGAAGTCACAGCCTCAGAAACTCATTGTGGCAGTTCTACTTCGTCTTACAGGGTCATGAGTCAGAATGGACTTGGCAGTGAATTCTAACTTTAGGGACTCATCTTCTGGCATTATACCACCTGTGTTCTGCTATCATTTCTAACGTTTCCATTGACCCTTTTTTAAGAAGTAGCTTGGCACGTCATCCTCTGAATCTCTTTTCGTCTGGAAGTACAGCTGAAACCTATCTACTGTGGATGATCCTGCTGGCATTTGAAATACCAGTGGTGTAGTTTCCAGCATCATGGGCACACACAAGCCACCACATTAAAACAATTAAATCGAGAAGTGATGGAGGGTGTAAATATAAATTATTTACCCATAATTTAAATGATAATATATCTTAATCTTATGCTTCAAACAACACCTACTGGCATTGAGTCAATTCTGATTCATACTGGCCCTATGGGACCAAGGAGAATTGCTCCTTAGGATTTCTAAGGCTGTCAGTCATTTATGGGAGCAGACAGCCACATCATTCTCCTGTGGAGTGGCTGGTAGATTTAATCCCCTGACCCTTTTGTTGACAGCGGAGTGCTTTAACCATTGTGCCACAAGGGTGCCATCATATTATGCCATAGAAGTATTTATAATATAAAACAATTTCATGTTAGATGTTTATTATATATTTATATTAGATTCTATACTTCTACATAATTGTATAATTTTATATAAATTATGTAATGGGAAATGATGTAGCCTATGTTATAACATTTACAATAATGTCTAATTATTTTAACACAATTTTTAAAGGAAAAGTCAACGGAGACATTGCTGATGAGGAATGTTGACATGTAGTATTTTTCCCAGAGTAGCTGACACACAGTTTCTGTCTCTTCAAACTGATTGTCAACATATGGGTAAATAACAATCTGATGACTTTGAAAAATTAGTTGTAATCCATTTCACATCATGCTTGCAAAGCACAGCAGGCAATGGCTCATAATTGAAAGATTAGTTTTGGGCCTTGGGGTGCTTTCCAAAAATTCACAGGCTGATAGAATGCTATGACCCCATATGGACTAAAGAGATTCTTTTTAGGGAGTTTCCAGTTCTCCCTCTTCCCATGCCACTTTGTGCACCTGGTATGGGGGTGGGGCTGGGGGGGGGGGACTGCCACTGGCTATCAGCACAGCCCTTGCAGGTCTTCCCTGATGACCAGCAGCGGGCTGAGAGTCCCTTCTAAGAATTTGAATCCAGCCTGAGATGGAGAAGATTTGTAAGGCCACTTTTGTCATTTTTAAGTTTCCTACCATCAAAGGCACACCACAGCTCTTTCTTGTCTCATGCTGCTTGATCCTGCTGCAAACGCCCTGTTGCCCCTATTCTTTTCAGATCTTAATGCAGTCGGAGGCTGCCCAGGGGACGGCTGTCTCTCTAACACCTCTACTGCCTTTGTTCCTTTCTCTATTCCCATTTGTCAATCTGTTCTATTTCCTTGAAATGTCCTCACTTGCTTTCTCCCTCCAGTTACTGTTCCACTTCCTTTCCTGTTCTTGTCCTTGAAGGGTTCTTTCTATGGTCTTTCAGGAGAGACCTTTTCAATCCCAGCATTTGCTGATCGCATCTTGTGTTTGTCCAAGTCTATTAGCACAGCCAGGGTGTGCTATGCCCTGCATATGCCCTCAGCTGCAAACAGAAAGGTTGGCCAGCTGCTCTGTGGGAGGAAGCTGTGACAGTCTGCTTCCTGCAGCAATAACAGCCTTGGAAACCTATGGGGCACTTCTGTTCTACTCTGTCCGATAGGGTTACTATGAGTCAGGACTGACTCGGTGGCAACTGATTGGGAGTTAATTAAAAAAAAAATTATTAGCATAAGTAGGTTGGGAAGTAGGGGAGAGAAATTCTAGCTGCTCAAATCTGCATGGTGCTCTCTGCTCTTAGGTGGGGGTGGGGGTGCTTTAGGAACTATCCCCATTAATATGAATGCCTGAACAAAGCAGTGATTTGGCAAGCCTTAAGTCACATACTGGGGCTCATAGCAACTTGCTTCTACTAGTAACATGAGGATTAGAAACATTTCCTTGCCAAGTAGCTTTGAATCAACTTTTGAATCAGTGGGGACCATATAAATCTGGGTTTGTTTTGTTGGAGTGCTGAGGGTTTTCAGTGTTAGTTAATGGTCAGATAATTTATTGAGAGAGGCAAAGCCTGTATACTTCACATGTATGTGTGTGTGTATCTATCTATCTATCTATCTATCTATCTATCTATCTATCTATCTATCTATTTATCTGAATTTGCAAAGAAAAGCCATAGATCATTGCTCAGATATCTTTGCAAAATTAGCTAACGTGGTTTAAAAAATTTAAAAAAAAGGAAATATACAGTGATTTAGCTGAATCAGGAATGCATTTGATTAAAAAAAAGAATAACTAGCTAATGCTCTCTTTGAAAACCCAATGAGGGAAAAGAAAAGAAAACCCAAGGGGAAATATAGCAAGCGTTATGTGGGGCGTGTGTGAAGGGTAGAGGTGGGGAGCAGATAGGGAATGGAATTTCTTACTGAAAATCTACAAAATGGGCCAAACACATGGTGGATTGAATGACTTCATTAGTTGGAGAAAAAGTTCCAAACATCACACTGATCTCTGATGTCCTCTCCTAGGAGAAATGATCTGTCTTTACTTGGAATGACTATGGCCCAGAAAACCTATCCCGCCCTTTGGCACGTATCTTATGCTTGCCTCGAATGCTTTCATTTTCAGGAGTGTTTTACCCCTGATCACAGCATTTATCACTTTATGTGTTTGACTTACTTAGAATGTCCATACATTCCAGGTTACCTCGGACAGTTCTGATCCATGCCTGTTGCTATGGTGTAATTACTATTAGTGTCCCTTTTTACTCTCCAAAACTGTCCTGGTTTTGATGCTTAATTATAAGGTCCCCCGAGTTGTACTCCAACTAAACTAAAAGCCTCTCTATTGGGAATGGGAAGTGAGAGGGGTGGGAGGGGAGGGAAAGGGGACTGAAAGCATTGATGGAAGACAGCTATGCCCACCACTATCCAATCAACGCTGACATCGCACGGATGTCTGTATAATCCCACTCGAGGTGAGCGAACAACAGACTTGTATGTGAATGGATATATGGGATGGTGTAAGATATGGCAAAAAATAAAATAAATAATAATAATATATAACATAATAACAAGGGTTTCTGGAGGGCATGGTGGGGGAGGGAGAGGAGAAAGGGGAGCTGATATGAAGTTGTTCAAGAAAAAAGAAAATGTTTTGAAATTGACTGTGGTAGCAATTGTACAATACTGCTTGATGCGATTGAACGATGGAATGTTATGATATCTGTAAGCGTTCCCAATAAAAGAATAAAATATAAATACCGGTAAATATAAAAATACCCCTCTATCAATCAAAGTTCTATAAAAATCTCGGCACACTTTGCTGGGGTTTTGCGGAGACCATCAAGAAGCAATTGTTTACAGATGTGTTGAGGGAATCGGAGGAAGAATGTTGAGGATGGCCTGAAAAGGTAAAGGGAGAAAATGAAGCCATGGGAGCCCAGAACCTTAAAAGAAGGGCCACCTCAAAGAAGGTATAGTTTTGGAGAAACTTATACACTGCAGAACTCACCAGGCAGGGAAGGAATTTTTACCACCCTGCCCCCCCATTTAATGAGCTACTGTCTTGTGGCTACACACAAATGGGAAACAGAAACCGAAGGGGTCCTGGAAACACAGTTATGAAGTTTGAAGGTACACGTTTCCCTGGGGGAAAAGGGCAGAGAAAGGCAGAGGGAAGGATAGGGCAAACAGAGATAAGCTCCCTAAATGCATTTCCATTTTCAATTCAATTAAAAATGTTGGCTCAGGCGTGCAAAGCACATAGGAAAGGCCATGATGTTTAAGGCCTGGCTGCTACCTCAGTATAATATGAGAGGAGGAATTTAGCAGGGTCTGGTGATTGTCAAATTAACCCTAGATGTGGAAGGAATTGAAAAGACGAAAGATCATAACAGGAGAGAGCAATTGGAAAAAGAATTCTTGGAAGGAGATTTTCAGTGGCACATAAGTCAGGGTTAACCTGAGCAAAAAGGAGAGGTAGACTTTATTTGGGGGGATGGCATGAAGGAGAACATGGAAATTAGCTTGAAACACAGCTCTTTGAAGGAAGGCTAGGGACACATCTGAGATTTAAAAAAAAATCAAAGTAATCCTTGGCAATTGTTTAAGTGGAGAGAAGAGGTGTAAATTGCGAAGGGTCATTGCTTCCATAAAAATGTACTAGGTGCTTAGTGTGTGTCAAAAAAGAAAACAACCTGTTGCTGTCAAGATGATTCTGACTTAAGGCAGGGTAGAAATATCCTACAGGGTTTTCAAGACTGTAGTTTTTATAGCTCACAAGCCACATCTCAAGAACAGATTTGACATAGTGAGCAGTAATGACAGAAGACCTGACAAGCTGTGGGAGGACAGCAAAAGATCATTCATGAAGACAGCAAAAGATCATTAAAAAGACAGGAAAGAAAGAAAAGATCAAAGTGGATGTTAGAAGAAACTCTGAAACTTGTTCTTAATCATAGAGTAGCCAAAGGAAATGCAAGAAATGATGAACTCAAAGAAAAATTGAATAGAAAAACTGAATAGAAAAATTTAAAGGGCAGCTCCAGAAGACAATGCTATATATCATAAGGAAATGTACAAAGACCTAGAATTAGAAAGTCAAAAGGAATGAACATGCTCAGCATATCTGAAACTGACAGAACTCAAGAAAAAATTCAAGCCTCCAGTTGCAATATTGAAAGATTCTATTGACCGATATAGAAAGCATCCAAATAATATGGAAAGAGTACACAGAGTGCCTTTGCCAAAATGAACTAGTTGACATGCCACCATTTCAAGAGGTAGCAGATAAGCAAGAACCAATGGTACCAAAGGAAGAAGTTCTAGCTGCATGGAAAGCATTAGCCAAAAATAGGCTTCAAAATTTATGGAATACCAATGGAAATGTTTCAACAAACTGGGGGGACAGGGGAAAAGAGGAGGTGGGGGAAAAGGAGGGGGAAGCCAACAAACCCAGGGACAAGGGAACAACAAGAGACCTAAAATCAATAGCAAGGAGGGCATAGAATGCTTGGTGAGGTTCCATCAAGTGCAATATAGCCGGGAGAAAGTTCAGAGAGATGAATGAAGGTTGAACATGATAGTGGGACAAGAGGAAACTAAAGGGAAATAGATAAAAGAACTAGGAGGCAAAGGGCATTTATAGAGGTATAAACATAGGAATGTACATATGCAAATATATTACTACATAGCAATAGGGATATAGGCTTAGGTATATATGTTTATAGGTTAAGTATTAAGGTAGCAGAGGGTCTTGGGCCTCTACTCAAGTCCTCCTTCAACATAAGAACACTTTGTTCTAATAACCTGGCATTCTGTGATGCTCACCTTTTCAACAGGATCACTGACGACCAAATGGGTGCATAAGCAAGAGTGGTGAAGAAAACTGATGGTGCCTGGCTATTGGAAGATATAGTGTCTCGGGTCTTAAAGGTTTGAAGGTTAAAAAAGCGGCCACATAGTAGGGAAGCAACAAACCCCACATGGAAGAAGCACACCAACTCCTCTGATCACAAGGTGTAGACAGGACCAGGTATTAGGCATCAGAAGGTCCAAAACAAACAACCATTTTGATGCAAGTGAGAGAGACCAAAGCCCATCTGCAGACAATTGGACCTCCCACAGAAGGGTGACAAGGAAGGGACAAGCCAGCCAGGGTGTGGTATAGCACCAATGAAACACACAACATTCTTCTAGTTCTTTAATGCTTCTCCCCTCCTCCCCACACTCTCATGACCCCAGTTCTATCTTAAAAATCTGTCTAGACCAGAGCATGTACACTGGTACAGAGAAGAGCTATCGACACACAGAATCCAGGACAGATAAACTCCTCAGGACCAATAATAAGAGTATTGATACCATGAGGGGAGGGGGAAGGTGGAAAGAGGAAGGGGTGAAAGGGGAAACCTATCACAAAGATCGATGTAAAAACCCCTACTTCCCCAGGGGAAGAACAAAAGAAACGTGGGTGAAGGGAGACAGGGAGGGTTGTAAAATATGAAAATAAAAATAATTCATAAATTAGAGATGTTTATTTGTGTTTCATTGACTATGCAAAGGCATTTGATTGCGTGGACCATAATAAACTGTGGATAACCTTGAGAAGAATGGGAATTCCAGAACACTTGATTGTGCTCACGTAGAACTTGTGTATGGATCCAGAGGCAGTTGTGCAAATGGAACAAGGGTATACTGCATGGTTTAAAATTAGGAAAGTTGTGCATCAGGGTTGTATCCTCTCACCGTATTTATTCAATCTGTATGCTGAGCAAATCATCACAGAAGCTGTAGGATATGAAGAAGAATGTGGTATCAGGATCGGAGGATGGCTTATTAAAAATCTGCAATATGCAGATAACACAACCTTGCTTGCTGAAAGTGAGGAGGACTTGAAGCTCTTGCTGATGAAGGATCCTTGATGAAGATCAAGGATTCCAGTCTTCAGTATGGATTACAACTCAATGTAAGGAAGACCCATATCCTCACAACTCAACTAATAGGTAACATCATGATACGTAAAGAAAAGATTGAAATTGTGAAGAATTTTGTCCTGTTTGCATCTACAAACAATGCTGATGGAAACAGTAGTTAAGAGATCAAAGACGAGTTGTTTTAGGTAAATCTGCTGCACAGGATCTTGTTAGAGTATTTACTTTGCAGGCTAAGGTGCGCCTGACCCAAGCCATGGTATTTTCATTGCCCCATGTGCATGTGAAGGTGGGACACTGAATACAGAACACTGAAGAAGAATCGATGCATTTGGGTGGTGGTGCTGGAGAAGAATATTGAACGCAGCGTGGACTGCTGAAAGGACAAATAGATCTCTTTTGGAAGAAGTATGGCCAGAGTGCTCTTGAGGCAAGGAAGTGAGACTTCATCTAAAGTTTATATTTGTTACAGCTCCCAATTTTTATTATAAATAATACAGCAATAAAGTAATTAAAATTAAAATGTACTCATTAAATTTTGTATTTTTGGATGCTTTTTAAAGGAAAAATGGGATACAAAGAATAGTTGTTTTAAAGTGTTCTAAATGAAATAGTTAATGTTCTTATAAGTTCTCAGATACAGGTACAAACGGATATGAATTTGCATTCAAGGGAAATATTTAGGAAATAGATTGGTGTGACTATTAAATAGGAAGTATAGAAATTACTTGTGAGTTGAATTACCATCATTTCAGTGAAGCAGAGATCATATTTCTTAATGGAAACCCTTTGCTCAAATGAGTTTTTCAATGTTCCCCCAAGGAATATAAAAAACATTGTCAGGTCTTCAAAATGTATCTAGAAATTGATCAGTCTCATGGATAATTTCACTTGAACTTAAATACAAATTCCTTTTGAATGTGTGTACAATGAATATTTTACATAGATCTTTAAAATGTTTTGCTTAATTTAGAAGCAACCATTAGAGGTAAAAGATATTGATTGAATTATCTTTTGATTGGCCATTCTTCAGGCTTCATTGTGTGCTTAGGTGTCTAATCTCCTTGACCTTCAAGTCTCTAATAACTAAACAACTGAAATTCTTCTGCCACCATGAGGATGCTGCAGAATACTTGTCCAGATGAGACTCTTGATAGGAGCACGAAATGGATCAAGGAGACCAGTGACCTCTGTCCAGAAAATGGAATGCATAACTTTCCTAAAATGTTTAGGGAATCACCCATAGCTATGAGCATCTTAAGGGGTAAATTACGTTTCGGGCTGCTAACTGCAAGGTCAGTAGTTTGAACCTACCAACTGCTCTGTGGGAGAAAGATGAGACTCTGCTTCTGTAAAGATTTAGTCTTGGAAACTCAAAAGGGGAAGTTCTGCTCTGTACAATAGGGTCCCTTTGAGTTGGAATGAATTTGATGGCAGTGAATTTGGAATTCTGGAGTTAAGGATATCTTAAGGAGACCTGACCTGATGGTGCATTGGATTGTTAGTTGCAAAGTCAGTGGTTCAAACCCACCAGGAGAAAGAAGAGCCTGTAAGGTTTTGAGACACTTTCCCCTGGCTTCTAGCTTCTCCCATAGAAAGACTTCATTCAGCAGAAGTATGAAAGTGAAGTTTTTAACAGTATGTTTTCACAGACAATATGGAAAATGTGCAGTGGCCATGTGGTTCTTGTCTTGGTCTCCTTTGCTCTTTCTCCCCCCTCCACCCAGTGGGGATGCCTGCGTGTTGCTGGGCTTTTAATGGGCATGCCTAAGTGTTGGCGGCCTTCTAGTGGGCGTGTGATGTAAGTTGCTCTTTTTGAGCAACGTTTCCTTATAGCTTTCTAACACAAGCCTAATCTCTTAGGAAATCCCTTTCTCTTTATGGGCTTGTTGTCACTTGCTGATTGGTAGGCTGTTTCTCCTTAAACTTCTTGCCTTACAAGAATATCTGATTCCCATAAAGAGCTACAGCCTCGGGATCCATAGATAGCATCTCTCTGAGTCAGAATTGACTGCATGGCAGTGGATTTGATTTTGGGGGGCTTTGGATGAACATCTTAGGTGGTGGTAGATACATCTCCTGGTTGGTGCAAATGCTTAATAAGCTCTGATGTTAACTAAAAGTTTGGAGGCTGAGATCTATTGAAATGCACCTATGAAGAAAGCCTGAGAAGAATGACCCGGCGATCTACTTCCCCCCAAATCAGTCATTGAAAACCCCATGAACATAGTTCTCCTCTGATACACAGGGCCTACTGGAATCAGCATTGATTTAAAGGCAACTTATGATGGTCATGTTGTTATACCTTACCCGTCTTACACCCCATTTCTATGCAAATATCATGTATTTTAAATAAAATGAGTAGCTACTACAATATAACCTCACACATAATTTTACACGGTGGCCTAATGGAACCTGAAAGAGAAACTAAAACAATGCCAATTATAATAAATGTGCCTCGGTCAAGTATCACAAGTGGTATTGCCATCGGAGATGTGATTTTCCAAAATGGCAAGCTCTCTGGGTAAAGTTATGAGTGAGCCAAAGGCCTATCATTTTTGCATTTATATGGTAGTTGCATTTATATAAAATTTGGGGCATATGAAAACCATTAAAAATAATCTTTTGTTTTATGTGTAAAATAAAATTAGGTTCTAGGTGATGAAATTTAAAAAAAATCATTTTATTAGGGGCTCATACAACTCTTATCACAATCCATACATACATCAATTTTGTAAAGAACATCTGCACGTTCATTGCTCTCATCATTCTCAAAATATTTGCTCTCCACTTAAGCCCCTGACATCAGTTCCTCATTTTCCCCCCTCCCTCCCCGCTCCCCACTTCCTCATGAGCACTTGATATTTTATAAATTATTATTTTGTCATATCTTGCCCTGTCCGACATCTCCCTTCACCCACTTTTCTGTTGTCTGTCCGCCAGGGAGGAAGTCACATGTAGATCCTTGTAATCGGTTCTCCCTTTCCAACCCACCCTCTCTTCACCCTCCCGGTATCGCCACTCTCACCACTGGTCCTGAAGGGATCATCTGTCCTGGATTCCCTGTGTTTCCAGTTCCTATCTGTACCAGTGTACATCCTCTGGTCTAGCCAGATTTATAAGGTAGAATTGGGATCATGATGGGGGGGGGGGCGTGGAGGGGAGGAAGCATTTAGCAACTAGAGGAAAGTTGCATGTTTCATCGTTGCTACATTGCACCCTGACTGGCTCGTCTCTTCCCTGCAACCCTTCCATAAGGGGATGTCCAATTGCCTACAAATGGACTTTGGATCTCCACTCCGCACTCCCCCTCATTCACAATGATATGATTTTTTGTTCTGATGATGCCTGATACTTGATCATTTTGACACCTCATGATCACACAGGGTGGTGTGTTTCTTCCATGTGGGCTTTGTTGCTTCTGAGCTAGATGGCTGCTTGTTTACCTTCAAGCCTTTAAGACCCCAGACACTATATCTTTTGATAGCCGGGCACCAGGTGATGAGATTTTTAATGTGTTTTTCATCTACATACTTGGCCCTTCTTTATTTTGCATGGCTCACCCCCATGTAATTGGATATCTCTAATCCCAGACTTCCAGCCAGTTGCACACCCTAGCCATTGGGATAAATGTCACGCTGACATATATTATAAAATGCCACCTTCAGGAACTGTCTGTTTCCACCCCTACCCCAACCACTGTTTTAACAAACCCTGACTCTTTTGGATCTAGTATTATATGTCTATGAGTTGGAAAGAACCAGTGAAACTTGAGTTATTTCCTAATTTTAGAAATAAATCATATACTGTTGTTCTTGTTAGGTGCTATACTCGTTATTGTTAGGCTTGAGTCCCGTGTTGCAGCCACCTTTTCCTGCACTAAATCAGCCTAAATAAGAACCATAGGCACCTGTTCCAATTCAACAACAAATTACACTCAAAGACAGACTTCCAGCCAGACGTTAACTAGGCAGGCACATTCCACAGACCCTTTAAAACAAAGACATGAGAGACCAAATGAAATAAATATGGGAGATAAGCCTGGAGCCCTGAGCTTCAGAGAGAAGAATTGAAAAGTGAATTAAGTACAGACTAGGAAAGGAAGCCGAACAAAAGCAGTTAGAGAGGAGACAGGTGAATTGTCAGCTAGCCTGACTCAGCTGGGCTATCTCGAGCTTTTGCAAGGAGCATTTGATTGAGATATGGCCTGGCACACTGGAAGCTGGTGACAAGAAAGATAAGATTCTCCCTTGTTCCCCATATCTTCCTGGTGACCAGGGGCATGGGTAGCCTCCAACCCCCACCCCCTACTTCCCTGCCTCATTAGCTGATGACACCCCTCTGTGCAGCCTTTGCTTCACTTGAGGTTGGAGGTGCACCACCCTGAATCTGGAGTCTCATAAGCTCTGCCTTCTCAGATCAGCAAGACACGATGGTCCAGAGATCTTCTCTATAAACCTTTACCTAGTTCACAATAATTGTGAACAAAGCTCAGTCCCTGTCTTCAACGTGTAACACAGTGGGGGAAGGAAGCGAATAGAAGCTATAGTGCTCTGATTTATATACTATGGTCACTTAATTAAAGTCATGGGAAAGAAAACTTTCCCAGAAGTGATACTTAAGGTGAGACTAAAAGATATGTGATTTAATGAGGTGCTGAGATGTGGGTACGCAGGAAATGGAGCAGGCAGGCATTCTAGACTGTCTAAACACCTAGAGAGGCATGGAAACCTGAGATTCAATTAACCTAGAATGACTAGATTACAGAGTGCAGGGATGAAATCTTGGTAATAAACGAGGGCTAGCTCAAGAAACTACCAGTATTCTATAATTTGTTGTACTGTGGTGGCTTGTATGTTGCTGCGATGCTGGAAGCTAGTCACTGGTATTTCAAATACCAGCCGGGTTACTCAAGGCGAACAGGTTTCAACAGGGCTTCTAGACTAGGAACAGACTATGGAGAAGGAGTGGGCTATTCACTTCGGAGGGATTAGTCACTGAAAACCTTATAAATAGCAATGGAACTTTGTCTGAAATAATGTTGAAAGATGAGCCCCTTAGGTTGGAAGGCTCTCAAAATATCACTGGAGAAGAGCTGCCTTGTTGAAATGAGTTGATCATAAGGAAATGGAGGGAGTAAAGTTTTCAGGACCTACCTTTGCTGATGGGGCACAACTCCAAATGAGAAGAAATAGCTGCAAGCATTCATTACTAGTTGGAAATTGGAATGCATGAAGTAGGAATCTAGGAACATTAGATATCTTAATTTCCCCCCTTTTTGATGGTGAAGAGGGGGGAGGGGAAGGAAGGGGCAAAGGGAGAGAGGGACAAAGGAGGGAGAGAGAGACGAGGGTGAAAAGAGGGAGAG
>NW_022111373.1:90008929-90013054 GCF_000313985.2 Echinops telfairi
ACCCACTTTTCTGTTGTCCATCCCCCAGGGAGGAGGTCACATGTAGTTCCTTGTAATCGGTTCTCTCTTTCCTACCCACTCTCTCTCTAACCTCCCAGTATCGCCACTCACACTACTGGTCCTGTAGGGATCATCTACCCTGGATTCCCTGTATTTCCAGTTCCTATCTGTACCAAAAACTAGATGTCTTAAGAAAAGAACTGGAATACATAAAGATCAAGCCATAGGCTGAGCTGAAATGGGCTAGTACTAGACATTTTGAATCAGACAAGCCTATGATTTATATGCCAGCAATGACAGGTCCAAGGTTAAGGGATTCATCATCAAAAAAGAACATTTCAAGATCCTGTAGTACAGTGCTTTCATTGGATTCTATGTACACACATGGATTTTATCCTGTCAATACAACTATTCTTTAAGTGCATGCACCACCCACTAAAGCTAGTGATGAAGACTTTGAATTCTGCCAACTTCTTCAGTCTGAAATTAATCACACATGCAACCAAGATATATTGATAATTGGAATGAAAAAAATTGAAAACAGATGAACAGTAGTTTCAAAATATGGCCTTAGTGATAGAAATCAAGCAGATCTTATGACAGAATTTAGTTTTTATTTTTATTTTATTGGAGGCTCTTACAACTCTTATCACATTCCATACATATTTCCATTGTGTCAAGCACATTTGTACATATGTTGCCATCATCGCTTTCAAAACATTTTCTTTCTACTTGAGCCCTTGGTATCAGCTCCTCATTTTTTCCTCCCTCCCCTCCCCTCCTTCCCTCATGAACCCTTGATAATTTATAAATTATTATTTTTTCATGTCTTACACTGACCGCTATCTCTCTTCACTCACTTTTCTGTTGTCCATTCCCATGGGAGGGGGTTATATGCCAATCGTTGTGATCAGTTCCCCCTTACTCCTCCTACATTCCCTTACCCTCCTGGTATCACTACTCTTATTATTGGTCCTGAGGGGTTTACCTGTCCTGAATTTATGTGTTGTGAGCTCTTATCTATACCAGTGTACATGCTTTCATCTAGCCAGATTTGTAAGGTAGAAACAGGGTCATGATAGTGGGGGTGGGGTGGAAGGAAGCATTAAAGAACTAGAGAAAAGTTGTGTGTTTCATCGGTGCTATACTATACCCTGACATGCATGCTTATGACAGAATTTTGCAAGACTGAAGACTTCTTCATTGCAAATCCCTTTTCCAAAAATATAAATGGTGAATGTACACACAGACCTCATCAAATGGGTTGAATAGGATTGACTATATTTGTGGGAAGAGATGATGGAGAAACATAGTATCAGCAACCAAAATGAGACTAGGGGCAAACTGTGGAATTATTGCTTATATGCAAGTTCATATTGAAGCGGAACAAAATTAAGTTCATGAAAACCAAAAGGCACCCTTGAGTGTATCCTTTGAGAAAATCTCAAAAACAAATTTGACATATTGAGCATTAATGAAAGAAGGCCTGACAAATTGGGATGGCATCAAGAACATCACACATGAAGCAGAGAAAGATCATGACAAGGGACAAGAAAAGAGCCAAGTCAGGGGAGAAGATTTTGAAGTTTGCTCTCAGACATAGCAAGTAACTAAAGTTAGTAACTACATTGAAATGATGAAATAAAAGAGCTGAACAGAATATTCCAAAGGGCAGCTTGAGAAGGCAAAATAAAGTATAGTAATAAAATGTGTAAAGATATGGAGGTAGAAAGTCAAATGGGAAGAACACACTCAGCATATCTCAAGCTGAAATAAATGAATATACAAGACGAGTTGAAATTTT
The DNA here is from genome assembly GCF_000313985.2 of Echinops telfairi. NCBI lineage: Eukaryota > Metazoa > Chordata > Mammalia > Afrosoricida > Tenrecidae > Echinops > Echinops telfairi. The sequence goes on from NW_022111373.1 coordinate 90,010,734, forward strand.
GGAGAATTCCACAGGCAAAATGTTGAATGATACAGGAAGCATTAAAAGACAATGGAAGGAATACAGAGTCGGTGTATAAAAGGACAAGTTGATATTTAACCACTTCAAGAGGTAATATATGATTAAGGACGCGTAATACTTAAGGAAGGAGTCCAAAGTGCACTGAAAGCTTTAATGAAGAATAAGGCTCCAGAAGTTGATGATCCCATCCAGTTGAAATGTTTCAACAAGGTGATGAAGGATTGGAAGCTCTCGTTCATGGTTGCCAAAAAAAATTGGAAGAAAAATACCTGGTCAGTCAATTGGAAGAGATCCTCATTTGTGACCATTTCAAAGACAGGTGATTCAACAGAATGTAGCAATTATTGAACAGTATTATTAATATCACACAAGTAATATTTTGCTGAAGATCATTCAACAACAATTGCAGTAGTACATTGACAGGGAGCAGCCAAATAGTCAAGCCAAATTTAGAAGAGGAAATAGCATGAAAGATATTATTACTGATGCCAGATGGATCTTGGCTGAAAGTAGAGGATACCAGAAAGATGTTTGCTTGTGTTTTATTGACTAAGCAAATGATTTAGACTGTGTGGACCCGAACAAACTATGGACAATATTGAGAAGAATAGGAATTTCAGGACACTTCCTTGTCCTCATGCAGAACCTGTACATAGACCAAAGGGCAAATTTTCAAACAGTGCAAGGGGATGCTGCATGATTTTAAATCAGGAAAGGTGTACATCAGGGTTCTATCCATCCACAGTACCTATTAAATCTGTATGCTGAGCAAATTATCTGAGAAGCTGTACTATATGAAGAAGAATTCAGCATCGGGTTTGGATGAAGGCTCGTTAACAACTTTGGTCATTGACAACCTTGTTCACCAACAACCTTGCTCCTTAATAACATATACAAATAACACAACCTTGTTTGCTGAGTGTGAGGAGGACTTGAAGTGCTTGTTGATGAAGATCAAAGATTGCAGGCTTCAATACAAATTACAACTCAATGTGAAGAAAACCCAAATCTTTATAACTGGAACAATACATCTCATGATAAGCAGAGAAAAAAAATTAAAGTTGTGAGGAATTTAATTTTGCTTGGATCCATAATCAGTGCTCATGGAAACAGCAGAAATCAAGAAAGCAAATGCTGTATTGCAGTGGACACATTTGCTTCACAAGACCGTTTGAAAGTGTTGAAGAGCAAAGAGGTCACATTGAGGACTAACATGCACTTGACCCAAGCCATGGTATTTTCATTCGCCTCATGTATGTGAAAGTTAGACAACAAATAAGAAGATTAAGTAAAGAACAGGTACATTTGCATTTGAATTATGGCGTTGCTAAGAATGTTGAAATTACTGTGTTTTGTCTTAGGTTCTAATATCTATTATATTGCCTACACGGAATTCACAGACAAAATTCATGATTAAAAGGTTTATGAAGGATGTTAACAGGTTGTAATGCAAGTGAGAAATGCTCAGCATAGTTGTTCATCTGGATAAGTTACAAAGTTATTTCAGGTCTGCTAATAAATGCCCAAAGGGCACATCACTCCGTGAAGCATAAACTCAATCCAAAGGCTTTCTACTAAAACTCTGGGAGTTGGAAAACTCAATTCCCTGAATTAAATGCCCAGAGGCATCCCACTCCTATAAACTTCAACCCAAGCACTCAGCTCCACTTCTGTGGGGCAGCAAGCACAGCTACCCCAGTTAGGTGCCCAGAGGCACCACAGTCCTCATGCCAGCCTTCTCCCCCCAAACACTGAGCTACACTGATGTGCTGCACTCCTGGCTCTATCTTGCAGTGAGAAACACTACCCTTCCTGCTTCTCAGAGGAATAATAAAAAAAAAATCATTTTACTGGGGGCTCATACAGCAATGATCACAATCCATATATCCATCCATTGTGTCAAGCACATTTGTACATATGTTGCCATCATCGCTTTCAAAACATTTTCTTTCTACTTGAGCCCTTGGTACCAGGTCCTCATTTTTCCCCTTCTCCCTCACCCTCCTTCCCTCATGAACCTTTGATAATTTAGAAATTATTATTATTTTTCCGTCTTACACTGACAGATGTCTCCCTTCACCCATTTTTTGTTGTTGTCCGTCCCCCTGGGAGGGGGTTATATGTAGATCATTGTGTTCAGTTCCCCCTTTCTCCCCGCACCTTCCCCTTACTCTCCTGGTATCGCCGCTACTCTCATTGTTGGTCCTGAGGGGTTTATCTGTCCTGGATTCCCTGTGTTTCCAGCTCTTTGGTTTGCCCGTGTACATGCTCTGGTCTAGCTGGATTTGGAAGGGAGAATC
>NW_022111373.1:90018287-90037098 GCF_000313985.2 Echinops telfairi
TCTGGCTAGACCAGAGGATGTACACTGGTACAGATAGGAACTGGAAACACAGGGAATCCAGGGTGGATGATACCTTCAGGACCAGTGCTGTGAGTGGCAATACTGGGAGCGTAGATGGAGAGTGGGTTGGAAAGGGCGAACCGATTACAAGGATCTACATCTGACCTCCTCCCTGGGGGATGGACAGCAGGAGAGTGGGTTAGGGGAAATGTCGGACAGGGCAAGATAAGACAAAATAGTAATTTTTAAATTATCAAGGGTTCATGAGTGAGGGTGGAGCAGGGAGGGAGGGAAAAAAATGAGGAACTGATGCCAGGGGCTTAGGTGGAGAGCAAATGCTTTGAAAATGATGAGGACAATGAATGTACAAATATACTTTACATAATTGAGGTATGTATGGATTGTGGTGAGAGTTGTATAAGCCCCTAATTAAATGATTTTTAAAAAAAGAAAAGAAAAGTTACTATTGATTAATCAGAAGCAATTCGATGGTGGTAGCAAATCCATCACAGTGATATGTGAGAAGGCCTCCATAGTGATTTAATATAAAATGTTGGAGGAACGAGTGCTCAGAGAGTTCAAAGACAGCCATGGCTTGTTTGAAAAATTCAGAGAACAGGCAAGACATTCACAGTGTAGTGAGCCATGGGGATGGGTGAGGGCCAACAAAGACAAAGAGCACAAGTTTGTGGCTGAATTTACTGACTACATAGCGGTCTAGGGTTTTGTTTCCCCTGCAATAAAGTGGACTGTTTCTTTTTTGGAAAAAAAATCCCCATTCACAGGCTTAGTCTCTTTAAAAAAGAGATTGTGTAGCCACAGTCTTCGTGATCATTTTAGGACATATGTACAACAGATTTTACAAATACATTTTTTCCATTTGTACAGGGCTTTTTAAAGCCCGTTTCTTCCTTCTCATATTTTCCTGTAAGCAGCAAGGAGGAACCACATGACCCCGTTAAGATCTGGTGGACAAATCTCCTCAACATGCATCCAAGCTCATCACTTCCAAATTCAACCTTCCACCAAACACCTGAACATAATTTAGACAAGTTCTTTGTCACTGTACAAAAAGCCTTGCCTATCCTCCATTGCTCAACTCCATGTTCATTGTTTTCTATGGAAGTCTCACCAGAAGAACATTTAACATCCACATTTCTGGCAACATACCGTTACCTGGGACATATGAATTTTCTAGAACTATAAAGAATTCATTTATAAACCTCACCTGGCTGCCTTCAGAGGCCATAGCACAATTGCCTTTGCTGTCTATAATTCTATCAACAGTCTCTTCAAGGCAATGTAGGCATTTACTATTAAAACAAAACAACATAAAACTCAAAAATCCCAAAAGGAAACCCACTGCCCTTGAGTCATTGATGACTCATATCAACCCTATGTAGAGTTTCCTACGCTTTGAAAATCCTTACTGAACAGAGAGTTTCATTCCCCCACCCCACCCCACGGAGAGGCTGGTGAGTTTGAACTGCCAACCTTGTGGTTATTAGTCCAATTCTTACCCAACAGGGTTCCCAGTATTGGATTCTTTAAAACTCTTCCAGCTTCCATCTATTCTAAAACCCCTTCAACGTTGTAGATATTTCTTAGAGCAGCACTCTCACTTCTGGGCACTAAATTTTGTCTTATCCAGTTATCGTAGTTATCTACTGCAGTTATAACAGGATTACCACAAACCTTTATTTACAAATAGGTTAGGGGGTTAGACGTCCAACTTCAGGGTGCTGTGCTGGGGAAAGACCTTCTCTCTCTGTTGGCTCTGGAAGAAAGTCCTTATCTCTTCTCAGTGTCCACTCTTGGGTGATCTTCATGTGACTACTTGGCATGTGTCTTTCTCCTTCTCTGCTTCTTAACTTGCTGGTTTAATCCTTTTTTATATCTCACAGAGGGTTTTAAGACATACCCTCCACTAATCCCGCCTCATTAACATAACAAAGTCCCAGTAGCAAATGGGACTAAAATCGTGGCGTAGCAGTTAGATTTACATCACGTTTGGACGGCACAATTCAGTCCATAACAACCACATACCAGTACATGGATTTTTAAATGACTAAATTGGGATGTTTTGGAATAAGTGAGTAGGATGTGACAAACTAGGATCTCCCTAACGTGATTGTAAAACTGCAGTGATCTTAAATTGAAGAATAGATTATGTGGTTAACTAGGAAAAGACAGTAAATAATATCATCAATGTTATCATTTAATCAGTAAACAGCTGAAATCTCGCTCTTTGTAACATTTGTTTCCATTTCTTGAAAACAGTTCCAAGTTTTCAAATTTTCCTATATGCTATCTCGTTAGGGATCTAATTTGTTCAAGTATGGCACTTTTAAAAACATGCTTTTCCTCTGGACAATATAGACACTCTCCTGCAAGTATTTTGTCCTAACCTCTCAACCGGTTCTTATTTTATGCAAATGTGTAAACACTCTGTGTGGCCCACATTTAGGTGGGTTCCTTTCAACCAGCAGTGGATGGAACTCAATGACGTTGACCCTTCTGAGCATGTGGACATGTCAACAGCATCAGGCCACCCTGTATTATTGAAAAGTTAATCATAACAAACTTACATGAGAATGTTCTAATTAAAGGTTACACTTCTTGGCCAGGGATATTGGCCAAAATATCACCAGTACACATTTTCAAAACAATTTTAAAATGTAGTTAAATTGTTTTCAATTCCTATGGAACGGGCATGCTATATTATTGCTTTGATTGCACTAGGGACCCTAATGATCTATGAAATGTCCTCATAGTACTTGAAGATGTAATTCCATCGTGGCATAAATTTATTCTAAAACTAATATACTGGTGATAATAAACATTAAGCATTTAACTAAGAACAATTTTGCTTCTTTCTCAGAATTTATAAAGGCTTTTGGGTAGCATTTTGGAAGGCTCAGATTTCTTTAAAACATCTGTCTAGGGAAATTTGGACTAATTTTCCTTTTATTTCCCTCTTGTAAAAGTCCTCATTAGCAAATACATATTGTCAAAGTCATATAATTGATTTTATAGCTGTATTTTATAAAAATATCTCCAAGTGTGGTGCAATGAGTTCCTTTATGTGGTCTTTTGTCTTCATTCTTTGGAAACATAGTGTGGATGATTTCACACCAATCCCTGAGAGTCAGTTACTTTTGCACGGATTTTTAGGAGAAGCGATCTCTGTGTGTATTGGCGGCAGTGGTGAGAGGGGCAGGATGCCCAGGTGGTTTTCTACCTGGAAGATTTGTTACTTCTGTCCAGGTTGATCGACATTTCCTAGGTAAGCTGTAAACAACTTCATGGCTTGGTACTTTTAGTCTGGCCTTTGACTGCAGTCGGCCCGTGATTGATGTTTTACACACTTTGCAGGGACTGCTTGATTTGTTGTGGGAATAGTGACTTAAGCATCTACCCAATGGAATCCAGTGATTTGGCATTGGTCAGTTTGTGGTCCTGCTAGAAGGGCCGAGAAAACAGCACGGAGGCTGCTTAGCTGACATCCTCTGGTTACACAGGAGGAGACAGAAAATCCATCTCCACCTCTGCCCACGGCCAACCCCCCACGGGCTAGACCTACCGTGTTTATTTAGCATATCCTGACACTGCTCCTCTTCTGCTGGGCTCCATCAGTTGTTGCAATGGCCACATAGAATTTGCAGACAAAAACTCACACAGTTGGTGGTGGTGGGGTGGTGGGGCGGGGTGTTATTGGCATAGTGGGCTATGTATTGGGCTGCTAAGTGCAAGGTCAGCAGCCCAACACATCGTGAAACCACCAGCCATTCCTCAGGATAAAGATGTTGGGTACTTAGAAGGAGGTCTTGGAAACCATGGGGACACTCACACGTCTGCCCTGTCCTACAGAGTGCCTGTGAGCTGACATGGACTTGATGGAGGCGAGTCATGAGGGAAGTTAAGTTTACTTCCAATCAGAACCAGCAAGAGCCAGGAGGCAGTTACTGGTCCACAGCAGCACCTCTCCTCAGCTGGGTCTTTCTGGCTCTCAGCCTCTCAGCCACATGGTCACTGGGGCTTTGCCCCTGGGGGCCAGGGAGCCCATGGGTCCTATGCTCTGTCCCATGATCTCTGTGCCTTGGCCTGTGGTGCCTCTGCCACCTCCAGCAGGAATTTCGAACGTGCCCCCCTGGTGCCTCTTCTTCCTTCATAGGCCCAGAATTCTCTTTGTTCCTGCTTATTAGATAGCGCATTCTTATAGCCAGCGGAGTGGCAACTAAAGTGACCAATCCCCTCTACTGGTGTCACACACACCCCGTCTGCACGGTCCCACCTAACCGTTTGGCACGAGCTACGGAGGGAGGGGGGAGTTGGGAGGGAAGGGGAAAGAGAGAAACTGATATTAAGGGCTAAAGTAGGAGGCACATTTTTTGAGAATGATGAGGACAACAAATGTACATATGTGCTTGACACAATGGATGGATGTATGGATTGTGAAAAGAATTGTATAAGCCCCCAATAAACTAATTAAAAAAAAAAAAAAGAAGAGCCGTATGAAGAAATTTCACTTCACTGTAAGGGTCACGTCTTGAAATGGATGAAGAGTTTGCTCATATAAGCAGCCCACACCATTGAGGTGTTTAGAGGCAAGGAGAAAAGAAGGAAGCAGAGAGAGGAGGCAAGGAACCTCTTCAGAGAGCTATAGAACAAGTCAAGGGTTACAACCTTGATCTTGGCGAGAGCCCTGGAAGGGACTTTGTGGCAGAGTAGGCATGGAGGGGGAAAGCAGTTGCTAGCAAAGCAGCTTGGAAAGCTGAGAAAGCTGCTCCATTGACTATGAGCTGAGCAGGTTAGCAGTGGAAAGGCCAACAGCGAGGAGGCCCAAAGCAGAGAGGCCTGCATTGCAGAGAGAGGCATGCATGACTGAGAGGGGGCACAACTTTGAGGGGCATGCATGGTGAAGAGATGGGCCTACCTGCCATCATGGCTTGAGAGAAGGGCCTGTCTGCTACCATGGGCTCCCAGATGTGCTTAAGAGAGCTGGCCTAGCTGGAAGCTGACTCGCACTGAAAAAAGGAGAGATGTGCCCTCCATCTTTGGGCCTTCTAAACCTTGTCTATGTGCTTCCTCATCATGATTCCAAATTGTTCCTGTTACTACCACGTTGGTCCCCACCTTCACATGTAGACTATTACAATGATTCACTACCTTCAAGTCGATTTCTACTCTTAGCAGCCTTAAAGGACACAGGAGAACTGCCCTGTGGTTCCAGAGACAGTGTAGAACACCTCCTCTTTTTCACTGTAGACTATTTACTTTCTTAATAAGTCACGTAACTGTAAGTGTGGTTGGTGAGTTCTGTATGGCCACCAGGGTGAATTATCGAACCTGGCAAAGAAGTGGAGTGCCAGGGGGGTCAAATGGTATAGAAATTGGGGAGTAGAGATATGCCTGAACCCCACCTCATGGGTCCCAGCTTTCTGTTGCTCTTGATTCTTGTCCTTCAGGAATGTAGATAAGTTCTGACTCTATGTCATGTGAAGTTTTCTGTGTGCCCTACAGGCTGGAAGTACTGCAGTTCAGCATTCTTCCTCTCTAAACACCAGGTAATTCCTTCAAGACTCACTCACTCACTCACTCACTCACTCACTCACTCACTCACTCACTCACTCACTCACTCACTGCCACAGAGTCAAGGCCAACTCAGAGTGACCCTAGGACAGGGTAGAACCGTTCCTGTGGGGTTCCAAGGCTGTAACTAAGTGTAGGAATAGAAAGCCTCATCTTTATTCTGCAGGGTGGCTGGGGGTTTCCAACTGGTGACCTTATGATTAGCAGCCAACATGTAATCCACTATGCCACCAGGGCTCATATCATGCCACAGGAGAGTTTAATTTTCTCATTCCTCATCTCTTTTCTACCCTCCTGTCTATGCTCCTCACATCTCCTAACCTGATCCTGGAGGGAGATTTGACCATTATAATGAATGCAATATATCAAGTAATTATTCTATGTCAGCATAATGCTAAATAGATGATATGTATTATTGCATTTAATCCCCCTGTGAATTAGGGTTTCATAAACTCACTGAAGTTAAGGAAACAGGTTCACTGAAGTTCACTAACTTGCCTAGGATGACACAGCTAGCAAGTGGTAAAGCTGAGATTCTAATTCAAGTCTATTTGACTTAAAACTCATGCTTCCAACCACTATGCAACGCATCCTTTCCCTCTGGACATTTTCCTTATTTGGACACTTAATGTTCTTCGGAGCCATCTCTAGTTTCTGAGGTGCTTCTCCTTCCCGTGGTAGTCTATAATTTTCTCTTAATTCAAATTTAACCCCTGTGTTACACAATCCCTGGAAACTATGCATAAGCCCCAAACCAAAACCAAACGCCCTAAAACCCAAACTCATAGCCATTCATTGAGTCAATGCCAACTCATAGTGATTCTGTGGAACAGGACAGAACTGCCTTGTGGGTTTTTGAGACTGTAACTCTTTACAGGAGAAGGAAGACCCATCCTTCTCCCTCAGAGTGGCTGGTGATTTCGAGCTGCTGGCCTTGTGGACTGCAGGCAAAAGCACAACCACTACGCCACCAGAGTTCTTAAGCATAGGCTATATTAAATAGCAAAGCAGAATGAAGGTTTCAGATGGAATTACAAGATTATCCCAGGTAATACAGGTGAACCCAATGTAATATCAAGCATCCTTAAAAGTTGAAGAGGGAGTCAGAAGAGTCAGCACCAGAGTGAAATGCTGTGAGAAAGACAGTCATGACTTTAACCATGGAACATGGTCAAGCTCAGGAATGTCGGCAGCCTCCCAGTGATGGGAAAATCAAGGAGACAGATTTCCCCTAGAACCTCCATAAAAGAACCCAGCCTTGCTGACGTGTTGATTTTAGTCCAGTGAGAGATCCGTTTTGGACTTCTCACCTCTAGAACTATAAGAGAGTACATTTGTCTTATTTTAAGACAAATTTGTGGTAGCAACAGAAGATTAATAAATAGAACCTTCCTCACTCATTAACTCAACTCACTGTTTATCCAGTGCTTCTGTGTAAATAAGCCCACTTTGAAACCAAGGTTCTCCTGAGTGAAAGCAAAGCCTCTTTAGAAATGATACTTTCATCTGGCCGGTCATGGAAAACCTTAAAAAGCCCTCTCCTTCATTTCTGTTTATGGATAAGCTTTGGCCTCTACTTGGCTCAGAAATTCTTCGTCCTCATTTAGACTTTCAGAGGGAGTGGCTCATTCCAGGGGAGCCCGGCCTCATTCTGCCCATAGTGGCCCTCCCTCCTGCCTTTGCTCCTGACAAGGCTTGCACCAAGAGGGAACAGCTGTGGGGCCCACTGCTCCGAGACAAGATGCGGCCTCATCTTTTATGAAAAATCTAATGGCTGCTTTTTGGCTCCCGTTGTATCTTTGAGCTAATTTTTTAGCATGATGAAGAGATTTTTGTGGCCCGACATTGGGAGTGGTTTTGAAAAGTGACCTCAATGATTAGATACAAAATATTGAAACAGTCTGTGCCCATGTGTAGCTACGTATAATGAAGAGTGCTTTCCCTCTGTCCCATTTCTCCCTTCTACTTGCCCACACAATGCACAATGGTATTCAAAGTAGCTCAAATTTCAAGTACCACTCACTGGAAGATACCTAATTACATAGATACTGTTGTCTGCATACACAGGATAGTGAGCGGGAGGGAGACAGAGGTGTCAGATTCACAGTTGGATTCTCTTCATTCCCTCTCATCAGACTGCTCCTTAGTCTCTCCTCCGGCACCTGTTTCTTCATGCTTTTCCAGTTGACAATAGTGTTATTATTTCAGAATCTAGAGCTCACCCCTACATTCTCTTTCATTTAGAAGACTTTTAATACCTAACAGGGATAACAGGACCTAACCTAAAGTTATGGGGGAATGCATTGTGGACTCAGGACATGGGCAAATATATTTACTGTTGCTACTTGGAGAGGAGATCATGCTATCTATAGATAGATGAGGACATCACTGGCATTACAGTTTTGCCCCAAGTCACTCTTTCATTAGCATTTTAGGGTAGTTACAATTTCCACTATTTGTTACTTCTGTTTAAGTCCATTTCCCCCCAAGTTGGTATACCATGGAAAGTGGTCAGTGCTCAAATAAATTAGAAGCATATTGGGCAAAGAGAAATTAAATCATTTTCTTAGGTTCAGGCTGCCCAGAGCCTTTAACGTGTGAAAACATGCGTTGTAACTGTTCACAAAGGGGACCATCATGTGCAGCATTTCCTGGTTAGTTAATTATGGAACCTCTGCTTTCCTTGCAATCCTACCAATAGCAACTAGAACAAAGTCTCAAGAGTAACAGCACGACAAATATTAAAGGCCTGTCTCAACATCTTTGATGATCCTTGTATAATCTGTAAGAAGTAATGCAGCTGGCTTCCTTTATCCAAGACTGTTGGTGCTGTTCTTGTTAGGTGCTGTCGAAGTAGCTCTAACTGAAAGCACCTCATGCACCGCAGGAGAAAACACTGCCATCCCCATCATTGCTCCTGTCTGAGTTCATTGGTGCAGCCGCTGTGTCAATCTATCTTGATGAGGACCTTTCTCTTTTTCACTGGTCCTCTCCTTTACCAGAAAGAATGTCCTTCTTCAGGGACTGGTCCCTCCTGATAAGATGTTCAAAGTACTGAGATGAAGTCTTGCCATCTTTGCTTCTAAAGAGCATGCCAGCTCTACTTCTTCCAAGACTAATTGCTCCTGGGCAATGATAAAACAGAGTCTTTCCCTGCACTCTTGAAGGAGCAAATGCATCATATACAGAGTATTTGCCGGATGACTTGATTGTAATCCAATTTCTTGGTTGATAATGAGGGCAGGCTGCTCCTAGGTGGCCTCCGCTTTTCTTTAGCTTGACCACCTTTGTAGGGATGAAGACAGATAATGAAGACGGGGCTTGAGGCTCTACTCTTTGATGTCGAAGAAACTCTCACTGAGTCACCAAACTCAAAACTGAATTGGTTTTACTATTGAAAAAAAGCACACATTGTTGAGACTATGCATAGCAAACATGTCAACCCAACAGTGCACATATGTACCATTTAGTGACATCGATTCCATTCTTCAACTTGGACAACTTTTCTCACCCTCATTTTCCGAGCTGCTCCTCTCCTATTAAAATAAATCCATTAGTCCCGATGACTCCTAATTAATCTTTCAAGTTGTTGTTGTCTCTTTGATCACATATATAGGTCTTGAAAGAGCACAATGCTCAAGGCAGATATTTGAAATTTAAATTCTTCTAGATAATTTACAAGGTATGCCTTCTATATATATAGCTCTTTGGAGTTTGTAAAATGCTTTCATATAGCTCATCTAAAGTGGCTTTAATCCTCATGACAATCCTGAAGCTAGGCAAGTTTTGTTACTCTACTAGAGGAAAGGCAAATTTAGCGAGCTGAAAGGACTTCTCTGAGATCCTGTAACAAAGGTGCTAACAGCAGGTCTAGAACCTGCTCCACTCAGGAAGGCATTGTTATGGATTTACTGGTGTGCCCTCTCTAAGTGAGTTGGAATTCTAACCCCCATACCTGTGGGTACAATCCTGCTTGGGAATAGAATTTCTTTGTTATGTTACAAGACAATAAAAGTACAGGCTATACTCTGTGAGTTATAAGGAGCAGCATAAACACAGACACAGATTAACACAAATAGGGAGTGGGAGATGGATGCTGTGAATATTGCCAAGCACCTGAGTAATACTAGGGGAAGTGAAGCTGAAAAAGACCAGGATCTTCCTATAGAGCCACAGAGGGAGAGCCTTTCCCTGGAGCTGGTGGTGTGACTTTGGACTTCTGCCTTCCTGAACAGTGAGAAAATAAATTTATGTTCTTTAAAATCACCCACTTCTGTTATGGCACCACTAGGAACCTAAACAAAGGGTAGCTTTGTGTAGATTGTTGGCTTGAGGAGCCCTCTAAGCCCAACTACTGATTTCCAAGGGTAGTTGGAACGACGTCTCCATTGAAGGCTTTAGGTTCTTGATGACACTTTCATTCAGTGTACCTTTCTCGACATAAACACTTTAAAGAGACTCTTCTATATATACTAAGGCATCTTTAACATAATAATAAATAATGGTTTTGATGTGTATCTCAAAGTATCGGGTCTTTGTTATTATGGACCATCGTGTGCATTATGACTTTTTAATAGGCTTTTAGTGCTGCTTCCTAACTATGGATAGTATATTAGTCAATTTTCATAGGCTGAAGCCTGGCTATCCTTCAAGATAGACCTTGAAGCATTCTTTTTGACAGTGAATGTGATACCATTCCTCTTCAATTTGTTATGCCTGGCACAGTGGGATATGGGATTGTCGGATTCTAGATGGTGAATTTCAATTCACTACTGCCTAGCACTTCGATGGCCAAACATTGTGTTTCATTTTTGACACCTTCCAATCTTTTTTAGATTAACACTATGAACATTTTATGTTCCAATTACTGTTGGATAGAGGTGTTTAACATAAGCAAATGCAGATTCTGAAAGTTTCACTCTGTCCATAATATTAAAGTGGACGCTCCTTGAGGAGGCAGCTCTTCCCCAGTGGTATTTTCAGTATGCCTTCCAACCTGAAGTGTTTATCTTCTGGCACTACATCAGACAATGCTCTGCTGCTATTGTAAGGGTTTCCTTTGCTATCTCAGCCCCCTCCCCCAGGGGCAGAAGATGCCCAGCCTGCACTGAAGGCTTTGGTGGAAAAACGAGACTTCTGGAATTGATGGAATACTCTTTGAGATGTTTCTCTGGAAGCATTAACTTGTTTATGCCAAGGTTTGGAAGACACTTACCTGGCTGATGACTAGAAGAGATTCATTATTGTGCCCGTTTTGAAGAAAGATGATCTAACAGAATGCAGCAATTATTAAATAATATAACAAATATCACACACAAGTAAAATTTTGCTGAAGATAATTTAAAATTTGTTACAGCAGTGCATTGAGAAAGCACTGCAAAGATTCCAGTCAGAATTATAAGAGGTCACGTAATGAGAAATACCATTACTTATGATAGGTAGATCTTAGCTGGAAGCAAGGAATACCAAAAAGGTGTTAAGCTACTAACCTATTTGACAAACTCTGGGAAGCAGTGTGAAGAGTAGAAATTTCAGAACACCTGTACACAGACCAAGACATAGTGGTTTGAGTAGAACAAGGTGATCCGATAGGACTTAAAATCACAAAAGGTGTGTGAGTGTTGTATCCTTCACCATGCTTAACCAAACTGTCTATCAATCAAATAATCGGAGATGACACTAGACTACATGAGGAAGGGGCCATCAGGATTAGAGAAAGACTCATTATCCACCTGTGATAGGCAGATGATAGAAAATTACTTGCTGAAAGGAAAGAGGGTTTGAAATACCGATGAAGATCAAAGACAATTGCCTTCAGAATAAATTATAGCTCAACCTAAAGAAAGCAAAAATTCTCACAACTGGACCAGCAGACAACATCATGATAAAGAGTATGTTGTCAAGGATTTCTTTTTAATTGCTTCCATAATTTCAGCAGTCAAAAAATAAAACGACATATTGTATTGGGCAAATATGCTGCAAAATACTTCTTTAAAGTATTAAGAAGCAGAGATATGACTTTGAGGATGAAGGTATACCTGGCCCAACACGTGGTAGATTCAATTGTTGCATGCATGTAAAAGCTGGACAATGAATACGGAAGATGGAAGAAGAATGGGTACCAGTGAGTTCTTGTGTTAGTAAAGAAGACACCGTGGACAGCTAGCAGAACGGACAGATTGGTGTTGGAGGAAGCTCAGTCAGAATATTCCTGAGAAGGAAGGATGGTAAGACTTTGCCTCCCATCCTTGGGGCATGTTATCAGGAGGGACAAATCTCTGTAGCAGGTGAAGTAGAGGGTCAGTGGAAAAAGAGGAATATCCCCATGAGATAGATTTGCACAGTAGCTGCAACAGTGGCTCAAACAGGGATACGCTTATGAGGATGGCACAGAGTGTTGTCCTTGCACAAGGCCACTGCGAGTTGGGATTAACTCCATGACATCCAACAATAACAACAAGCTGGAAGGAGGATGATTGCACACCTTCAAAGGAAACTGGATTTGAGCTATTACTCAGAGGTTACTTCAGCACAATGGGACCAATGTCCTATAATTAAGAAGGTTAGTCCCTGACAGTCTGACTCAGAAGTCTGACTAAGTTATCTTGTGTGTATTCTTGGTTGCTATTTATGGATTTCCCAGTTGCTGATGTTTGTTGGTTAAATGCTCATACAACCAGTCTTGCCTAAAGTAGTGTCACTTTACAGGGTGTTGAGAATAACTAGAGTGACAGGTGCTGTGGGTGAGGCATTTTAAAGAATATTTGGTAGCTGGTGCTTTTAAAAAGGTCTTTATGCTTAAAATGTAAGTACTCTAAAATAAAGGCCAAGGCCCTTTCTGTGAAGAGGTTTGTAATGTTAAAAACTTTCTTGGAGCTGACTTTGCAGGGCACCTCTAGTGAGTCACAAATAGGCCTTATTGAAGCTATTGATGGAAAGGCTTGGGAATTGGGTGGAAAGAGAAGGCGAGAACATGCAAGAAAGGTTCAAATGTAATCTCTTATGTTTTCCTGATCATTAGAAAGACAAAATCAAAACAGTTCATCAACCATGTTAGTCTGAGTCTAGGTAGTAGACAGATTGCTCACTCAAAAGGCATCATTGAACAAAGATTAATGAAGGGATGATTTACCCAGGTGTGGGTGGGGCTAAGGGAAAGCGCCCAGGAACTCACACATGCAGGGGGTCAAACCACCCTCAGACCGAGAGAAGCAAGAGGAAGTGAAGGAGGAGAAACCCTGGAGAACCATCGTTTACCAGAAGGCTGTCAGGTAATTCGAGGCCATCGCCATTCTGCAAAGAGGGAGCTGGGGACAAATAAATCCCTCCCTTTCTTCCCTTGTCTCCTGTTGGTGACTTTCACTGGCCAAACCCATAAGAAATTAGACACTAAGGGAATTTATATGATGCAATGCAAGATGATCATCCTCCTGGGCTACTGTGTAGGGTGGATCTAAAGAAAAACCATACAGAGAATATTCACATAGCAAACATCTTCGACTATAAAGAAGAGCAAGTTAATGGATGAGGAGGCCCCGGAAGATTTTGTTGAACTCCCCCCCCCCCCCCCCCCCCCGAGTTTACATTATAAAAAGACAAATAAATTGAGTATGCATCGTAAACTTTATGTATCTATTGGTCTCGGGAGATACTGATTCTAGAAGAGGAGGGGTCTTCTCATCAAACCCTTTCCTAAGGAGCAAGACAAAAACAAAACAAAAACCCTGTTGCTGTGCACTTGATTCTGAGTTATCGCAGCCATTTGGATACAGTCCTCACAGGGCTTCGAAGGTCGTCATCTGACCGCAGTGGACTGCCACATCTTCTCCCTCAGCGTGCCTGGTGGGTTCGAACTTCTAGCAGTCATGCATGTAACCAACACGAGGGTATAGTGTACTAAACCTGGGTGCATATGAAAAGCTTAGTCTAACATTAACTCAATTTACTGACAAGGTGAAATAATAAAGATAGAGTGGCCCCTTGTACCTAGATTGAATATTTTCAATAGTTCTCACTTGAATAAACCCAGGTTTAGCATACATTTATCCATTAATGCATTTGGCAAACATGTACTGAGCTCCTGCTTTGGAACTGAGAACCGATCTGGTCTCCTCCCTGGCCCTGTAGCCATCAGGGTCAGGACTGATGATGGACGATGAGGGAAAGGCTCTTTGAGAAGTGACAGGTACACAGTCATCTATAAGAAGTGAGGAAGGAGCCGAAAGTAACGCTCTGCAGGAAGTGCAAAAAAAAGGCCCCAGGTTTGCTCCAAGAACAGCTAGTGAGGAAAAGCAAAGGTGCTACGAGATGGGATTGAAGCGCCGGGAAGGCCTATTCCCTTAGGGTCTTGTTGGGCATGGTAAGACGTTGATTTCCCCCCTGGTGATCGTGGGTAGTAATAAGGTTCTGGTAGAAGAATGAGACAATAGTATTGATATTTTAAAAAGTCACTTCCGCTACATGTGGAGACTTGATTTCAGGGGCATGGATTCCAGGAGACAGTTTGGCAGACTTGTACCATGGCAGGACTAGAAGAGTCAGTGAGACAAGATTGAGGGTACATGCACTTTAGAATGATACTTCCCTATGATTTTCATTAAAAAATAAAAAAAAAACGAACTCACTGCTATTGAGTCGATTCCAACTCATAACGCCCCTGTGCAATAGGGTAGAACTGCCCCTGTGGGTTTCCCAGACTGTAAATCTGTATGGGAGTAGAAAGCCCCATCTTTCTCCCTTGGAGCAGTCTGCTGGTTTGAACTGCTGACAGTGGTTAGCCGCCCACTGCCCATCCTTCCATAAAGGATGATTTGATTTTCTAAGCAAAGATTTTCTTTTGTAGAGGAAGTTCAGGGAAGTCCTACCAGTTAAAGAAAGTTTAATCACTGTTGTTTACCACAGTGGATCTCCAAATCGCTTTATTAAAAAGGTCCAGCCTCACTTCTCAAAGGGTCTGGTTCTGCGGAGTTCAGCTATTTCAGCCCCGAGTGGCGGCTATTTGAAATTGCAGATAGAGCACATTTCAAATACGTTACTGTTGATGTTAGGTGTGGTCAAGTTGGTTCCAGTTCATAATGACCCTCTGCACACAGGGACCGGAAACACTGCAGGGTCCGGCACTGTCCTCGCAATGGTTCTGCCCTGATCTTTGGTTTCTTGTTCTGTGGTTTCAGGGGCCTGTGGTCAATCTCAGGATAAAAACATTTAAAGCGTGTGCTATTCTGAGTCCCCTGATGAAATATTCAGTCATCCTGCTCAGTCCCAGAGCTGGCTTCTTCCTCTTCTCTGGGTATGAGCTTAGAAAATACAGTGGGGTCAGTGACTGCATTGTGTCTTGCTGATGTCTGATAGGTAAAGCTGCCGACCCAGGGCACCGTAGGGACCTTTTGTATCTTCGGATTGAATTGAACTATGTACCAATTTGGCTGGTGTGTTAGTATGGGTAGACCAGAGAAACAAATCGAGGGAGACTCATATGTATATAAGAAAGAGCTTTATATGCAAGAGCAATTGAATATCGAGAAAACATCACAGCCCCATCCAGATCAAGTCCATAAGTCCCATATTAGTCCATCTGTCTGATACCAATCTATGAAGTCCTCTTCAGACTCATGAAACATATGCAATGATGCCGAATGAAGGACGATCACAGGCCAGTGGGTGGAAAGTCTTATGGATCCAGTGTTGGTGGAAGCATCTCAGCGCTCACAGCTCACAGCGCTCCTTCAGCTCCAGGCTCTAGAACAGCTCCCTGCGTCTTCTCCACAGGAGTGTCTTGCAGGGAGTAAGTGTGTGTCCCACCTCCAAGGAGCTATTCCTTTCCTTAGCGCCTCCAAATGAGGTCATCAAGCTGTGACCTGATTGACAGGCTAACCTCCACCCCTTTACTCCTAAGTATCAAATTGACAACAGGTTATGTAACTACCACAGCTGGGTCATGATTATCCGTGGTTTGGCAGTTATGTAATGATGTAATCATTCCAAAATGTGATTAGCCAATGTGTTGTAAGGGGATTTGGATGGGATGCTATAAACCATCAACTTGAGTTTGAGTTTGCAACACCCTTACTCAAGTCATAGCCCTGATCCAGGTAAGGGTGCAGTCTGCATCACTTTTGATCTTAGGAGAGATAAAAGGAGAAAGAAACAAACAGAGAGGAGAGGGACCCCAGGATCACCAAGTAAGAAGAGCTGTGAGGGAAGCATGTCCTTTGGAACTGGGGTGCCTGTGATGAGAACCTTCTAGACACAAAGAGAGACTGATGACAGGGCATATGGAGATTTTCAAGGTAAGCTAGGCCTGTGGAGGTCTCAAGGAGTCAAGGACATTTATCCAGAGTTAACAGAGAAAGAAAGCCTCTCTCTAGAGCTGGTACCCTGATTTTGGACTTCTAGCCTCCTAAACTTTGAGAGAATGAATTCTGTTAAAGCTGTGCACTTGTGGTGTTTCTGTTACAGCAGCACTAGATCACTAAGACAGGTGCGTTCCAAGGTTTCAGGTATCCCCTGGAGTCAGGGAATACATTCCTTGTGGATATGGGGAACAACTGTACTTTGATTATTCATCATCCCTCTGTCCGTTTTTTTTTTTAATAACTGGAAGATGTGGCACCAGTATTTCAAACACCACGGGTGTCACCCAGGCTGGACAGATTTCAATGGCACCTCCAGACTAAAACATGCTAGGAATAAAGACCTAAAGATCTACTTTTTAAATCAGCAATGGAAACCTCTGGATCATGAACAGAACATTGACTTGCTTCCTTTGGGCACATTATCAGGAGCAATCCATTGCTGAAGGAGGACATTATCTTTGGTGACGGAGAGATCGGTGAGGATGCAGGAGAACCTTGTGAGATAGATTGGCAGCAAAGCCACAAAGATCAGCTTGGATAGACTGGCGTTGGCGAGAGTCACGCGGGACTGGGCAATGCTTCTTTTGTTGTTGTTCTTGGGGTGGCTGTGAGCCAACTGGGCCACGTCTATCTATAACAGCAGTTCTCCACCTTTGGGGGTCGAATGATCCCTTTCACAGGGATCGCCTGATTCATAACAGTAGCAAAATGACAGTGATGAAGCAGCGACGAAAATAATTTTATGGTTGGGGGGTCACCACAACATGAGGAACTGTATGAAAGGTTCGCGGCATTAGGAAGGTTGAGAACCGCTGCTCTACAGGATTTCTATGGGTCGGAACCTAACAACCACAACATCTAGCTATATTGAATTCTACATATTACATATAGGTTTGCTATATACACAGTAGCATTCATTAACATTTATAGTAGAGCTAATTAAATAGAACTAGTTCTATGGGAATAACTCAGTGAGGATGAAAGTCCTCCTCCTTCTCCAGTGATTATAGTTCGAGAACTCTCAGTGGTACTGAGATAAAATATAATTGAAACTTTGCAAGTAGTAATTAATCAGGCATTTCACTATCAGAGAGCAGTAATAGCTGTGAACCCACAATTTGGCTGATTGTTAGTGAACTCTAAGACTAGAGTGATAGCAACTGTGGAGCTAAATTAGAAAGAGTGGTTTTTTTTCCTAAAGTCACCAAAAAACCCCAACATGTAGCTTGGCAGCAGAACTCAAACCAGCTATGGGAAATAGCACACCCACTCTGGATGAGTTCAGAGTAAGGAAGTTATTGTTTGGACTATATTTTGTTAGTTTGTCATTTGGACATTACTCTTCCAGAGCCTTATCCAGGGCTTTCCCATGCGGCCTCGGTTGTCTCCATCTTTGACTCTTTCTATCCCACTTTCCCTTGGACTTTCCAGAGAACACAACACAGGGCAGGCCAGGGCTGGCTAATGAGAAGAAAATATTTCCAATGGGAGTCTTCCTGGAGTATTGTTTCTATACTCAGGTTGACTGGAAGGGTCTTGCAGCATCATGGTTTTTGTTTTTCTGCTTAGTTGTTCTACTTTATATATGCTTATCTTACTTTTCCACCTTTCATGGTTTTGCTTTTTTAACATAGGCTCATAATTGAACTAAAATATTTTAAAATACAGACAAGGACACTGTATTTATATACCAGACAAGGAAACTGAGGCACAAGTATAGTGACTTCTCCGAAGCTGTGTGAAGGGTTAGTTGCCCAGCTGGAGCTGCAACCCAGGACTTCTGGGAATCCAATGGTACTTATAGGCCAGTACATTGTTTGCCCATCTATTCCTTCAACATCTGAGTGTTACTGTCTTTCTTATTTTCACACACACACACACACACACACACACACACACACACACACACACTTTTTCTTTCTTTTTTATAAATCTCCTTCCCTCGTCAGAGCGTGCCAACCCAGCCCAAAGTGGGAAAATTAGGTATATTGAATTGAAAAAAATCCTTCTCTATTTTGAAATAAAATGCAAATGTGAAGTGGTGCTTGTGTGTCACCCCATCTTGATTTGCTTTTGTGGGCTCAGACTGGGACAGGATAAACAAAGCATACAAAGGTTTGCTTGCTTTGACCCAAGGGGGAAGAAACAAAAGACACAGGAAAGGTGAGCTGAAAGATCAGATATCTAAGTAAGGGAGCGCGGAACACAAATCTGGACATGCCCGCGTGTGTTTTTCCATTGGGAAACAAATCTAACAAGCCACGAGGTGCCTTTCTTTTATTTTCTTCCCTCGGTGACTTGCTTGCTTCAACTCAGTCAGGCACCTGGTCCAAACTTTAAGCCTGCCATCTAGTGGTCTCTACAAACACATGCAAGTATTACAGTGTTCAATGTAGAGCTGGTTGTTCAGGGATAGCTCCTGAGAAACTCAACACGGGAAGGAAAGCTTCAGCTAATTTCCAGTAAATACAGTAGGTGGAGACATACACTAAAAAACTGGAAAGTACTCACCAACTTTAGCTCTTAGACGATTGCTCAGCGCTCAGGGTTATTGAAATGAAGTTTGATCATAATTTGTGATGTTTCATGTTTCCAGTATATTTTCAATTCTGGAAAAATGCTAACGTTAACATTTCATGATTTTAAGCATATAGTTTCAAAGTCATTTGACTCCATGCGCTATTAAAAACCTACCATGTGTGGAGATTTTGGGGAAGGAGACACAAAGGTTGGGAAATAAGACATATTTGGACCTAATAACAATAAAGGGAAGTGCTATAAACAGAGTATACACAGACATACAAAATATAAAATGTAACACACACACACACACACACACACACACACACACACACACACACACA
>NW_022111373.1:90037198-90041631 GCF_000313985.2 Echinops telfairi
TTTATGTGTTGGGCTACAAACCACAAGGTCAGCATTTTGAAACCAGCTGCTCCACAGGAGAAAGATGAGGATGTCTACTCCTGTACAGAGGTACAGTCTCAGGAAACCTAAAAAGGGAGTTCTACCCTGCCCTATAGGGTTGTTATGAGTTGGAATTGACAGGCTGGCAGGGATACACACACACACGTATATATGTGTGTGTGTATCCATCACTCACTGCATCTCATAGTAATGCACCTGGAACAAACTTTAAGCCTGCCATCTAGGGGCATAAGGAGTAGAGGGCTGGTCCCTGGCCACATGCTACTGGCTGGGACATAGGAACAGTTCAAATTCATCAAAAATTGCAGATATATATCTATATCTATAGGTAAATCCTCAGGCCCATCAAATTGATTCCAACTCACATTGACTTCATTTGTGTGCTTGTCATCATTTAGGTGTGACTAGGTCAAGGTAGAACTACTCCTGGCCCTGTGGATTTATGAGATGGTCATTCTTTATTAGAGTAGAAAGCCTCATCTTTGTTCTCTGGTGTATTTGAACTACTAACCTTGTGCTTAAAAGTCCAATGAATAACCACTACTCCGCCAGGGCTGAAAAAAATTTACATACATACACACACACACACACACACATTGGATCTTTGAATATTTGTGAGTGAACATCTGCAAATGATAACAGAAGCTGTCATACTTTCTGTTACCTGACCATGACTGAAATGATAAGGAATCTGTAACTTTGTCAAAGGCAACCATCTTTAGGTTTAGTTCATGGGTGCTGGGACAGCACCCAACAAGGAGGTGATTTACTGAGTCGACAGATAGTCTCTCATGGGCTGTTTCCAACGTGAGAAACTCAGACAACTTTAGGACTAGAATATAATGAGGAAGAAATGAAAGTGGAGCTAGCAGTCGGACTGCTTAGAAGCCGAGGTGGAAAAGAGCAGGGAGCAAGCTTTTACATTGTGAGTACGGTGTGCAAGATTCCTCCTTGCAGGGAGAAACAAAAGAACCAGACCTGTGGCCATCAAGTTGATTTTGACTCACAGTGACCCTATCAGACAGCATGGAACTGACTCAGAGAGCTTCCGAGACTTTCAATCTCTCAACCCTCCGAGTTGCTGGTTGAAATCACTAAACTTTCTAGTTAGTAGCGAAGCACGTAACCACTGGATTATCAAGGCTTCTTTGCAACTGTGATTTTCTTTGTGATGTTCCAGGTAGATGCTCAGACTTGCTGCCTAAGCTCTCTTATCACTATAGTGTCCTCAGAATAACCCACCCACGGTGATCTCTGATGTACATGAAAGTAATCTAGTCCTGCAGTGGCCCACACAGAGGAAGTGTGGCTGCAGAGTAGGCTCAGCAAGGCTACATCAGCAGGTGAGATTCAAGCAGAGTTAAAACAAACAAACAAAATCATTGTAGTTAAATTTCTCAACAGTTTCATAGGCATGTAATCCACATATCATATCATGCAATAGTCCGATCACACTGAAAAGCATTTCCCATCATCACCACCATGAGATTTGGGCCGTTTTCTTCATTCTGGCGCTCATCATTATTGAGGTGTGACTAGGAGTTTGCTGGGAAGACCAAGGTACGGAGAGTTGGCTGATCCCTTTATGGGATCCCTTTAAGCAATCAGCCATCTGCTCCAGCCAGGGACTCTTAGGACTGTTCTTTGAACACAATTCCATTGGGCTTCTTGGCTCTTATGCAAATTAGTGCAAATAATAATTAAGCCGAGTAAGTTTATACGAATTCATATATGACAAAACCTTTGATGATTATAAAGAGTTTAAACTTTTCTCCTTCCAAATCATTTGGAAAGGTGACACCTAAGAATACTCAATTATATACAGGTTTTAGCTCACAACTAGCCCACTACCAACACTGCCAACCGAAAGACTGGGGGCTTCAGCCCGTCCGGAGATGCCACGGCAGAGAGGACTGCCATCTACTCCCCCAAATCCGACACTGAAACACCACGGAGCACCATTCTACGCTGACACACATGGGGTTGGAACGATTCCGAATGGATTCACCAAAAACTGGTTTTGACTGAACTAGAAATATAAAGTAAAGCAAAGAAATATTTTTTACTGACTTCCGCGGGGGCCTGCTTCACATAAGAGAACACTTCTTTAAAAACCTTCTTTCCCTCGTCTCCTCACTCTTCACAGGTTTCCTATCCTATCTGAAAAATTAAAACTGGCAGCTCCACCCCACAGTGACCACAGACCCTTCTTTCCTCAGTAGTCTTCACCCTGAAGACATTTCCATTGAGGGAATACAAATATTTTCATCCGAATTATTCCAACAGTACTAAGAACATTATTAAGAACTAATTTTCTGGAGACAACGCTTTTGAGTTAATTTAATTCTTTGATGAGATTCCAGTACTTCTAGTACCTTCTATTATTATTACATAGTTTCCCACTAGTTTTGCTGTACTGAAATAGATTTAATTTATCAATCACATTTTGTGCCCATATTAAAATTTCTGCTTTGAGTGTGCAATTTTGAGTTTTCTTCTTTTAGTTATTTTCCACCAATTCTAATTTTCTTGAGCCAGGTTTTACAGGTGTAGTTTTTAACAAGAAGATTTGATTCCTTTTTCAATTTTTCAAGCCAATAACAAATGTTACTGTGTAGTACTTACCTTTGTCAATTTTATTTTCTATGATTTCTACAAAGTATGGAATTTTTAAATTCAATTTTTAGTTCAATTTTTGTTGTTTTGAGAATTACTAACATGATTTCTTCAGTCAGTATTTATTTTTTGGGTCAGTATCATATTTAGGATATGTAGTTTTAGCTATTCTAAGCTTGATATTGTGCTGGTTATTTCTGTTATAGGCTTTTTTCCCCTTCCTGGTAAAGAGTTACAAGTGTATTTGAGATCAAACTATTCATACAAGCTTATAAGATTTTATTTTAACTAAATTCTGCTCTGATTTTTGAAAAATGGTGTCATCAACCTGTCCTCACTGAGACATGAGTATCGTGGCTAAACCCTCCCCTGCTAAACAAAACAAAACAACCAACAACAACAACAACAAAACAAGATTAAGAACAACAAATGAACAAACCAACCAACCGTCATCAAGTTGATTCTGACTTGTAGGGGTTCTATATAGGATTTCTGAGACTGTAAATTTTTATAGGAACAGACAGTTTCATCCTTTTCCCGCAGAATGACTGGTGGGTTTGTGCTACATACCCTGCTGCTAGAAGCCCAGTGACTAGTCCACAGCACCACTTGGCTCCTTTCATCAGAAAACAATGCTCTGTATTGGAGAAGTTCTCAGTATTTGTCCTTTTTTTTGGTTTTCTTCTTTCTCCTGTGTCTGTGACATAATTGTGGCAGTTAGATTTTATGTCAACTTGCCCTTGTGTTGGAGCAGAATCCAACCTGTCAATGAGGTCACAGCCTGATGATGCCTCCTGGGGGGTGTGGCCTTTTTGTAAGAGAGACACTGGGAACCCTTCCTTCTCTTTCTGCCCCTTTCTCTTCCTGCTTGCTGAGACTCTGTGCATGACTCCAGGGGTGTTCCCAGGGGTGGCCACCAAACCCTGAGAGCTGTCAGTGCTTTGCCATGTTTCCAACGACTGTGGATCCACATGCCTCTGAACCCACCTGCCTGTGATCTCACCTTCAGCTCCGACTTCGGCTCTCTGCACAATTGAGTGCAGCTACGTGAGTCTGAATGGACTTACAGACTTGAGCTGAACTGGCTGAGACGCCTTCTTGATATAAGATTACTTCTTGAAACATAGAGGAAAGAACTAGGAGGCATTTATAGAGGTCTAAATATAGGCATGTAGATATGTAAATATATTAATATATAATGATAGGGATATAGGTCTATGTACATATATTTATGTGCTAAGTATTATGGTAGCATTACTTCTAGGTTTTCTGGGCTCAATCCATGCAGATAGACATTGGGCTCTACTCAAGTACTCCCTCAATGCAAGAACATTTTGTTCTAATAACTTGGCGTTCTGTGATGCTCACCTTCCCGACATGATCGCTGAAGACAAAGTGGGTGCATAAGCAAATGTGGTGAAGAAAGCTGCTGCTGCCTGATTATTACAAGATATAGCACTTGGGGTCTTAAAGGTCTGGAGATAAACAAATGGCCATCTAGAAGGGAAGCAACAAAGCCCACATGGAAGAAGTACACTAGCCTGTGTGATCATGAGGTGTCGACAGGATCGTGCATCAGAGATCAGAAAACTCAAAACAAACAATCATATCGATGTGAACGACGGGAGCCAGAGTGGAGATCCAAAGTCCATCTGTAGACAGTTGGACATCCCCTCACAGAAGGGTCACAAGGAAGGGAGGGCACAGCTGGGGTGCAGTATAGTACCGAAGAAACACACAACATTCCTCTAGCTCTTTAATGCTTCCTCTCCCCC
>NW_022111373.1:90046101-90047200 GCF_000313985.2 Echinops telfairi
TCTCTTCCTCCCCCTTCATTTGCTCCTGTGAGCTCTGATCAGACATGTCCCTTCTCCCTGAGCTGTGGCTTCAGTGCTGTCCTCTGAAGTAAATTCTCCTGGGGGGAGGGGCAGCTGTCCAAGTAGCTGAGATTGGGGCTGACCCCTCAGACCTCTCTGTTGGTTCCCTGCTTCATGCTGCATGTTGAATTCACATCTCGAAGCACCGGGAAGACCATACCTCTTTATGGAAGCAGAAAACCTTCTCTTTCTCCCTCAGAGAAGCTGTTGGTTTCAAGATGCTGACCTTCCAAACACCAGGGCTCCTGAGCAATTACATTACAAGAATGCTCTGGGTTAGTGACATACTATGTACTTAATAGATATATTTTAAGGAAATATTAAAAATACCTATAATATAAGCTTGTGCCATATAATTCTTGCTTCATTACAGTGCCCGGCAAGGAGACAGTGGGGCGGGCAGTGCCTAGAAAGAAGCGAGATTATGAGATAAGTGGAGGGAAAATGAGCTAATCTCACGTACCTCACGATGTAGTCCTATCCACCTGGATCAGCATCACCGCCCACGAGATCACTGGAAGGAAGGAAAAGAGACGTGAAAGACAAAGAAAGAGAGGAGAAATGAGAGATAGAACAGACAAAAGTAAGCTTTTAGGAAGAATTTTATTGTCAAGTAACTCTCAGAGGAAACAATGTCTTCTGAGAAATATGAAGCATAATCTTTCCCATTTCTTTTCCCCGATAAAAAGTTGGGTTAATTTTGTATTAAAAACAAAATATATTTCTTTTTCTTGAGCACTCTATAATTGTATAGGAATGTGTATCATTTTCTCTCCATAATTTTGAGAATATTTTTGAAGACAGTGACATATTCTGACTCTTTAAGAACAAAACAATTCAATTTAAAAATCACTGAGTGACAGCAATCAAAGTTCTGAAGTGATGCAGTTCGCCTCAGCACTTGTTCCAAATGTCATTAGAAAACCAACATATAGCGGGTTGTTATGGCAACCGGAACACCAGAGTTTATAACATCACTGTAATTAATGTTATCCAAACGTTATTAATCTTTCAACATCACTCACATTCACTGAAGGAA
>NW_022111373.1:90047929-90053544 GCF_000313985.2 Echinops telfairi
ACTAGCGGAAACAATCAGACAAATCTAGAATGTGATTTTGTGTACTAAACAACTGGCATAATGTCTTCAAAAGGTCAATGTCATTAAAAAAAAGGTTGGGAGGAACAGTAGTAAATTGGATCTAAAGAGATTAAAGAGACCTAACAAGAAACTATAAGGTTGATTGAATACTGGCTATGAAACAATATATGTAGAGTATCCTTGGGACAATAGGATCTTTGAATATAGACTAGGAATTATAGGATCAGGGAAATATTAATTTTGTTGTATGTGTGGGTCAATTTTTCATTTATTGCCTCAGTTCCGTCAGTGTTTGCTCTGTGGCAATGGACAGAACTATTAGCATTTTAAATTATCAGAGTATGTCAAGCTTTGACAGTAAAAGGCAAAGGGGGAATAATGTAAAAATAACGGGTTTTCTCTTACTTGTTCCATAAATGCTCCATTTTGCTTTCCCCTCTCTGTGTGCTGCAGGGAGTGGGGTAATGGATAGTTCACTGCCTCGATGCATACCTAGTCTCTTGATGGCCCTGCAGCCCCACCCAGACTTCGTTTCAGTGACTACTTTGGTATGATTCTCCCAAAACGATTACCATGTGCTCTAGACTTGTACCTACAGAGGCACTTTGGCTCCTCTGCATGCCCCCTCCCTAGCCTGGACTCTCCAGAGCCTTGGTGGGTTGTTGTCTGCTTGCCTCATGGCTGTGTGGACCGTCTTGGACATCTCTACCACGCAGTGTGCTGCAACCTGCATTCTCCAATGAGGCCAGAACTTCAGCCTTTTACATTCTTCCCCAGGATGCCCTTCCTTGGGACTATACCTCAGCTCTAGAGCACTTTTCAGAATAACTTTTACATCTTCAGAGTTACTCTCCTATCTCAAATTAATATATGTTTACATTATATTTCTCTTAATTATATTGCTTCTGTCTCTTGAACGGACTCAGGCTAACACAACATGATGTTGAGCTGTGGTCATCTAGGAGAAGGTTCTTATTTGTAGGTGATGCTTATGGTTAATCAAGTATTTGCAAGTGAAGGTTCACCCTGTCTGCAACTTATTTTTGTCAGGTTCAGCTACATATATATATATATATATATATATATACCTACTTAAGGAGCCCTGGTGCCACTGTCAGGTGAGTGACAGACTGCTAATCACACAGCCAGAGGTTCAAACAGATCAGCTGCTCCTTGGGGAAAAGGTGAGGTTGTTTGTTCCCATAAAGATTTACAAAGCATCAGAAATCATATATAGGGTTATGATGAGTTGGAAAAGATTCAATGGCACTGGGCTTATTATGATCTATTTACTTATTTATATGTGTGTCATGGCACAAGTGTGTGTCGGGATTGTATTGCTTCACCATCAAATCTCCGATTTACTTTACTTTACTTTATCTCTGGTATTGTTGAATGCTTTGATATCCAGGATATCCATATGATACCCAGGACAGGTAAATCTATAAAGATAGTAATTGGATTAATGGTTCCTTGGGGATATGGCAGGGAAAGTTTGGGGGAAATGGGGAGCTAATAACAATGAGTACAAAATGGAAGAAAATGTTCTAAAATTGATTGTGGTGATGATTATACAACTTTTATTAAGATGTCTGAACTATTGAATCATATAATTTGTGAATTATTTGCCAATACATCTGTTAAATTAAAAAATAATTTTAAAAAGCTCCATGCTAAGCAAATAATCCCAAAAGCTGCACTAGGTGAAGAGGAACACTAAATGCGAGGAAGACTCACTAACAACCTTCAAGGTGCAGGTGACACAACCTTGCTTGTAGAAAGTATGAAGGACTAATCCTTGGAAAAGGACAACTTGATTGGTAGAGAGTCAGAAGAACAAATAAAAACAAGCAATATACTTGTTATGGATCGAATTGTGCCCCTCAGAAAATGCATTGTAAATTCGAATCCCTATTCCTGTGGTTATAATACCATTTTAGGATAGATTTTCTCTTTTATGTTAATGAGGTAGTATCAGTATAGGGTATCTTTTAAAGCAATTTCTTTTGAGCCATATAAGCCAACAAGCTGACACAGTGGGTAAGGTACATACCGTAATTGTCAAGGAATCTAGGAATAGAAGTGGAAAAGCAAAAGACCTTCTCCTAGGACCAGCAGGGACAGTAGAACCCCGGACCTCTATGCTAATCTATTCTAGATGGAGCATCGAGACGTGATGCAGTTGACTTCCCAATCAATTCTTCCCATAAGAAATAACTGAAAATGGATTAGTCCATTCTCGATTAGTTTTTACCCTCATCTTGCCTTTTATACAAAACTTTACACCGAAATTTCAAAATAAGTTCAGAGTTAAAGAATATAATTTAAATAAGAAACACAACATTTAATAAGGTTTTAACAAGTGCAGTATGGCTCATACCTTTGGATCGATGAGGATCTGGATCTGTGGACACAGGCGTGGAGAGGAGGTCTGGAGAAAGAGTCATTGTTTGGAAGGGGAATCCATCCCCTTCCATAAAATCAACTGGTAGCTGCTTTTCAGGAGTTTCCCCCCTTCTCTGCCTATTTTCACTAGGACCTGGCTGGCTTTCTCTTAAAAAAAAAAAAAAAATCACCCTTCTAATGTGGTCTGCTGTTGGCATTTCCTTAACTGTTTTCTAAAAGGGTTGACTAAATTATCGTCAACAATGTTGGTAATATGGTTAACCAGTTCCTTATCCTGATGATTCTTTTCAAAAATCTCTTTCTTAGGACCCAGGTTTTTTTTTTTTGTTTTTTTTTAAATCTAAAAACACTATAAAAAAACACAAAAACTAAGAAAATTATAGCGGAACGCTTGGAACACAGCTGCAAAAGGTTTAAACAACACGTCCTAACAACGCCCACTAACACTGAATGACCAAAACACAAACTGCTTTTGTTAACAAAAATCACGTGTGTCGGGTTGGATTCTGATGTTTTGTTTGAACTCTGATGTAAAAGTTTCTTGACATTTCGCGTTGAAATCTGATTATTCCGAGTACTGATGCAGCCCCGTGCCGGGGTTCTACTGTATTGGCATCCTGAACTGAGACTTCTGGCCTCCTCACTGTGAAAAAAAGATTTCTGTTTGTTAAAGTGACCCACGTAGGATATTTCTGTCATAGCAGCACTGGATAGCTAAGACAACCCTCATCAAAATGCGTGGATGCAATGGCTGCAAAAGTAGCCTCAGACATTGCTATTGTAGAGATGGCAAAGGACTGGGTGACATTTAATCTTTACTACATGGGGTTGCTGTGAGTTGGAACCAACTCAAAGGCTACTAACATCAACAATAACATGTATTCATGTTGTAGGTATGAGGGGGTCCTCAGAATGTTCATGGGAAAGCCCTCATCTTTTAATTCCATTTTTCATAAGTTTGTTGAAGCCCGCTCATATATATACATACATACATATATATGAATAAAGAAAATATAACAAGATACAAAATGTTCGAAATCTTTGAATCTATGTATAATGATAGCTACTAGTCTGTTTTTCATGTAATTAATAATTTTTGTAATTAAAGCTAAAGCCCCAAACCTGCTATCATCAAGGTGATTCAAATTTATGTTGTTGTTGTTAGGTGCCATAGAGTCAGACTCATACCAATCCTTATGCACAGCACAATGAAACACAGTAGCTGTGTGGTCCTGCGCCAGCCTCACAATTGTTCCCACGCCCACGCCCATTGTTGCAGCCACTGCGTCAGTCCATCTCCTTGAGGGCCTTCCTTTTCTTTGCTGTCCTTCCACTTTATGAAACATGATGTCAGGTCTCTCCTGACAATATGTCCAAAGTATGTAAGACAGAGTCTTGCCTTCCTTGCCCCTGAGGAGCACTCTGGCCCTACTTCTTTCAAGGTGGATGGGCTTGTCCTGTGAGCAGTCCATGGCACTGTCAGTGTTCTTCTCCAGCACTGCAGTTCAGCTGCACCGATTCGTCTTTGGTCGTTATTGAATGTCCAACTTTCACATGCATACGAGGCAATTGCAAATGCCGTGGCTTCAGTCAGGCACACCTTAGTTCTCAAAGTAATATCCATGTTTTCAACTCTCTCAAGAGGACTTGTGCCACAGATTTACCCAATGCAATTCACTTTTTGATCTCTTGACTACTACTTCCGGGAGCATTGAGTATGGATTCAAGCAAGACAAAAATCCTTAACAATTTTAATCTTTTCTTTTATCATGATGCTATCTGTTGGTCCAGTTGTGAGGATTTTGGTCTTCTTGACATTGAGTTGTCATCTATACTGAATGGAAATTCAGCAAGTGTTTTAAGACCTCCTCACTTTCAGCAAGTAAGGTTGATTCAAGCGTATAGTGACCAGAAAACCTGAAGATGGTGTTGTGTAAATGTTGGACTGCTAACTGCACGATTTGCTTACAAGCCCACCAGACCCTCCGTGTTAGTCTGGGTAGACGAGAGAAACAAACCCATTGACACACATATGTCTATAAGAAAGAGATTTATATACAAGAGCAATTGAATATTGAGAAAACAACCCAGC
Source organism: Echinops telfairi (assembly GCF_000313985.2). Classification (NCBI taxonomy): domain Eukaryota; kingdom Metazoa; phylum Chordata; class Mammalia; order Afrosoricida; family Tenrecidae; genus Echinops; species Echinops telfairi. The sequence continues at coordinate 90,052,449 of NW_022111373.1, forward strand.
CCAGTCCAGATCAGGTCCATAAATCTGATATTAGCCCATATGTCTGATACTAATCTATAAAGTCCTCTTCAGACTCATGAAACACATGCAATGATACCAAATGTAGAAGATCACAGGGCAGTGGGTAGAAAGTCTTTGGATCCAGTATTATTGGAAACATCTCAGCACTGGCAGGGGTCTCTGCATCAGGGTGGGTCCATGTGTCTTCTCAGCTGCTCTTTCTCCTAGGGTGAGAGCAGAGAGTCTCCCACCTCCAAGGAAGAAGTACCGGAGTTCCCAGAATCCTCAGGAGAAGGCCATGCCCACACAGAGGCCTCATTGGCTATGATCTGATTGACAAGCTAGACTCCACCCCTACACTCTTAATCATCAAATTGACAAACAATTATATATCTACTACACCCTCTATGGGAGAAAGATAAGGCTATTTGCTCCCATAGAGATTTTCAAAACCTTATGAACCCTATGTAGGCTCATTATGAGTTGGAATTGATTTCTTGGAAGGGGGTTTGTGTTTTGCTTTTTTAATGCCACAGGTTAGAAAAGGCCCATAGGTTCTCTTGAAGACTACAACTCTACAGAAGCAGACTGCCACAGCTTTCTTCCATGGTTGTTTGAACCAATAACCTTTGGGTTACCAGTCAAGTGCTTTGATTGCTGTGCCACCAGACTCTTTTCATAATTAGAAGGGAGGAAATTCCCTCCTTCATTCCCGTATCCATACTTTGTGTGAAGAATGAGATCTTTTTGGTTATTTTAATGAAAGAATTCAGGTTTGGTAGGAATGGTTGGAAGATTTAGTTCAGTTTCTTACCCTTGAAATGTACACTAGAATAAATCTCTAATTGCCATCCATTTGATGCTGGCTCATAACAACCATATAGGATAGGGTATAACTTACCTATGGGTTTCTGAAACTGTAACTGTTTACGTGAGTAGAAATCTCTCTCCTGCAAAGTGACTGATGGAAAGGTCATCAGTTTGCAATCACCAGTCACTGGGCTGTAAAAAGACAAGGCTTTCTGCTCCCATAAGATTTAGTCTTGTCCTACAGGGTTGCTATGGGGACACTTGAATAGATTTAAAAATTGCTTAT
>NW_022111373.1:90053877-90054678 GCF_000313985.2 Echinops telfairi
AGAAGTTTATTGATCACTAGTGTGAGGATGAGATACATAACTAAATACCATGAGGGGGACTTTGCAAATTCCATTGATTTATTCCCAAATACTCTATCTAATATGTTTTCTTAAGGAAATATGCCAGAATTGAGAAAAGGTTTGTAGTTAGAAATAGTTCTCATGTAGCTGACATGTCCCCTCAGTGGATCTAAATGGACCTCTAATTGGTAATGTATAGGAGAGGTACCTCCCCAAAAAACTGGAAAAAAGCTCCGCTGGGTGAATATACTTGTGTATAAACCGAGTTTTTCAGCATTTTTTTAATGTAGTTTTTGTGGTAAAAGTAGGTGCCTCAACTGATATTCGGGTTGGCTTATACCCGAGTATATAGGTATGCATTTTTCCCACTGAGTGATCATCAAGTAATTCACTGAGTTACTGCACCCAGTGATGTCGCCTCGGAAGGTTCTCTCTGGTCACAGTGAATTTTTTTGTAAAACAATTTTGCTCTAACCTCATGTTTTGTAATGGCTGATTTAAGAGAACAGCATGAGCTGTGAAATTTTATTTCCTGCTCGAGAAAAATAACACAGAAACTGTTGTGATGTTGAGCACAGCTTTCAAGGACAGCACTGTGGGAACAACACAAATGTATGAGTAGCTTTCTCATTTCAAAAAAGGTGAAATGTTGAAAGATGACAAACCTCTTCCAGAATGGACAAAGATGTCAACTTGTAGTGCATTTGGAGTTTGTTCCACCAGTCAAACTGTTAATCAAGCTTCCTATTTAGAGGTTCTGAAAAGATAGTGTAACGGTGT
>NW_022111373.1:90056911-90058688 GCF_000313985.2 Echinops telfairi
GGTTGTGGTATATGCAGTCCTGGATTATAAATGAAGTCCATTCCTAAATCCGCCTTTAAGGGTAATTAGTGCATTAATTGCAAGTTAGGTACAGTTCGTATTTAATGTCAATTAGTGAAATATTTGTCTTAGTATAGAGTACATCTTTTTATGCATAAAAATCATTAAAGAAACACTTCTGGATACAAAAGCCATCTTTAACATACAACACTAACAGCAACAATGTTTTGATGTATTTCACAAAGCAAACCTATTTATTATTATGAATCACTCTAAGTACCTTGAATAGGCTTCAGAGGGGCTGATTCATCTCTAGAGGATGTATGTAAATCTAGTGTTTCTGTTGTAGCAGCACTGGGTAATTGAGAAAACCTGCAACCTTTCAGCTAGCAACTGAGTGTGTTCATTGTTTTTGTCACCACATATGAAAGATTATGTAGAGTTTGATATATATATATATTCATAAAAAAATATTTAGAAAATAGCTAATTTGTTAACAGCATTAATGAGTTTGGAGGATTATATTTCATTTTTATTTGCTTCTCTGAATGCTTTCTTGTATTCTCAGCATTTTCATTTATATTCATTGCTATGAAATCAATATCGATTCAGTGTGACCCTCACAATATAGTGATTCTCTCGGAGAAAGGACTCGGGCTGGTGAGGAGTTAGATTCACCTTCTCCCTTGTGTAGCCAGAGGTCAGATGCAGCCTTCAGTTTTCTCAGATGCCCAGGAGTCAACATCAACTCCAAGGCAACATTTTTTAGGAAGTGGTGGAAGCAGTGAATCCAGTTTGTAGAGGCAGCAGCTATGGTTCCATAGTGGTGTCCCACATGATAGATGTTGGCCGGTCAAGGTAAACTAAGCAAATAGATGATCCAGCAGGTACTAGTATCTTCCTATGACCAAGTCTTCATAATGACCTTGAGAACATTGTATCTCGCTGGTTCTCTGATTTGGGCGGCAATTTTGTGAGCTGCCAATGATCTTAAAAAAAAATGTAGTCAGTATATATAATAAAAATGTTGCCATTTCAATGTTTTCTTTTTTCAGATGTATAATTCATTGATCACATTCTGTAACCATTACCACTATTTTAAAAAATGTCTATCTCCTCTACAGAAGCTCAATGCACCCCCAAAGAATGACTCCCTCCATCCTCTTCCTCCAAATTATTTTAGCTACTAATAACCTCTTGGTTTGTATACATTTACTTCTATATATTTCATGTAATACAATATTTGTACTGAATATTGTATTATATTGTATTGTATTTGTCCTGAATATTTGTATTGAATGTAATACAATACATTCACTTCTATATATTTCATGTAATACAATATTTGTCCTTTTATGACTGAAGAATTGTATTTAGTACAATGAATCAAAGTTCATCCATGTTGTGATATGTACCAGAATTTAATTTATCTTTATGACAGAATAATTTATTATTCTCTATTGCATGAATATACCATATATTGTTAATTCATTCACCTATTAGTGGACATTTGGACTGTCTCTACTTTTTTACTTTCGTGAATAGTGCTGTAATGAACATTGGTGTATATGTATCTCTGTATATTTTGGTAACTTTCCTCTTGATATAAATTAGCCAGAGTGGCTAGTGTGTATTACAATGAAAAAGACTGATAAATACAGTTTGTTCCTGTCTTAGATTTTGTTGCTTTAGGGAAGCAGAAACAGTGATGTGAATGTGTGCATGTATGAGGGTGTGCCCTTAAGAAAACAGAGTTATTTTCAAAGCTATGCATTTA
>NW_022111373.1:90065451-90066443 GCF_000313985.2 Echinops telfairi
TCATTCTGGATGTCCGTCAACTTCCCAAACACATGAAAATGTCAGCTCGGTAGTGCATTTGGAGTGTGTTCCACCAGCTTTATCAAGTTTCAATTTGGAGATTCTGAAAAGATAGTGTAACAGTGTGTGACAAAAAAGGACTGATTTGTGGTCGATGGGGAACTGGTTTTGCCACCATGACAATGGACCTGCTAACGCAGCCATCTCAGTGTGCCAGTTTTTGGCAAAAAAAAAAAAGATGCCTCTCTTGCTCCATGAATCTTACTCACTTGGCCTCGCTCTGTGTGACTTTTTTGGTTTCCACGAATGAAGAGGACAGCAATTTGATGACAGTGAAGAGATGAAGAAAAAAATGAAGGAGGTGCTGTCTGCCATCCAAACAGATGAGTCTGAAAAATGTTTCCAAGAATGGAATCGCAGATTTGACCAATGTACTAAGTGTAATGGAGAGTACTTTGAAGGTGATAAGGTTGAAGGTGATAAAGTTGTTTTGTAAAAAAAATTAAATATGTAGCTTTGGAAAAAAAATTCTGTTTTGAGGGGGGTACACCCTCGTATGTAAAGTAACACTATTATAGAGGTACATTAGTCTCATTCTCTTGGCTTAACAAAGGTGAATAGTGTTTGTTATTTTGTTGTCCTCTAAAGTTCTTAGGAGCAAAGATCCTTAGAAACCCTTAGAAAGAAATCGTATGCTAGTTTGGGAGTGGAGACCAGGTAAAGAAATTTGTGAGAACATACTGTCTTGCAGTACTCAGCTCATTGCCCTGAAGTCAGTGCCTTGCAGTGACCCTGTAGGACAGGGTAGAACTACTTCACTGAGTTTCTGAGACCGTTCACTCCCTATGGGAGTGGAAAGCACAGTCTTTCTCCCTCAGACCTCAGTGGGTGGTTTCAAATGGCCGAGCTTGTGAATTGCTGTCCATGCATAACCACTGCCACCAGAGTTCCTACTGTCTTGCAGTGGAGGACAGAAATTCAGGTGGAAAGAC
>NW_022111373.1:90068104-90069883 GCF_000313985.2 Echinops telfairi
CTTAACTTCTTCCCCTGTATGCTCTACTCTATTCTTGGTTTTATTTACAGCATGTGTAAATGTTATTGTTAGATGTCTTCTAGGCAGTTCTGAACCAAAGTGACCCTGTGCACAACAGAAAGAAATGCTGCCCTGTCCTGCATCATCCTCACAATTGTTTCTAGCCCTGAGCCCATTATTACAGCAGTCAAGCCATCTCTTTTGAGGGCCTTCCTCTTTTTTGCTGCCTCTCTACCAACCATTAAGTCCTTTTATAGGGACTTGTCTCTACTGACAACAGGTCCAAAGTGTGTAAAATGAAGTTTTACCATCTTAGCCTCTAAGGAGTACTCTGGTTGTACTTCTTCTGAGACAGATTTGTTAGTCCGTTTGCAGTACATGGTACTTTCAATATTCTTCACAAGCACCACAATTCAAAAGCATAGATTCTTTCTTATTCAGTCTTCCTTATTCAACGTCCAACTTTCACCTGCATATGAGGTGATTGAAAACACCATGGCTTGGGTCAGGTGTTCCTTAGTCCTCAAAGTAATATTCTTGCTCTTCATTACTCTAAAGAGTTCTTGTGCAGCAGATTCACCTAATGCAACTCGTCTTTTGATCTCTTGAATGCTGCTTCTACATGAATTGATTACGGATCCAAGCAAGACAAAATCCTTGACTGTTTCAATCCTTTCTTTGCTTATCATGAGGTTACCTATTGGTCTAGTTGTGAGGATTTCTGTCTTCCTAACATTTAATTGTAATCTAAATGGAAGGTTTTGCAATCTTTGATCTTCATCAGCAAGTGGCTCAAGTTCTTCTCACTTGAGCAAGGTTGTGTCCTGTGTCCTGTGTATATCTCAAGTTGTTCATAAGCCTTCCTCCAACCCTGATGGAGAATTCTTCTTTGTCGTTGTATCCTCTCACCATATGTATTCATTCTGTACTTGGCGCAAATCATCAGAGAAACTGGGTTATATTGAAATATTCTCTGTAAAATCTTTATGGAGCCCATTCTCCTTTCCAGACTGGGTTAGCTTGTGTGCTTACGTATCTGCTTGTAGATAATGATTATCTCTCTTACCACAGGATTGTGTATATAATAGCATTACCTTCAGCTTTTGTACATAGCGCTCAAGGTTTTCCTTTCTCTTCATCATTTTTGCTGGCTAATTCACCCAAGTTAACATATGTCTACCCTCTAGTTAAGGGGCCCGGGTGATGCAGTGAGTTATGGGCTGCTTGAACCCACCAGCCACCCCGTGACAGAAAGATGAGATTGCCTGCTCCCATAAAGACTTTGCACCTTGAAAAATCTATGGGGCGTAACTGTTGCTATGGGACGTAAAGGTTGCTGCGAGTCAGAAGTGGCTTGATGGCAGTAGGTTTATTTTTATTATTTTATTTTCTAGTTAGTAACTTCTCCTCCTTTCCTCTTCCACCAGGGGACATCTGTCCTTTGGTGATGGACTTACATCACTCGTATAATGTTCCTCATGTTCATCCACATCATGTGGTATTTCACAGATTGTCAATAAAGATTGTTAAAGGTGGTTTTTCTTTAACATTGGCCACTATTGTCTCGCGTGTATCATTGCTTGTTGATCCCCTCACCCACTAGTGACCATTTAGTTTGCTTTAATCTTTTTTGTTCTTGGGTGTGGTGCTGCAGTGAACATGGGTATGCATATTGTCTCACATCCCTATTTGTGTGTGGTTTGTATTTGGCTAGGATACAGACTAATTAGAAGGATTGCTGGGTCATATGGTATTTCTATTATCAGCCTTTTAAGAAAA
>NW_022111373.1:90069983-90070911 GCF_000313985.2 Echinops telfairi
CATTTAGTTTGCTTTAATCTTTTTTGTTCTTGGGTGTGGTGCTGCAGTGAACATGGGTATGCATATTGTCTCACATCCCTATTTGTGTGTGGTTTGTATTTGGCTAGGATACAGACTAATTAGAAGGATTGCTGGGTCATATGGTATTTCTATTATCAGCCTTTTAAGAAAACACCATACCTCTTTCAGCAGTGGTTTTACTATTTCATAGTTCCACTGACACTGTATGGGGGTCCTAGTTTCTCTACAAATGCCAGAATTTGTTGATTTCTTTTTCTTAAAGGAAAAAATATCTTAAGCTTTGCTCTTAATGCTGGAGCAGATGGCATCTCCTTGTTTTCACTTGCGTTTCTCTAATGGCTAATGACTGGGTGTGTTTCTTCATGTGTTTGTTGGCTGCTTTGGGGAAATGTCTCTTTAGGTCCTCTGCCTAATTTTTCATTGGATTGTCTTTTTGTTGTTGAGGTGTTGAAATTTTCTATAAATTTTAGAGTAGATCCTTCTCTGATATGCTGTTGTTAACCCCATCCCCCCACATCTGTGGACTTTCTTTATACTGCCTTGGTGAAATATATATATATTTTTTATTAAAAAAATTAAAAAGTTTTATTGGCATATAATGCACATATCATACATTTCAATAGTTCAATTATATTAAGAGGAGTTGTACAATCATCACCAAAATCAACTTTAAAACATCTTTTTTTCTTTGTGCTCATTGTTATTAGCTCTCCATTCCGCCCCCACCACAACTTTCCCTGTCACATCCCCACAAAATCATTAATCTAGTTACTGTCTCTCTGGATTTTCCTATGCTAGATTTCATATACAGAAAAATATATTAGAAGACAAAACCAAACCAAAAACCTAATAACAATAAAAAAGTAAAACAGAGAAAAACCTCAATTTGAAAGAAAGCAGAAACTAC
>NW_022111373.1:90071718-90073003 GCF_000313985.2 Echinops telfairi
TCTTTGTATGTTTTTAGTTATGTTTGATAGTGTATTATGTCATGTTCCTAAATTTGTCTCTATTATTTCTTTTATAATCTTTACAGTTTTAGGTTTCATATGTAGGTCTTTGGCCCATCTTGAGTTAATTTTTATATATGATGTGAAATATTGGTCCTACTTAATTTTCCTGTAAATGGATATCCAGTTTTGGCAGCACCATTTGTTAAAAGAACTGTCTTTTTTTTCCTCTAGACTTTTGGTCCTTTTTTGAAGATCATCTGTTCAAGGTTGGTTAGATTCATGTGCAGCATCTTAAAATTTATGTTTTTAATTTACTTCTTTAAAATGAGTTTGTACTTTACATATTGTTCTTTTCCCCCTTAAGAGTATCTCCTGGCATCTTTTCATGCCATTACACGTTTATCGGCACAATTCTTTCTCGAACAGCTGCAAAGTGTTTCATTTTGTGAGTGTATGTAATTTATTTTCTCAATTTCATATTTAGGTTGCTCCTAATTTTTTGCTATTTCAAATAAAGCTGCAGCAAATAAACTAGCACACATATCTTTTGCACCTGTGCTTTTCTGTAGGATAATTTCCCTGTAGTGGAATTGCCTATTTAAAGGATCTGTGCATTTAAATGTTGATCCCAAACCTCACTGCCATCAAGTTGATTCTGACTCATAGTGACACCATTGGACAGAGTATAACTGACATTGTGAGTTACCAATACTGCAAACCTCTATGGGAGCAGAAAGCCTCATCATTCTCTGGTGGAGTGGCTGCTGACCTCGCCTAAACCACTTCTTTTAAATGTTGGTAGATATTGTTCAATTCTTCTTCAAAAACGTTATCCTAAAATATTGTTACTATGTATGAGAGTGTGGCTCTGGTGTAAATGAATACTAGCCTTACCCAGACTTTCTTTTTAAAAAATCATTTTATTGGGGGCTCTTACAGCTCTTATCACAATCCATACATCCACCCATTATGTCAAGCACCTTAGTACATATGACCCAGACATTCAATACACGTTGAGATTCCTATTCTTTTTTCATCAGTTCCTCATTTTACTGCCCAAAGAAAACTACAAGGACTTTTATACTCCCAAGATCTCTAATTTAATCTTGCCTTACCAAGAATTTATCTCACCTTTTGCTTTGTCATTAGCATGATTTTCCATCCTCTTGCTTGCTGACTCAGGGACTTGAGATAGCTGCTGTAGTTTCACACATTGCATCTCCGTTAAGGGAAAAAGGAGAAGCCTAAGTCTAGGTACTTTGGAGAAACAAATCCACAGCGA
>NW_022111373.1:90073103-90074258 GCF_000313985.2 Echinops telfairi
CACATGTGATTATTGGCCAGGTTGGCACAATTAACTAACTCACCTAGTGACAACTTCCTGTGTCTTTTTTTACAAGCAAAATGAAGTCTTTTTAGAAGACTGCTGGAGGACTTACCCTTGCATCTGTTTGACATTTCCTGGGTCACATGACCATATCAGTTACCGAGGGATATTTGAAATATAGAGTAATTAAAGGTAGAAGAATATCATTATGAATATGTGTTATGTGTACCGATATTTGTTTATTGCTAAAGCTTGGGCATGCTGCCACATAGAATAAAATAATAGTTCTCTTAGTATGAAGGAAGGGAGGAATGGATATTGGGTCATCAGTCATAGCATTAGTCAATAACATATATTTTCTCAGTACAGGAAAACCTGGTTTTATTGTGTTTCGCTTTATTGCACAGATGTGTGTGTCTGTGTTTAATAAACTAATATTTGTGGAAACCCTGCATTAGCAGATATATTGGCACCATTTCCCCCCAGTAGCATGTGCTCACTTAGTGTCTGGTAATGATCACAGAATTTCAATTTTTTCATCATGCTGCTTAGCTCTGGTAGCACGGTGGGCTGCTAACCATAAGGTCAGCAGTTCAAACCCATCAGCCACTCTGCAGGAGAAGATGAATCTTTCTGATTTTGTAAAGATATATAGTCTCAGAAACCCAATGAGGCAGTCCTACTCTGTCTTATAGGGTCGATGTGAGTAAGAACTTACTTGATGGCAGTGAGTTTGGGCTCCCCCCCACCCCCCACGTAATGGAGTGCAGTATAATGTAAACATAACTTTTATATGTACTGGGGAGCCAAAAAATTCTTGTGGCTTACTTTATGGTGACAGTCACTATTGTGGTCATCTTGAATTAAACCTGAAATATCTCCAAGGTATGATTGTACATATTTATTGAAGGCATGGCATAAGAAAACGGTCAGTAGTGTATAACCAGACCCTCGTTTGTGCTCACCTTTGGTTTATAAATGAATAATTCAGATTCACAACTTGATTCTACATTCCAGATACTGTACATCTAGAATAGCAGGCTGCAGTTGCACATAGTGTGCATTTGATCCTCATTTGAAATCAAATTGAACTTGCCATCTCTGAGGGGCAGATGTTAGGCATCAAACAAATGACAGGTTGCAGGTTTTATT
>NW_022111373.1:90078383-90079775 GCF_000313985.2 Echinops telfairi
TACATTGCAAATACCCCTTTCCAAAAATATAAGCAACGATTATATATACAACTTCGCCTTACATACTTTAGTCATAATGTCAGAAGAGACCAGTCTCTGGAGCAGGATGTCATATTTGCTAAAGTGGAGAGGCGGCGAGGAAGAGGAAGGCCTTCAAGGAGATGGATTCACACAGTGGCTGCATTAATGGGTTCAGGCTTAGGACCAATTGTGAGGATGGCCCCGGACCGTGAGGGTTTCCTTGTTGTGCAGAGGATTGCTCTGAGTGGGAGCAGACTCAATGGCACCGAGTGACATGGAATTCACCAGATGAAATACACAGAGTTGAATTAACTACCTCTATGGAAAGAGAAGATGGGAAATATCAGTATTATCTACCAAGAACAAGGCCTGGGGCTGTCTGTGGAGCAGGCCATGAATTGCTTGTATACAAGTTCAAGTTGAAGTTGAAGAAAATTAAAACAAGTCTATGAGACCCAACATACAACCTTGAGTATATCTCACTTGAATTTAGAGGCCTTGTCAACAATAGATTCAACATATTGAATATCATCTTTTAAAAAAAATTTTGATTCTTCCACATTTTACAAATTTAGCTCTGCTCTGGTTCAATTTCATAAGCCCTGTAGAACCAAGGAGAACTGGTTTGAAGACTTGTATTAAATCCTATGTGTTTAATTCTGTCTTGGTATTTGCTTCTATTAAGATCCAGCACAACTGAACTCTATTTCTACTCATTTCCTCAACCTCAAATAACCTGGTTGTTGCTGCTATCTGCTCTCAGGCCAGTCCCCAACACATGGTGTTTTAGGCTGGGTTCTCTAAAGAAGCAGAACCAGTGATACATGTGCATGTAAAACAAGTGGCTTGTACAGTTGTAGAAGTGGTTAAGTCCAATCTGGTTCAAATTAGTGGGTCTGAAGTTAAAACTGGAGGCTTTTTCTAATTTAGGAAATATATAGCATCCAAGTCAGCAAGAAGAGACAAACCTTCCCACAGTCTTCTTAAACAGGGTTAGGCCACAGCCCTGAAGAAACATCCTTTCAATTATATTGGGACTGTGACCTGATTAAGGTGATTGCACTCCACCCTGATCTTTCCATCCATAGGAGATCTCATCATGGAATTGGTTATGCTATGTTAGATTACATCATGAGATTCCTTAACTACCAAATTATTGAAAATCCTGGCCCAGTCAAGTTGACACAAAACCTAATTATCACACGTGGTGACTCCATCCACAACTGAAGAAATAACGCTGGGTCCTGCACCATTTCTATGATTGGTTGTGGATTAGAAGGTTTTAATTGTCTGTTTTTTGGGAAGCAAATCATCCAGCCTTTCTTTCTCGTCTGTCTTAATCTGGTGGAAGCCAAAACTGAAACTTGCTCA
>NW_022111373.1:90080257-90082292 GCF_000313985.2 Echinops telfairi
TAAAGAGACGCAGTCAGGCCCTCTTCGTGACGTGTAACTGCAGAGTGAGCAAAAAGAAATGGGAGCTAGATTTGATTCTTAACAAGTTACATCTCTCTTAGTGTGTGTGTGAGGGAGGGTTGCGGGGTGGGGGTGGGGTGGGGTGGCGGGGCTTAGGGCTACGATGCTGAAGAGAAGATTGATTTCTGAAGGACCTCGCAGTCCGCTTTGGTCATGGAAGAAGCTTCCTTCATCGGAACTAGTCTGTGTCTTTTCCTAGGACTCTGAAGCTCCTCTCTGGATTGGTCCCATCTAACTCACACGCTGCCTTGCACTTAGTTTCTTTCTTGGCTCTTTATTTAGAGAAATTATCTGCCCTTAGAAGTTTCTTTTCCTTTTGTTTTGTTCTCAGTGTGGTCTTTTTGACATTCAGATTTAAAGGCAATTTGTAGTCAGATTGTTTTATCCATTCTTTGTGCTTCTTTTACATTTTAAAAGTAAAACAATCTGTTTATGTTTCCAATCTTTATATTAGCAAATTGCATTTAAATCCATCTAGTATCTACTGTAAGGAGCCCTGTGGTATAGTGGATTATTCTCGGAGTTGCTAGCTATAAGGTCAGTAGTTTGAAACCATCAACTTCTTGGTCTTTTTGCTCTTGTAAAGAGTTACAGCTTTGGAAACAAATGGGCAGTTCTGCTCTGTTCTACGGTTGAAATTTTGTCACTATGTGTCAGAACTAACTCAATGACAATTGAGATTGTTTGTTTGAGTTTCTTCTGTAAGGTAGACTCTTGGTAAGGTTCTATGATTTCTACAAAGAACTAATCATGTGTCTCAACACTCTCCATTGAATTGTTTCCCTCTGCCATGTGGGAAGCCATATGGCAACTTTTCTGGAGTCAGAAATTCAGACTCAGATCAAAAGGAATCTTGGCAATCAGTTAAGACAGCAACCTCATTTTTGCAGTTGAATTGCACACTGACCTGAACCAGCTAGGAGAACAAAAAAGAAGGGGAGGAGACTAACATTTATAGATCACCTACTATATATGCTAACTCGGTAATTCCCATCTCTCATTTGGTCTTTTATAAAACCAAAATTATGAAGCAAGTTGAGTGGGTTCTGACTGTGGTGACCCATGTGAGCAGAATTGAACTCCTCTGTTGGCTTTTAAGGATGCAACATTTTAGAAGCTGATCTTCACGTCTTTCTTCAGAGGTGTCCCTGGGGAGGTTTAAACCATCAACCTTTTGGTTGGTAGTTGAGTATTTAGCAGATTGTATTACCCAGGGACTATCTGATTGATAGCAACCTCATAGGACAGAGTAGGGCTACGTCATGGGCTTTATAAGGCTGCAATCTTTGTAAAAGCTGACTTTTACCACATCTTTCTCCTGGAAAATGGCTGGTGGATTTGAACTACCCACTGTGCAGTCAAGTAGGCACTTACCTAGTGAGATATCAGGCTCTTTGGGACTCCCTACAGTCGGTATTATTTGAAATATTTTACTGATGAGGAAGACTATATTCAGAGAAATTGTCCATGTTATATTTAAGGGTTAAAGATAGACCCAAGTTTGAAGTTGTCCTATTCTTTTGTTAAATCAAATTTTGAGATTCCTTTGATTTCAAGCATTTCACATCACTCATATGACTTGTACACATTTTGCTTTGTATTGCAGAGCTATTTGCTTACCTCAAATGTATATTTATATCCCATTCAGTAAATATTCAGTAAATATTGATATTGATGATAACTGTAGTGAAGTGAAATAATGGCTCTTCTATCCATTCATTTCTAACTCTTACCAAATGATTAGGAGGGCCCACGTATCCTAACTTGAAGGTTGATCAGTTATCCATTCTTCTGAGTATAATAGGAAAGCCATCTCAGAAGAAGCAACAGAGAGAATCCCAGGACCCTCAAGAAAGACAAGCCACCAGTGGAGGGCATATGAGTTCCCTGACTGAGGTGATGGAGGCAGTAGAAGTACCAGAACAGAGGGGTTACACCACTTAGACCATGTGGCAGTGAGGCAAAGCAGCATGTA
>NW_022111373.1:90082392-90084910 GCF_000313985.2 Echinops telfairi
TCCTTTCAAATTAAGACCCGATTATGTAACTACCACACTAGAGAACTACAAACTGGCAAACAAGTGGTGACATATAGTCAATTAATATGGCCTTTCTAGCCATACTTTCTATCAAACCTGAATTTTGGGAACATCTCAAGAATAGATTTGAACACTAGTGACAGATGACGTGATGAGCTGTGGGAGGACGTCAAGAGTATCGTACAGGAAGAAATCTAAAGGTCATTAAAAAGACAAGACAGAAAGAGAACATCAGCATGGATGTTAGAAGAGACCATGAAACTTGTTTTTAATCATAGAGTAGCTAAGGCACATGGAAGAAATGGAGTGAAAGAGCTTAACAGAAAATTTCAAAGGGTAGCTCAAGAAGACAAAGTAAAAATATTATAATGAAATGTGAAAAAATCTAGGATTAGAAAACCAAAAAGGAAGAGCATGCTCAGCATATTTTAAACTGAAAGAACTCAAGGGGAAAAAAATGCAAGCCTCAAGTTGCAATGTGAAAAGATTTGATAAGCAAAATATTGAATGATGCAGGAAGCATTAAGAGAAAATGGAAAGAATACAGAGAGCCATTGTACCACTGTATCAAAAAGTACTGGTTGACATTCCACCATCTCAGGAGGTAGCATATGAGCAAGAGCCAATGGTGCTGAAGGAAGAAGTTCAACTGAAGGAAGAATGTACCAAAAGCATTAGCTGAAAACAAGGCTCCAGGAACAGATGGAGTACCAATTGAAATGTTTCAACAGGTTGATGAAGCGCTGGAAGCACTCATTTGTCTATGTCAGGAAATTTGGAAGATGGCTACTTGCCCAACTGACTGGAAGAGAGTCATATTTATACCCACTCCAAATAAAGGTGAGTCAACAGAATTGGAAAATTATTGAACAATGTAATTAATACCACACATCAATAAAATTTTACTAAAGATTATCCAGCAATGGTTGAAGCAAGAGGACTTGAAAGCAAAGAATATCAGAAAGATGTTTACTTGTCCTTTGTTGATTATATGATTATACAAAGGCCTTAGACTGTGTGGTCAAAGCAAACTACGGATAGCTTTGAGAGGAGTGGGAATTCAAGAACGTTCATTGTAATTATGCATAACCTATACCTGGATCAAGAGGCAGTTCTGTGAACAGAACACGGGAATCCTGCCTCGTTTAAACTCAGAAGAGGTGTGCATCAAGTCAACTCTTAATTATTTTCAGGGTCATGAAAAGACCACTTATCTGGCCTCGAGTCTTCCCAATTTGGAGAGTTAAAGGCTCTAAGTACCCATTCTCCCTTTTGATATTATATGATGACTTAATAAGGAGAAAATAACCACTGCATTCACAATTTTCATGTCTCTAATAAAACCCATATTTTAAAACAGTTATGGAAATTTGTTCGGAATCCAACTTTAAAGGCAAATTGAATACATAAAAGTCTAAAGCAGACAGCAAGGTTTAGTTACCTGAGAAACAACTACTAAATTTCTCTCTTCCACCAGAATGGAAGAGAAATACTTCAAACAACTCTCTATGCTTTTGCTTCCCATATTGCTTCAGGGCTTAATAAATGATCCCTTTGGTGAGAAATATACATGTATAATTTAAATTTACCCTTATCAGGATATGCTATAATGATTTGACTAAGGTGAAAAAAAAAAAGGCTTTTTGCTACTGTAACGAAGGTTATCTTTCTGTCAGTTTCAGTAGCATGATTCTGCTTTGGGGCACTGCTACGTTACTATCTCTTGAGCACTGGTAATCAAAACTAAAGATGATACCAACTACAGGCAGCCTTAGAATCATAGCGCCTCCCTAGGTCGCTCCTGTGCACAAGAGTCTTCATGCAGCAGCATCGGCCCTATGCTGGGTGTCAAGTGGCTCATAGAAGGCTCTGCTTCTCTGTCCTGGAAATATCTCTTACGCCTTCCTTTCCTCCTCCACTGATAGCTTGTGGCTGGGGTAGGTGCCATCTTCTCTTTCTTTTCTTTGCTGCACGTTTAACCAATTATTGTTGAGTTGATTCTGACTCATGGGGACCCTGTGACTGTCAGAGCAGAAATGTGCTTCATCGAAATTTCACTTTAGAAGTCGATTGCCAGGTGTTTACTTTTGATCGCCCTCAGATGGACTTGAACTTTTTATATAGCAGAAGCTTATTAACCATTTGCACCACCTAGGGACACCTCATTTTACTATACTATACCTGACATAGGATTCTATAGTAACATTATAATCATTGGAACCTAGGTATAACTTCTGCTGCTATTTATAAGGTTTTCAGCCAAGTGGACAGCCAATTCCATGTTCATAGTCTATTCTTAGCTTGTAAGCTCTGCTGAAACTTGTCCATTTTGGGTGACCCTGCTTGTATTTGAAATACCTGCAGTATAACTTCCAGCATCATAGCAACAAGTTACCAGATGTGTTAGTCTTGGTAGACTAGAGAAACAAACTCATAGACACTCATTTATATATAAGAAAGAGGTTTATATACAAGAACAATTGAATATTGAGACAAC
>NW_022111373.1:90085809-90088316 GCF_000313985.2 Echinops telfairi
AAAAGCATTAGCTGAAAACAAGGCTCCAGGAACAGATGGAGTACCAATTGAAATGTTTCAACAGGTTGATGAAGCGCTGGAAGCACTCATTTGTCTATGTCAGGAAATTTGGAAGATGGCTACTTGCCCAACTGACTGGAAGAGAGTCATATTTATACCCACTCCAAATAAAGGTGAGTCAACAGAATTGGAAAATTATTGAACAATGTAATTAATACCACACATCAATAAAATTTTACTAAAGATTATCCAGCAATGGTTGAAGCAAGAGGACTTGAAAGCAAAGAATATCAGAAAGATGTTTACTTGTCCTTTGTTGATTATATGATTATACAAAGGCCTTAGACTGTGTGGTCAAAGCAAACTACGGATAGCTTTGAGAGGAGTGGGAATTCAAGAACGTTCATTGTAATTATGCATAACCTATACCTGGATCAAGAGGCAGTTCTGTGAACAGAACACGGGAATCCTGCCTCGTTTAAACTCAGAAGAGGTGTGCATCAAGGTTGCATCCTCTCCTCATACGTACTAAACCTGTATGCTGAGTCAATAATCAGAAACTGGATTACATGAAGAAGAATGTGGCATCAGGACTGGAGGTAGGCTTATTAACAACCCGAGACGTGCAGATGACACAACTTTGCCTACTGAAAATGAGGAGGATTTGGAACACTTGCTGTTGCAGATCAAGAATTGCAGCCTGCAGAAGGGATTACAACCCACTGTACAGAAGACCAAAATCCTCACACTTTACCAACATCATGGTAAAGGGAGAAAATATTGAAGCTGTCAAAGGTTTTATCTTGCTTGAATTTGCAATCAATGCTCATGGAAGCGGCAACGAAGAGATCAAAGGACATAGGATTGGATAAATCTGCTGCATAAGACCTCTTAAAAACGGTGAAGAGCAAGGATGTCACTTGAAGGACTAAGTTGTGCCTGGCCTAAGGCACGGTATTTTCAATTGCTCTATATGCATGTGAAAGATGGACATTGAATAAGGAAGACTGAAGAATTGATGTGTTTGAATTATGGTGTTGGTGAAGAATATTAAAAGACTACCAGACAAACAAACAAATCTGTCTAGGAAGAAGTATAGTCAGAATGCTTCTTTGAAATGAAACTGGCATTGCTTCATTCTTTTGAAGTAGGAACATTATGGAATGGATCAGACTTGATGGGACCTAGCAACAATAGCAACACACCCAAACAAATAAGGCTTCCCTTGGGTAAGGAAAGCCATGGAAGAATTGATGCATTTGAGTTATGATATTGGTGGAGAATATTGAAAGTACTGTGGATTGCCAGAAAAATAAACAACTCTATCTTGGAAAAAAGTGTAGCCAGAATACCCATTAAAAGCAGGGATGATGAGACTTTATTCCACATACTTTGAACATGCTACCTGCAGAGTCAAGACCCTGGAGGATATCTTAGTAAAGTGGAGGGCCAGCAAAAAAGAGGAAAACCCTCAATGAGATGGATTGTCACAGTGGCTGCACAAAGGACTCAAACATAAGTGATTGGGAGGATGGTTCAGGACAAGGCAGTGCTTCTCTCTGTTGTATGTGGGGTCACTGTAGTCAGAGTTGACTCTAAGGCACCTAGCAGCAGCAGCAGCAGCAGCAAGCACCACTTATAATAACATTTCAAAGGAAACATGTATTCCAGATTCCCATCTGAAATACAAAAAATTAATCTAAACCCCAGGAGTGGGACTTAGGGTTCCCCTTTCCTCGCACCAAAATTGCTTTCCAGTGAGGGAGGAAGGGCTCTTTCCCTGAAGGAAGGTTCAAGTTGCTACTAATGGGTACCATGGAAAAAATTGGTCAGCCTTTTCTGAGAAAGTCCCTCTTGAAGAGCAAGAACAGGACCAAATAAGAATAAACGATAGAAGGATGCAAACAGTAGTCAAGGGGAGAACAATTTTAAAGGGTGTTTACCCCTTCCAACTTACCCCATGAAGGATATTCTCAGAACGAAGCAATGTCTTGCCACTTCTGTTCTCTTTCCCTATCAGTCTTGCAAATGGGTCTGTCCGATTCTCCCCTGTTACCCTGATTGTATCTATTTTCTTCTCTGGCCTTTTGAATACAACCTCATTTTTCAGTTTTATCTCTACTTGACTATCCCTGAAGTCCTTTTACTCTTTTCTAGGGTCTTTGATAGTAAGAAGAAGGAAATGGACAGAACACTTATTCCTACATCAAAGTACTTTAAAATAATTAATAAATACATGTACAGATCAGATATTTGTCAATTAAATTTCCTAAAATAAAATAACCATCCTGGCCTTTGTCCCATGTACTAATTCTCTAGGGTCAGGGGTTCCCCAGAGAATGTCTTATTGAGAGATGTTTTTAGGTGCTGTTGAATTGGCTCTAACTTGTAGCAAACTCACTAACAGAAGAACTGTCCTTAGTGCATGTGGTAGTTACATAATCTGTTGTCAATTTGAGACTTAAGAGTGAAGGGGTGGAGTTTAGCTTGTCAATCAGGTCGCAGTT
>NW_022111373.1:90089683-90096843 GCF_000313985.2 Echinops telfairi
ACCTGAAGCCAGGGGCTTAAGTGGAGAGCAAATGTTTTGAGAATGATGAGGGCAATGAATGTACAAATGTGCTTTACACAATTGACGTATGTATGGATTGTGATAAGAGTTGTCTAAGCCCCTAATAGAACGATTAAAAAAAGAATGGAATCATAAAAAAGATTATATATCCATTCTTAATACCATCCTCTAAAAAAAAAACAAAATTCTTGACAACTTCAATAATTTCTCTGTTTATCATAATGTTGTCTATTGGTCCAGTTGTGAGGAGTTTGGTTTTCTTTATATTTAGTTATAATCCACAATGAAAGCTTTGGTCTCCATCAGAAAGTGATTCAATGTCTTTTTACTTTTAGCAGTGAAGTTGTCTCATTGACATCTCAAAGGGTTGTTAACGAGCCTGCCTAAGGTGATACCACATTCTCCTTCACATAGTCCAGCGTCTTAAATTATTTGCTCAGCATATGCATTGTATCAGCAAGGGAAAGGAAACCCTCATGACACATAGCCGTTTCTCGTTTTAAACCATGCAGCATTGTTCTGCTTGAACAAGGATCTCTAACTCTAAACCATGCAGCATTGTTCTGCTTGAACAAGGATCTCTAACTCTATGTAAAGATTCTCCCCGAATACAAAAGTCTTCTAGAATTCTTATTTTTCACAATGTTATTCATAATTTAAATTGATCCACACAGTAAAATGACTTTACACAATAAATAAAACACAAGTAAATATCTGGTACTCTCTGCTTTCAGCCACAATCCAATGACATAAGCAATGATAGCCCTTGTGCCATATTCTCTTCTAATGACAGCTTGAATTTCTGGCTGTTCCCTGTCAATTTACAGCTGCAACTGCTGAGTGATTTTCAGCAAAATTTTAGTTGCATGTGGTTATAATATTTGATAATTTCCACATTCTTTGTGTTGGGCAAAAACATGGCTAGGTAAACTGTCTGCCAGATTTCTTGGCATAGCTGAGTGAGTGCTTCCAGTGTTTCACCAGCTGGTGTGCTTCTTCCAGGTGGGTGTTGCTTCTCTGTTAGATGGCCACTTGTTTAACTTCAAGCCTTTAAACCCCTGATGTTAAATCTTTTGATAGCTGGGCATATTTGCTTTCTTCACCACATTTGCTAACACACCCATTTTGTCTTCAGCGATTGTGTGGGGAGGGTGAGCAT
Organism: Echinops telfairi; assembly: GCF_000313985.2. Lineage (NCBI taxonomy): Eukaryota > Metazoa > Chordata > Mammalia > Afrosoricida > Tenrecidae > Echinops > Echinops telfairi. Next base: position 90,090,864 of record NW_022111373.1, read on the forward strand.
CACAGAATACCAGGTTGTTAGAACAAAGTGTCCTTGCGTTGAGGGAGGGCTTGAGCAGAGGCCAAAAGTCCATCCACTTCCTCAATGTATTGCCATATAAATATATGTACATAGGCCCATACCTCTATTTTTATGAATTAAAATATTTACATAAGGACACACCTATGTTTATACCTCTATCCATAGCTTTTATTACTAGATCTCTCCTGTTTCCCTTGACCTTCCTCCACCCCCACCATCCCACTCGCCCTTCTTCTGCCTCTTAGTAATTCCTCTCAGCTAGAGTGCCGATGCATGATGCTCTTGATGTCATCTCAGAGCTTGTCCAGTCTATTGTTATGTTTTTAATGTGCCAAATTTTTTCTTGAGATGTTCACTATATCCAGGTTGGTTATAATTAAAGGTTTCATTTTGCCTTTTGTGGACTTGAAATTTTCTTAAGCTACAACCTGGACTCATATAGGAGCAATTGATGGTCTGTTACACAGTTGGCCCCTAGTCTTGTTTTGACCGGTTATGTTGAGCTTCTCCATTGTCTCTTCCCACAGATGCAGTCAGTTTGATTTTTGTGTGTTTTCTCTGGAAACGTCCATGTGCATAATTGTTGTTTATATTGCTGAAAACATGTTTTTGCAATGAAGAAATTATTAGTTCTTCACATTTCTATCATCAAGGCCATGTTTTCCAACTACTGTTCCTTCTTCATTGTTTCTAACTTTTAAAATACAATCATCAATAATTCTCAATGCATTTTCATCAGTTGCAGGTTGAGAAAGCTTGTTGAAATTTTAAATTTCTTCATTATTGACTTTAGTGGTTGGTGTGAAAATATGAAAAATAGTTGTATTCACTGTTGTTCCTTGTGGGCTGATAGGTATTATCACAGCATTGTACTTCAAGACAGATTTTGAAAAGTTCATTTTGATGCTGAATGTGACACCATTCCTCTTGAATTTGTCATTCCTGGTATCCTGGTATAGTAAAGCCTATGAATGTTGGTTCAAAATGACCAATATCAGTGCATGTCAGCTCACTAATGCCTAGGATATCCAACTTTTGCATTCCTTTTGAGTTTTAATGATTTCCAATTTTCCTAAATTCATTTTTTGGTGCATTCCACTTTATGATTATTAGTGGATGCCTGCAGCTGTTTCTTCTCATTTAGATTTATGTTCCATCAGCGCCTGAAGGCCCTGACAGCTTTGCTCTGTCCACATCATTAAGGTTGACTTTACTTTGAGGAGGAAGCTATTCTTCAGTCGTATTTTGTGTGGCTTGCAACCTGAGGGACTCATGGCACTCCGTCAGATACTTTTCTGTGCTTTTCATAACATTTTCAGTGACTAATTTTTCAGAAATGCACTGCCTCTTTCTTAATCCTGGACTGTTTTAGTCTGAAAAATACTCTGTAACCTGCTAATCATTGTTGACCCTGCTGGAAGCTGAAATACCGATGGTTTAGGTTCCAACATTGCAGCAACCTACAAGCCATCACAGTGTGTCAAATGGACACATGAGTGGTGGATAATCAGACTAGTTCCTCTTCATCTCTAATCTAAGTCAATTGCCCTACTAGGTCCTTTGCATAGGTTTCCAGGCTAATGTAACTCAACTTCTGACAATAGATTCTTGATAAACAGCTTGTGTTAGTCTGGGTAGATTAGAGAAACGAATTCATAAATGCACATATCATATGTGTGTAAGAGAGAACTTTATATAAAGAGCAATTGGATATTGAGAAAATATCCCAGCCCAGTCCAGATCAAGTTCATAAATTTGATATTACCCCATATGTTCAATATCAATCTATAAGTTCCTCTTTAGATTCACACAACACATGCAATGACTCCGAATGCAGGAAGATCACAGGCCAGTGGGTGGAAAGTCTTGTGGATCCAGTGGCAGTAGAAGCATCTCAGTTCTGGCAGGGTGGTTCCTTCAGGTCCAGGGCTCTAGCATAGCTCCATGTGTCTTGCCCACAGGACTGTCTCACAGAGAGTGAGCCTGTGTCCCGCCTCCAGTGAGCTATTTATCTCCTTAGCGCTTCCAAATGAGGTCATTAAGCTACTACCCGATTGACAGGCTAAACTCCACCCCTTCATTCTTAAGTTTCAAATTGACAACAGATTATGTAACTACCACAAGGTCACCAGAAAGAGATGCAATATCCAGCCTACTTTACTCAACCATCACATTGATTCTGACTCATCACCACTGCCATCACATCAGCTCTGACTCATAGTAACCCTATAGGACAGAGTAGAACTGCCCCTTCAAGTTTTTGAGACAGTTGATGGGAGTAGAAAGCCTCATTTCTCTCCCATGGAGTAGCTGGTGTTTTTGAACTGTGGGCCTTGTGGCCCAACATGTAACTAAGCCACTAGGGATCCTTCAGCTTGCTTAGGAGAGATATAAGAGATACATGAGAGCTTTAAAAAGTTAGTGGAAAAATGGAATCAAAAGAATTCCTTTTCTATGAGCTTTTTGAAGCCCCCATGAGTATACATATGTCTATGCATGTGCACATTTACAAAATGGAAACAATTTTTTCCAATAAGATTATTGTATTAAAAAAAAATCAAAGACAGAGAATATGAAAGTTCCACTACTGCAAATCATCTCTCTGGTTAATAATGTATACCAGTATAGCAATATAACTCTCCTAGACCTTTTTGTTAATATATAAATATAAATTCAAACATATATGCATTTTAAAAATAGACATTGGAGTATATACCTGTGTAACCAGCTTTTATTTTAACTTTCCAATGTATTGTGGACCTTACCCTGCCCTTCATTGCAAACCTGGACTGCCCTTGCCTCCACTTCAGAGTGCTCTGTGATTAAAGTATGAAATCATAATTCTTCTCCTTTTATAGTCTTTTGGGGGCGGCATATTGGTTAAGTTATTTATAGTGATAGGTTCTACAGAAATAGATGTATTTTACTGAGACCACCAAAGCGCTCAGTGCTTTAATGATTCTGCTGATTAAGGAGAAAACACATGAAGAGATGTCAACCTGTCAAGCAAAAGAAAATGCTCTCTCTCCCTAATGTAAATGGATTACATAAAGGCTAGACCTCCCCTGCTTCCAGCTGTGGTGGTCCATGCTTTACAGACCGGGTAGGTATTGCTTCACACGCTTTTTGTGGAATGTTGAACTTTTAAAACAAAGAACCAAAATTTGAAATGATCATAAATCCGTGTGTGGCTTTCAGAAGGCAAGAATGCTATTTTTAGTGTGTCTGGATTGCAGGCTTCCCCTTTGATAGTTGATGATGACTGCACAGTAAGGATGAAAAATGAAACTTCTGGAGATTGGATGGCTAAGGAGATTGAAAATAACACCCCGACAGTGGAGCTAGGCGGTCCCTAATTTGAATTCAGCTCAGCTCAGTGATGACTACGAATTGTTCTGTCTGGTGGCAGTGAGGCTTGTAGAAAAGACATTCTTCATCCTTATCTATGTTAATTATGTCTACATGCTTGTCAGAGTCAGATTTAGCAGTTTGGGATGGTAATCCCCTGGAGGGCAGGGGCCATATCTGCATAATGCACTTGCTATCACCCCCTCCCTCAGAGGAGTGCTGATTAACTGATTTTAGGAAGGGAGATGAAGAAGTGCTCTTCTGGGGTGAGCTGGCTACAGTGAAATTGTCACCACCATGCACTTCTGTGAAATATGAGAGAGACATCCCTCCCAGGTTGTTCTGGGTGGCCTTGGAAATGGTTTAGTTCCACACAATGACAAATAGCCTTTTTTTTTTTTTTTTTTAAGAGTCCTGTCAGCAAACATTGAAACCTATACCTTGAAATTTAAAGACAGGTCCTCACATCTCTCTCTGCCTCTCTCTTTCCTTTTCCTTTTTGATTTGCACACATCTTTGGAGGTTTAGTTCAATTCCTACATCTGCTGCCTCGTTTTCTTTGGTCACCTTCATGCACCTTGATCAGGACATGTTATCATTAATTCCAGTCATTTGCCTGTGCTACATGTTATCCGCCACTGTTATTTATTTTGTATGACTACATCCTATCTCCTATGAACAGACACCTTTCGGAGGGTTGAGATCACATTTTATATTTTACATCCCATGTTTGCAATAGTAGGTACAGATATTTGGTGATTTTATTGATGGTTTTGTTGCAAGACCGAAAGAAAGATTTGCATAGAGGTTTTCATAGCCTTCTATATTAATTGCTATTTGTGAGTTTTGCATTTTCCCCTCACTTTTTAATCCAATGGGACCAGTTGCACCGACGTGGTACCCATACAACTGCACAGGTTGTACATTGCACAACTCTAGGGAATCTATTTACACAAACAACGGCCATAAAGATGACCTCTGATAATTCTGAAAAGTAAACATCAAATTATGACGGCACCAGCTGAAAAATAAGACAAATATTAGTAGTCCCCGTGATGGACTAGACAGGAAAGCTGATATTAGTCACCAGCGCGTAAATCAGAGCACGCTGGTTTTAGGACAACAAACAAATATAGAAGCAAACATTTTTAACAAGTGAGTGTTTCTGGAATTTCCACCCAAGCTAGGCCCATCTCTAAGGACTCTCCTTACTTAAAGGACCGAGAATAGAAATAAATAGCCTTCTCAGCCTTTTAAATAAGGATTTGGCTCCTGTCATTTTAGCTCCTGGGTTTTGTTATCCAGAATCAGAAGCCTATTGAGACAGGCGGGATTAGAGAACAGAGAGGACAAGGGAAGGAAGCCCACCTTTCAGAGGGTCAAGAGCCCTCCGAAAGATCTGAAAGAACTGGAGATCTCACGAGCTGGGCCTGGCAGAGTGCTGGGGTGGAGTCTGCAGGGACGCTTACCTAGCCAGTGTGGCAATGACTGTGACTTAGACAATCTTGAATGCTTGAAGGTTGGGGCAGACACACCCAACCTCAGTGGACACAGGCAATCGCTCAATCGCAGTGGATGAACCCAACAAAAGCTCACTTTTTGTTTGCTCAAGATGTGCTGCAGTTGTGAGTGACTCTCCAGGACTGGTGCCCTGCCCATGATGAGTTAGTGGCCTAAGTGTTCGACATTTGCTGCGATAAAGGAGCAGAGGGCCTGGGGATCTCACATCCACTCTTCCAATTTGTAGTCCAGAAGAAACTACTGCTCACAAGCCATTGCCCAGAGCAGGCCCTGACTGACTATGTTGGGGTTGGAGGGCTGCTGGAAGCTTAGTTACAAACTGTAGAGGGCAGGACCCATCATGTCCTTCACAGGCCTGTCAGAGGCTCATGAGGGACTGGACTTGCATTTACTTTTGGAGACTGGGCACTGTCTCTGATGAGAGCTTTCAGAGACTGGGCTACAAAGGGATCTACAATTTATTTGGCTTATATAAAAAAAGGCAGCTATATGTGATAAGCCTTCCTTAGGAGTTTCCAAAAAGCATAGTAGTTGTTCTGTTACGGATTTATTATAAGGGTTTCTGATTTGGGGGGACTTGCTTGCTCTCTCTTGTTTCTTTCTTTTTAAGTCTATTATTACTATTTAGTCATTTTATTGGAGGCTCTGACAGCTCTTATAACATTCCATACATCAATTGAATCACGCATATTTGTACAAATATTGCCATCATCATTTTCTAAACATTTACTTACTTTTTAAAAATCGTTTTATTAGGGGCTCATACAACTCTTATCACAATCCATACACACATCAATTGTGTAAAGTGCATTTGTACATTCATTGCCCTCATCATTCTCAAAACATTTGCTCTCCACTTAAGCCCCTGGCATCAGCTACTCATTTTTTCCCCTCCCTCCCCGCTCCCCTCTTCCTCATGAGACCTTGATAATTTATAAAGTGTTATTTTGTCATATCTTGCCCTGTCTGACGTCTCCCTTCACCCACTTTTCTGTTGTCCGTCCCTGTAATCGGTTCCCCCTTTCCAACCTACCCTCCCTCTACCCTCTCAGTATCGCCACTCACACCACTGGTCCTGAAGGGATCATCC
>NW_022111373.1:90097654-90114893 GCF_000313985.2 Echinops telfairi
CAGGGTTTCAGCACTTCCTCTTTGTTACATTCCCCTTGATCCTGCCCTACCAGGCCTCCCACACCCTCCTCACCACCAATTTGGATCTCTTGTTGTTCCCTTGTCCCTAGGTTTTAAGCATTTACTTTCTATTGGAACCCTTAGTATCAGCTTCTCTTTTTTCCCCCATTTCTCTTTTCTGGAGAGAGAAATATAGTATTCACAAATGCCATAATTTCTATGACAGCAGAAATATCAAACCTGACTTTATTTCCTTTGCTTCTTTGATATTCACTTTAATAGGCATCTTGAGATGGAGAGAAGATTATAAATCCCCCCTCTGAGTCATTAAAAAGAAACTTAGGATGACATAAATTTGATGGTCATTCATGATTCTGTTGAGCTCTATGACCCTCCCAGAAAATAAAAATTCGTTATTGCAAATCCATAGGAGAAACAAAGCTATAGGGATGTGTCTAATGCGATTTCTTAGCAAGAGTATTTCAGTAGGGACAAAAGAATACAGATGTACATACAATTAAAAAAAGAACAGCAACCTAAATTAGGAAACAGTTCTAGGTCTTTCTGCAATTTTCTCAAAAGGAACAACTATCTTTGAAGAGAGCTCATTTGATTATTTGTGTCTTGACAACATTTTAACAATTTCAACGGGTGGCACATACCATTAAAAAAAAAATCCACCAAGCTGGTTGCTGTAAATGAAATTGAGAAGGCGCGATTGACTACTTCAGTATGCAATTACATTTTCTGCGTAATTAGTCATAAATTGAGCATCCAAACATAGATGCATGTGTAATTAATTATGACTTATTTAAAAGTACTCGGGTTGTGACACTTTGTTCTTCGTTTCCTGCAAATCAAATTACTGAAGTTTTCATTTCATTTCAAAATAATTTCCCCTGCATTTTTTAAAATTTCAATTGAGATATAGGATTGATTACAACATAAATAACTGATGCAGTGAGGTAAACACCAGAGAGGGATTTGTGGGTGGCGGAGGGAGAGGGAGGTTAGAATTTGAAGGAGGATTGGAAGGCATCAGCTTGCAGTTCGAAGCACGGATTCTGAAGTTAGAAGGTGGAAATTGAGTTTACAGGTGACATGCTCAGCACTAGTTTCTTAAGTGATATCATAACAGAAATACCGCCAGTGAGGGCCTTTACAAACAGAAATTTATTTTCTTACAGTCTGAATTCAAGGCATTAGGTCTAGGGGAAGGTTAATTTCTCTGTTAGCTCAGGGAAAGACCCTTGTCTTTTTTCACTTTCTATCCCTTCACTCCTTGATGATCTTCATACGAAGTGGCATCTACTAGGGGTAGTCCCCCAAAGCAGGAATTGCACTGGGCGGAGTGGAGCTTTCATAATACACATTTTCCCCAGTAGGTGAGCTACTGAGCAACACACTCTGAGTTAGTTAGTGTACCCAGTGGCATCGCCTAGGAAGGTTCTTTCTATCACAGTGAAGTTTTTCGTAAAAGCTGTTTGACTTGAACCTCACTTTTTGTGATGACTGATTTAAGAGAACAGCATGTGGCTGTGAAATTTTGTTTCCTGCTCAGGAAAAATGCCGCAGAAACTGTTGTGATGTTAAACACAGCTTATAAGGACAGCGCCATGGGAAAAATTCAAGTGTATAAGTCAGCAGTTCGCAACCTATGGGTAGTGACCCCTTTGGGTTGAACGACCCTTTCACAGGGGTTGCCCAATTCATAAGAGTAGCAAAATTGCAGTTATGAAGTAGCAACGAAAATGATTTTATGGTTGGGGGTTCACCACAACATGAGGAACTGTATTAAAGGGTCGCAGCATTAGGAAGGTTGAGAACCACTTGTATAAGTGGTTTTACCATTTCACAAAAAAGTGAAATGTCAATTGATGACAAACCTCATCTGGATGTCCATCAACTTCCAGAATGGAAGAAAACGTAGACTCAAAGTGTATTTGAGTTTGTTTCACAAGGTGAGAGTGTTAATCGAGATTTCTATTTAGAGGTTCTGAAAAGATAGTGTAACAGTGTTCAACTGTTAAGGTCTGCTTTGTGGCAGACAGGGGACTGGTTTTGCCTCTATGACTATGCACCTGCTCATGCAGCCATCGCAATGCACCAGTTTTTGGCAAAAAACAGCATGTCTCTCTTGCCCCACGCACTTTACTCACCTGACTTTGCTCCATGCGACTTCTTTTTGCTTCTGTGAATGCAGAGGGATGTGAAAGGACAGCAATTTGATGATTTAGAAGAAGTGAAGAAAAAAATGAGGGAAGTGCTGTCAGGCATCCAAACAGATGAATTTGAAAATGTTTCCAATAATGGAACTGCAGATATGACAAATGTATTAAGTGTAATGGAGAGTTCTTTGAAGGTAATGAGGTTGTTTTGTAAAAAAATTTAAATACATAGCTTTGAAAAAAATGTGGGTTTTTTTTGGGGAGGTAGCCCCTCATATTTTCCCTTAGCTCTGCTTGCTTCTCTGTGTCCAATCTACTCTTTTTATAACTCAAAAGTGATCAGTTTAAAAGACATCATATACTACTATGGCCTCATTGACATAACAATAACAAAAAAATCTCATTCTAAAAACTCAATGCCATCCCGTCAATTCTGACTCATAGTGACCCTAAAGGACAGGGCACAACTGCCCCTATGGGATTTTGAAATTGTAAATCTTTATGAAAGTAGAAAGCCTCATTGCTCTCCCAAGGAATGGCTGGCGATTTTGAACTCCTGTCCTTGCCGTTAGTAGTGCAACTCATAACTTGCTACACTACCAGGGCTCTTTCCACAGGAACAGAGGTTAGGATTTTCAATACATATTTTTGGAGAGATACCAGTTAGTTTATAATAGAATGGATGAATTTTCTGTCCAGAGGGGTTATGAGCCAGAAGAGGCACGGCAGCACCTAGCAATAGCAGCTGTCTCCACACTTGACCTCTAGGACAGTGCTTCTGAGGCTTTTCTATTAAGGGTCCCTAATTGTGTAGAAATTGAATTGAATCAATACTCTGGGGTCATATTGCAAACCAATCCACTCAGAAGCAGTAAATATCTTTACAGTATGTTATTAGAAGTCTAGGTGAATTTTTTATTTCATAACATGTCTGTCTATTTTAACACAAACATTTAAAATGATAAACTCTCTGGAAAAAAAGCATTAAGAATGTTTCTCATACAATTCCTTTGTGAATGAGTGAAATTCTTTTGCCTTGAGTCTCTCAGCTGTGGGGGATCTGACGAGGGATGGAGATGGAACGTAGCACATCAGTTTTGGTGCTCAGGCAATGTCTCTTCTCTGAATATTTTAAGAGCCCAAACTCATAAAGTTCTGGCTATAAATATCTGCAGACTTTTCAGAGTTTTATGAATTATGTCAATGCAGCTCATGAGGAGGTCTAGGCCATTTTCATGTAACTTAGTGACATGTCAGTAATTATGTTTTCTCACTCAGAGCTGGTCAAGTGACCCACATCACATGGCAGACGGAACATTTTGGACTCAATTTCCCATCTCCTTTGAACATAGTGAGAAGAGTAAGAAGCAGATGCTTTGGGGTGAGGTGTTCTTGGAGAACACAGTACCTGCTGTTAGAATCAGATTATATAATGGTTTTGATGCATTTTTCTGTACAGTATTTTGCATGACACAGATTTTAGAGTATTGGTACATATATCTGTACATTCATCTTCCAGTGAAAGCAAATTCAGTTAAGAAAATATCATATTATCTAGTAGGAAGTTTCTTCACCAGGGAAAATGATAACAGCATCATTAAAATGTCGAAAATCTGCTCAAGAATTCCTCATTATAAGCATAACGCATTGCCAGTCAGTTGATTTTGACTCACGGCAATACTACAGGAAAGAGTAGAACTATGAATCTTATAGGGGTTTCAAGGTTGCAATCTTTATGCAAGCAGATTGCCACCTCTTTCTCTAGCAGAGTGGCTGGTAGTTTGGAACCACAGAGCTTTCAGTTGGTAGCTGAGTGCTTTACCTATAGGAAATATAAAACAAAAGAGGGCAACATTTTTTACTTCTTGCTTTCTTTGAACAGTAGGTAAAAAAGAACTCCATCAGTCAACAGAGATGTGTGTGAAACCTCGCTGGTCTTTGATAAGAAGACCTCTTTTGGGTAGTCCCTTTTAATCATTCAACTATTTTATAGTTAGGGATTCTGTAGTTTGGGCACTATCTGAATGATTCTGTTCACTACATCTTGGTCCAAGAAAATCAAACCAACTCTATTGCTATTGGGTTAAATTCCCACTCATGGCCATCTCCTGTGTTACTGAATAGAAGTGCTCCATAGGGTTTTCTTGGCAAAAATCTTGACAGAAGCACAACACCAGGATTTTATTTCAAGTAGTCAAGTGTCAACTGTTTTGATCACCTTTCCATCATGGTCACAGGAAGCTCTCATCTTGTTTCCAACCACACCCATAGTTTCTTAGTTCCCCACTTTCAATTCCAGAGAACTTCAAAGAGCCTAGGATTCAATTGTCTTCAATTCTTGGGTCAATTCATTTTCAGGACCTTCCACTTCTGTCTATATTCCACAAGACAGAAAGTTCTTATCTTTCCCACTGGAAGCTTGCCTTTTTTCCTAATTTAAATTTATCTCTGTATACTGCTCCTTTCTCTGTTCAAACCATCTGGTCTTTACCTGGAAAGGCTCTTAATTCTTTACTCAGGCTAACACTTTCCTTGGGTATTGTTTCTCTATTTTGACTAGAAGATAGAAAAAGGGCCCTCAAGTAGTTTTGAGAGAGAAGAAGTGAATATGGACCCCAATGTATGGATTTATAGTTCAAGATGTAATCCTGTGATGGTATAGAGATGCTCCAACTTTCCTCCTGTTAACCCTCAAGTGATTTTGAAATTGACTTTGAAGGAAGCCTCAAACAGCTCTTTGTTTGAAAATGTTTTTTATTAGCTCATCATTAAATCTATTATTGTTGAGTGGGTCATGACTCAGGGTGACTCCATGCATGTCAGAGTAGAATTGTGTTCTCAATGACAAATTTTGCAGAAGTAGATTGCAAGCTTTTCTTATGAAGCATCTTTGGGTGAACTTGAACTGCCAACCTTTGGGTTAGCAGCCAAACATGTTAGCCATCTCTACAACCCAAGCACTCTTACCTTACCTTTAGACAACATATACTTTCTATGTAGCCTCTGATTCCTGAATGTGGCAAAACAAAATTGGGAAATCTCTGGAGAAAGTCTCTAGGATGGTTTTTAATTCTGGGGAAACATGGTTTTGGATTCTTCTGTCATCTAGGAAGAATGTTGCTTTGTCGTCTGCATTTTCCTACAAGGACAGGATATGGTTGCCCCACAAATGCTACACTCTACCCAGGTTTACTGGATGTTGTTGCTAGCTGCAGTCCTGTTGGCCCTTGACTCATGATGACCCTTGACTCGTGGGGACTAGATGCATAATGGAAAACTACTGTGATTCATAAGGTTTTTTAATTGACTGAACTTTGGAAGTAAATCTGCAGGCTATTCTTCCTAGTCCATCTTAATCTGGAAGCTCCACTCAACCCTATTCAGCATCATAGTAATACACAGGCTTCCACTGACAGATGGTGGTGGCTGTGCATGAGATGCACAGGCCATCTGTCTTCTCTGAATCAGAGGTCCCAAATTGGTAAGGAGCTTTTGAAATTGCTAATGGGGAGTCATACCCTGACTCAGAGGAAAACTTAAGAGGTACAGTCACCCAAGAGCACTGGCTTGCGAGGGGCTCTCAAGTCTCCTGAGTGGATGTAGCTCAGCTCTGGGCCTTGCACTTCTAAAGCCCGGGCCTTGAGCATCTGAATCTAGATAAGGGCAAGCTGGCAACGGGGTTTTCCTTTAACAACAAGAGCCCTTCACACGCTGTTGGTTCAAATCAAAGGGATCCACATCAGTTTTCACATCTCACTGATTATTTTGTATATGGCACTGCATGTTCATTTAGGCTCAAAATCACATCCATATATTTCCCGTTTTCCACGATCCCTTTTGCTTCATTTGCTTTTCTGAAATATTTCCAATTATTTGGGTGCCCAATTGTTCGTGAAGTGGTCATTCAGTTTGTGCCGAAAAGGCATTTTTCAGGGTGGAAAGAAAGGTTTATCATCATGATGTTATATGCTGATTTAGAAAGACCTGAGCATTAAAACTCATTGGAATATTAAGTGATTTCTACCATTCCAAACTTTGACATAATTTTTAATTCAAATTTTTTACTTTTTCTTTTGCAGTTGAGGAAGTCAGAGTTGATAAGGTGTCATTAGACCCTTGTATCAAATCAGCCCCGACTGGGGAGCTTGACTGGAATAATTCGAGCCAGGGATGACAAAGCCTTTAGAACATAGATCAAGTGGTTTGATTCAATGGGTCCCAAAAGAATTTTGGTTGATGGTGGTATCAATCAGAATTGAGAATGGCATTCTGAGTTGATAGGCTGGAGACACATTTTGTTCACACGCCTGCCATCTGCATTTCCTTACAGAGCGACTTGAAAATAGCCCACCCTCGCTTGTTGTCTTAAAGGGAACTGTGGTCAGATTCACCCTAGGATCAACATTAATTTATTATCTGTCTGATCAACGCGTGTTGGATACGAGGGGCTGGCCTAAGTGATAGCACTGATGCCAGAAGGTGTCGCCATCTGTGGTGCTCAGGGCCACCGCTAGTACACAGAGTGCTTCTGAGCAAAGTGCAAAACTATCTACCCTCCTGGGCTGATGAATTATGAAAAGACATTCTTTTCACAGGCTGTGCATATGCAGCCCTGATAAGGGGCTGGGCTATATTTTACTCTCCTATGACACCCTTCAAATGCATACCCTGGGACAGAGTAGGGCTACGGGGTGGAAGTGGTGTTATTCCTGTGAATTCTCTTGGTTGCAGTGTTGCAAAAATCTAGAGCTACCTCAGTAGATAGGTGGCCTAATGCCAGGTAGATTGAATTAAAAAGAGAAAGGAATAGTGACAAGAGCCTCATGGGGGATATAGGAAGCCCATTCTTAAAAATATATTACCATGAGAAATTTAAAACACAAAAGTTAATGAACCTTTATGTCCCATCACCCATCTTTAGCAATCACCAACACATAGGATGGCTTCTCTCATCAACACTCTCTCCCCCTGTCCCCACCCCCACTGGACTATGGGAAAGCAAGCACCAGGCAGGTCTTTTTTAAAACAAATATTTCGGAATGCATTGTGATATGATAAGAGGGTCTTTGTAAAAAGCATAACAGCATGATAACATCATGCCCAATAAAATTAAATCATATATGCATATATTCATATCAATAATCTAAGTATTAACAGATCCAGTCAGATTTGGAGGAACCTGTACTTTATAATACATATTACAAAAGATTTTTCTGCTCTTTTCTGGTTTGGGATCACTACTTTAAAGACTATTTTGTATTGTGAGATCCCAGAAATAATAAGGGGAGGGTTTGGAGGTTTGAAGATATTCTAATTTGCTTTGTTCTTCAGACATTCATATTAGATGTCTGAAGATATTCATTGCTGAATTGTCTATTAAATGCTAATCACATCTTATGTAGGCAGAGAAAATGTAAAGGGCATGTTTTTGACTTCTGGGAGACAACAAGGAGAATTGACAGGAAGGGGTAAAAGTTGAGCTATTCGGTGACCACAAGAACGTGTCTGGGTATGAGAGGTGGGCCTCAGCTCAGCGTCCTGACAGGCAGGTTCTGTTAGCAGGCTCAGGCAGAGCGTTCAGAATCCCACCTTGGGGCTCTAAGGATGAAGCATCCCACTGGAGAGCCTTGGAGACATGGCAGATGTTAGCCAGGAGGCTGGCTTGGCTCCAGCGTTACGCCTTGCCCAAAGCTGTCTGAACCCGTGGCCTGGGTGGCACGCTCACACTAAAGAGAGATATCCTTATCCTCTTGGTCTCTCTCCTGCCAGGCTGCCATCTCAGAGTCGGAGCGCTCAGTGAATCTCTGCGGGAAAGCGGGCACGGTGGGGCTCGGGACAATACCTTTACTCTGGCCTATGATCAGAAAGGGCTGCTGGACTCCGTTCACGGGCACTGCCCTCCTCCCTTTCAGGGCTTCTTAAACTTTTCCCGCGCACGACCTCTTTCCCCAGAGAAATTTCCCACCCTGGCAGGCGCTGCCAGTGGTACCTCGCACCCAAGACGTGTTTGATTTGAAACGAAGGTTTGGCCATTGTGTGCTCAGAAACCTTTCACGCCAATATTTCCGCCGTGCGGTCACGGCCCAGGGTGTCAGAAGCTCTGATCTAGGGATCGGCAAACTTTTCAGACGGAAGAGCTAATCCTGTCCCGCACAACTATTTAAAAGTTATTCGAGAGCCATCAATATATATTTACAAGCAAGTGAAATCACCATCATCCGAGTCATACCCTTTCATTTGACTACAGAGCCACAGGTAAGTAATGAACGAGCCGCAGTTGGCTGACCACAGGCCCTCGAGGAGGGTGCACGATGCCAGCGCAGCAGGCAGCCGCTGGGAAGAGCACCTGCTTCGTCTCTTCTTCCTCAGACCCTCACCCTCTTCATGCCTGGCTGCCAGCCCAAGAATGGAGGGAGGTGTCTGCTTAAGACGTGCACCCTGGGAAGAGCAGGGGAGGCCGAGGACACCGGGAGCACGGCCCCCCTGCTTTCTCCCCAGTGTCAGGGCAAGCGCTGGCTGCTCCCTCGACTGTGGCCCCAGGGCTCACAGGGAGGGTCAGGATCAGAACCCAGAACCTTCAAATCCAGGACCTCGTGGGACCCCAGTTCCTTCCTTTATAAGTATAAAATGGAAGTAATTACCGATTAAACGTGCCATGGAGATGAATAAAGAAAAGCTAATAATTGTTTTCCTTCCCTTTTAAAGAAAAACACCACACTCAGACGCCCCTTTGCAGATATTTTCAGTTAAAATGTCACATAATATTTGTTATATCAGCAGGAGAATGGAAATTGAGTTGGCAGTGAAGCATTGCAGTGACAACTGTTACCTTGGAGACCGGAGTAAGCAATCATAATTACAATTAGCAAGACTCGCACAAAGTATGCATCAATCTGCGCGAACCGGAGAAGAGCATCGGTACACTGGACAGCAGCCGAGTAAGCGGTGGGGGGAGGGGGCGTGTGTGTCCCCTTTTCTTTCTCTTTGACATGCCCTTGTGAAGACGAAGGCTCCGTAAGGAGATAGCGCTGCTTCTTGATTCGAGGTCAACACACTTCCTTATGTGCTGGTTCGGGGCTTGTTCCATAATGACATTTGACATATAGCAGATTACATGGAAACTTCAACTGACCCTTTGCTGAAGTACAGCCCGTCCAGAATGGACTTTTAAGCAAAGCCCAATCTCAGAAGGACATCAGGCAATTGTAAATAACAAATGGTGCCATTGCACAATTACAAGGGGGCTCTAGGGAGAAGTGCTTCGACACAGAAGGAGCGACTACAATGTGTGATTTAATCATTCACTGCTACTGGACTCGTGGTTTCTTCTTTATTGCCAGGGAAGGGTTCCCTTTGATTCAGAGCTCACTGTCAAGTGGAAGCCAGCCCGAGAAACAGTGAGTGATGGATTTGTCCTCCTTGGACAGCCCTGGAGTGTCCTGTCGTCCACGAATGCTTTCACGGATGAGGGAGAAACGGCAGTTAAGTCAGGAGTGTGGTGTGCAAGCCTGTAGTTCTGTATACTTGTGGGAACAAAGCTTTGAAGGTAAATATATCTTCATAGCAAAAACCATTGTAATTTTCAGGGCCACAGGGCATGCCAGCAACTCCATTCTCTTGCACACAGTAGAGTTTTCAGTTCGGCTTGTCTGAACATGTTGGCTGCCTGGGGCTTTCGAGATAAACACAGGTTGTGAGTGGTTGCCATGATGTGAGGGCCAACGAGGGAAGAAATGTTGACACGTTTCCTTTGAGAGCAGAGGTCTTGACCTGCGCTGGAAAGAAGTCTGCTGAAATGAATAAAAGAGTGACTTTGGCAAAGACACTATAGTAATTGGGAGAACTCATATTTCAGGCGGCAACATCCATGGGAGACACACAGTAGAAGCAAGGAAAATGGATGCCTTACAAACTTCCCTCAGCTTTCTGTAGGACATCAAGTCCTGTACGTGTGGCTCCCACCGGAGACCTATTCTCTGAAGAACAAAGGTTAAGTCACGTATCAGTGCCCGCACTGACCTATGAGTAATCAGCTCACGCAGGCTGGCTGGTTGCACGATCCTGTTCTTTAGTAGGGAGCATCTGCAGCTATGGCGCGCTGTCTACTCCTCATCACACTCCCACCCTTTATTACTCAGGTTGCCTGTCTCAGAGAAGGAAAGATACGTAGCACTGAGTCAGGTCCAGTCAATCGCAATTACGCCCTGTTCTAGAAAAGTCACACCCAGTTAAGCTCCCCACATCACAGTTCTGTCCAAAGGAGGGAAGGGAACCAGGTTTGGTTAGAATGAGAAATTCATTCATCACTTTCTGCTGCCACTGGAGTTGTAATTCCTAATTGGAAGCCCAACATTGTGCTGGGCCTTCTAGGAGAGACAAAGGAGCAACAATGGGGCTTCTTCATGCAAATGGTTTGTGATCTGGTTGGGAAGAAAGGATTGGGAAACTCAAGCAATCAGTAGAACATTGGGTATCGACTGTCATCAAACATGACAATGTTAAGTCCCCTGGAATTTATCCAAGAGGAATTTGCTAAGGGTTGAGAAAACTGGAAAAGGCATTGAGAAGGTAGCACTTGGGAAAGTCCTTGCACAATGGTAGCGCTTTTAGAACCAGACAGTGTTTGTGTGAGTATATGGAGGGCTGGGGGAGATAGGATGGAGCTGAAGAGTGCTTGGAGGGACTGACTCAGCCTGCAAAAAGCACCAAGAGGACTTGAGCAGTTGTCCAGTGAGCAGCCCACCTGTTAGGCTCTGCCCCTTGCCTGGCCTGCCCCATCCACAGGACCATTTTGCAGGGTGATACCTGAATCCGTATGCCCAGGCCAAAAGTATACGGAAGCCAAGCCTGAGTAACTGTTAACCTTCACCTTTCAGTGATGCTGCCTCCGGCATTTTCTGGGACAGCCCTTAATACAGCTCCGCTGCCAAGATATTCCAGGCAGAATTTCTGATTCCTTTAAAGGTTTCCTAAGCTGCCGGATAGACGTCCCTTCCCTTCAGAGATTTGAAAGTCTGCTCCTGCCGGCAGGTGTCTCTGAAGGCCATGGGGCCACACCATGCAGTGCCCCCCCACCCCCCCAGTGTGTGGTCTAGAAAATGGTCGGACCAAAATGACGGCTGCAGCGACTGGTCTTTGACCCCTTCCTCAGCAAGGGACACCTTCCTGAGGCCTCAGACTCACGGCACTCCAGATGTGCATGCTGAGCTGCGGTTATTGACCTTGAGGCATCAAGCTCTCAATAGCCTTCCCTTTTTTAAAGTGTTTTCTAGATGGAACTTTCCAGCGCGATACCCAGGAATTTCCCCCTTGCACGTATCCTGTTCAATAGGGAGAGATTTGATCCAGAAAGGCTGGACAAACAGAAACTGATTGCGCTTTGCAACTCTATTTGGCCACAGTATCTTTTAGAGAAAGGAGAATCGTGGCCAGCCAATGGTACACTTTCCCTTCCGACCCTGCAACAGCTAGAACATTTTTGTGGAACAATGGTGAGGTGGGCGGAGATGCCGTATGTTAGAGCATTTTTCCTTTTGAGGAGCTGCAAAGATCTTCACTCCCAGTGCACCCAGGACCCCCTAAGGGACCCTGGACTTAAGAGAAACTATTACCCCAACCCTGAAACAGCCCTGAATATTTCACCTGTAGTAGAGGCCGCAGGGGAATTTGGTCCACAGGCAATCTACAAGCCTTTTACTCTAATTGAACTGAAGCAAATTAAAAATGACTTGGGCAGTTACTCTAACAAACCCGAACAGTACATAGAACACTTCCAGCACCTCACCCTAGCCTGTGATTTAACCTGGAAAGATGTAATTGTCACACTGGGACAGACTATGACAGACTTTGAAAAAGAACGAGTGCTCAAAGATGCTAGGAAGTTTGCAGAGGAGTTACATGTGATGAGTGAAAAGTACCCTGTAGGGGAAACAGTTGTACCTTTAACTGACCCTGATTGGAATCATAGTGAGCCTCAGGACAAGTGGGCATGGGAACATTTCCTGGTGTGCATCACAAGTGGACTAAAGTCAGGCAGGCAAAAGGCCATTAATTATGCCAAGGTGACAGCGATTCACCAGGAACCTAGAGTCCCCTGTAAGATTTCTAGAGCGGCCAAAGGAAGCCCTAAAGAATCATACTGCTGTAGATATAGAATCCTATGAGGGGCAAATCTTGTTCAGGGACAAGTTTCTCACACAGGCTGCACAGGACATTCGCAACAAACTCCAAAAACTAGTGCCGAAGCCTGAAGGAGCTACGCTAGAGGAGATGGTTGCTTGTGCTAATACGGCCTTTTACAACAGGGAGCAGGAAGGGGAGGCTTGAGCCCAGGCTCAAGCCCAGGAGAAGGCGAGAAGGAAGGACAGTAGGCATGCCCAGGTATTGGCTGCACTGGATAACTGACGCCCATTGAATGCCTCCCAGGTTTCTCAGACCTTTGGACCAGGTACCAAGTGCTACATTTGCCAGTGACTGGGTCATTGGGCTAGGAATTGCCCTAACCGGAACAAACCTCCTCGGACGCCATGTGTCCATTGCAAGCAGACTGGCCACGGGGCTGGTCTCTGTCCTAAGACCAAAAACCTGGAGGGGATGCGCCCCCAGGCCAACGTGCAGCTGATAACGGAGGAGGAGGATTGAAGGCGCCCAGTCCGGATGACCCACCAGCAAGAGATAACTGTTACTGGTCTGGAACCTAGGGTGGGCATCAACGTGGCAGGAAGGTCAGTGAACTTCCTTTTAGATACTGGGGCCACCTTCTCTGTCCTTATTTCCTTCCCTGGACCCCTGGCACCCTGCATCTGCTCCATCCTGGGAGTGTCAGGAAAACCTGTAGGTAAACGTTTTACTGAACCTCTCAAATGTCTATGTGATAACTTCTATTTTTCTCATAGCTTCCTAGTAATTCTTGAATGTCCAGCTCCTCTCCTAGGCCAAGACATTCTGTCCAAGCTGCATGCCTGCATAGTCATCGGGCCTCATCTTCGTCCCTCTACAGCTTTCAATTGTTCCTCACAGTGGAGGATGGTCTTTCATCGCCACCCCAGGACAGAAGAGGGCTACACAGATGATTCTACCTCAGACCCCTCACAGCCTTTAGAAGAACCAAGTGTGCCAGCTCCAGGACCACCGTCTCCTAAACTCACCTCGACCTTATCCATCCTGGGCCCTAAATGGACAATCCCTTCTAACAGAGTAGGAAGGGTATGGACCCAAAACCCCATTTCGCCCCCTTTGCCAGCAGGAAGTAGCTAGAGATGTCGTCTCTCAGTACCCCAAAGATTTGGGTCCATATCTCTTCAGGGAGGAATGTTAGGTAGGTTAGCTAGAGCTGGGAATGTCAGTTAATGCGTGCTCAGAGGGCCAAGCTAGGGGAACAAAGGAGTGGCGCACTGCACATGCCCAGAGGCTTGGATTCCTGTCGGTAGGCAGGGGTGGGTGTGAACTTCAATTGGCCCACCTAGGCCAGGTGAATTCAATTCAGCCAATGGGGTCAATCAGGGGTCTTTCACCACGCCTCCCCGTGGAATCCTTGAAAAGGCAGAAGTGGGGGGGGGGGGGGCGGGGACTTTGGCGCAGAGAGCTTTGGCAGGACTACTTTGGGACACTTTTGCGTGACACCGAGCAGCTTCCAACCAGGCCGCATGTTCAGGAGGAGCCCCCCGGGTACTGTGTAAACCTGAAATTTCTTCTAACTCTCATAAAACTCACTTTGATCACGAACCAGGCTTTGGTGTGAATTCTTTCTCTCATGGAGCCAAGGACCGAGGTATAGATCTAGCTCCAGAGCGAGCTAACAAATCTAGTTGTATGGTGCCATCTTCCTGCTATCATTCTGATGAGTAGCTCTCTGTTCTGCTTATACATGTGTGTCACATGCCTCCTGGCTAACTCCACTGCTATCGTTGCTTCTGATGGCAGAGGAACACGACCCTTCGCAGACCGCCCGAGATGAGTGTGTAACGCAGTAGCTGCCATCAGCGTCAGGAGCGGCTGTGGCGGGCCAGCAGCCACAATTGCAGATGATCTTACTCAACTTTTCTTCTCTGTAAATTGGTATTACTCTATCGCGTGTCTGCGTGTGAGTTGTCTCTTTCCGAACAATCATGACAAGATGATTCAGGTGTCTGCTAGTCTAAGTTCATGCGGCCCCAATAGTGCCTCTGAAGTCCCACTTCCACGTGAACCCTTCATCCAGATGGCTCACCAGCGTCGCTCTCAACCTGCTGTCAGCATCATTACTCTCGCAACAGCTCTTCTATCTTGGCTTCCTATTAGTTTCTTTTCCCTTCTCTCCTCTTTCTTTTATGGCCCCTTGGTTAACCTAAGACAACAAATGTTTGCTTGTGATTTTGTCAGTCTTACCTCCCCAATTTCTGGCATCACTATAGTGATAAACTATAGACTCCATGAGTGTAATATCACATCCTGAACTATTCAGAAAGTAACAAAATAACACTCTTCTTGTTGTGAGGAGCCATTGAGCCGGTTCTAACCCATAGCGATCCTATGTGTAACAGAAGGAAAAACTGCTTGGTCCTGCGCCACCCTTACAATTCTTGCTACGTTTGGGCCCATTATTGTAGCCACTGTGTCAAGGGTCTTCCTTTTTTTGACCAGACATGGCGTCCTTTGCCAGAAACTGGTCTTTCCTCATAACATGTCCAAAGTACATGAGATGAAATCTCACCATGCTTGCTTCTGAGGAACATCCTGGCTGTATTTCTTCCAAGATACATTTATTGATTCTTTTGTCAGTCCATGGTACTTTCAATAGTTTTTGCCAGCACCACTAGACTTCCAGTAATTGATAAACTTAATTTACATTTGAAAATTTATATTTACTAGGGAAATGCATGTATGGTCTTCTAATAATTACTTCCACACCACTAAACAATATGCTGTCATTTCTTGATCATTTTAAAACTTCAGACAATATATATTGACTCAACCATAAAACACCATTAACTGAGAACTCAAGCTGACTGTCTATGATTGAAGAATTGACTCATGAGACAACTATGAGTCTATTCTGACCCATAGAAACCTTATAGGGCAGAGTAGAACTGCCCCTGTGGGTTTCTGAGCGTGTATGAGAGCAGAAAGCCTCACTTTTCTCCCATGGAGCTGTTGGTGGGTTTGAAATGCTGACCTTTTGGTTAACAGCCTCATGCAACTCTTCTTACTAAAATTACCCCTACCTTTGCACCTCTGAAATATTTTATCTTTACATTGTTAGTTTTCATCCTATTTCATTGGATAATATTTTCGTACATAACCCCAAAACAAACTCACTGTCATTGAGTTGATTCTGACTCATTGTGACCCTCTAGGACAGAGCCTATAAGGCACTGTATATAGTTCTCTATTTCTTGGTTTTTTCTTTCTTTTTAATTCCATATCGCTATTTATATCCACCCTTATCAACTCCCATCTCATCTCATTAATGTCTTTACTTTTCAAAATTCTTAATGTTTACATCTATCCAGAAACCATAATTAATTCTTAAGAGCCTAAGACTGAAAATCAAAGAACAGCATTTCTGTTATTAAGGCTAGGTGAATATTTTTCACAGAAAAGCCAAATTGTGTGTTAAGATTGCATTTTCTTCTTTATAACTTCAGTGGAATGTCCTTAGGGCCACTCAAGATAGAATGGCTAGAACTTTAAGGTCAAAATGTTCTTGTTTTCAATATTCCCCAAATTGCTTAAAGTCAAAAGAGGCTTCATAACTGAAGTATGAATTTTCACAAACATCTTTGATCATTGTTGCTGTTGCCTTTCCCCCTGGGGTTTCTAATGGACTCCTATTGCTTGTTCATATTTAAACCATAAGACTAAGTAGCTGCTATAGATTTTTTTCTCCATTCTGGAGGAAGGTCTTCTGATGATCACGGAGTATACACAAGGTGTGTATCACTTGACAGTCAGTCTGAGCTCTATGGTGAGCAGGCCAGGAGCCACAGCTCAGGACCGAATGCCGTGTCTCTGGCTTTAGCTAGCTTCTTCCAGATTGCTGCTGGTATTGCTAGTAGGTGCTGTTGACTTGGTTCTTATGTGCAGCGACCCTGTGTACAAAAGAAGGAAACACTGCCCACTCCTGCTTCATCCTCACAATTGCCCGTATGTTTGAGCCCAGTATTGCAGCCGCAGTGTCAAGCCATCTTGTTGAAGGCCTTTCTCTTTTTTGCTGCCCCCACACTTTACCAAACATGATGTTCTTCTCCAGGGAACGGTCTCTCTTGATAACATGTCCAAATGATTGGAGGCGAAGCCTCGCCGTCCTTGAATCTGAGGCGCATTCTGGTTGTCCTTCTTCCAGGACAGATCTGCTTGTTCTTTGGCAGTCCGTGATACTTTCAATATTCTTCACCACCATAGTTGGAATGCATCAATATTTCTTTGGTCTTGCTTATTCAACATCCAATTTTCTTTTTTTTTTTTTAACTTTCTTTTTAAAAATAATTTTATTGGGGGCTCATACAACTCTTATCACAATCCACACATACATGAATTCTGTCAAGCACATTTGTACATTCATTGCCCTCATCATTCTCAAAACATTTCCTCTCCACTTAAGCCCCTGGCATCAGTTCCTCATTTTTCCCCTCCCTCCCTGACCTCCCCTCTTTCATGAACCTTTGATAATTTATAAATTATTATTTTGTCATATCTTACACTGCCTGATGTCTCCCTTCACCCACTTTTCTGTTGTCTATCCCCCAGGGAGGAAGTTATATGTAGATTTCTGTAATCGATTCCCCCTTTCCACCCCTCCCTCTCTCCACCCTTCTGGTATTGCCACTCTCACCAATGGTCCTGAAGAGATCATCCATCCTGAATTCCCTGTGTTTCCAGTTTCTGTCTGTACCAGTGTACATCCTCTGATCTAGCCAGAATTGTAAGGCAGAATTGGGATCATGATAGTGGAGGGTGGGGCAGGAAGCATTTAGGAACTAGAGGAAAGTTGTATGTTTCATTGTTGCTACCTTGCACCCTGACTGGCTCATCTCCTCCCTGCGGCCCTTCAGTAAGGGGGTGTCCAGTTGCCTACAGGTGGGCTTTGGGTC
>NW_022111373.1:90115500-90117094 GCF_000313985.2 Echinops telfairi
GATTTGACTCACTTGTTGTTCCCTTGTCCCTGGGTTTGTTAGCACCACTTCCTTTCCTCCCACCTTACCCTCTCCCATGTTTTCCCGTAACTGTTGGTCCCGTTGTTTTCTCCTCCAGATTGTTCATCCAGCCTATCTTATTTTGACAGACATGTGGAGATAATAACATGCACAAAAACAAGACAGAGAAAATTCAAGCAACAAAAGAAAACAAAACAACAATAACAACAAAAAGCCACTGACAAAAAACCAAAAACTACCAACAACAAAAAAGAAAATCTTGTAGTTAGTTCAAGGACTGTTTGCTACCCTTTAGGAGTGTTTTCTGGAAGAGTCTGATGGGGTGCCAACCCCTAGCTGAAAAGTCTATTTTTGGTATTCCCTTGGGACTTAGTTGCTCTGTTCCCCTTGCTGTTCTGTTGCATGTCCTTAGTGTTTTGCCTCTGTGTGGTGGGATCTGATCGGGCGGAATTCCCATCCTGTGTCTCCAGTGTTGTCCCCTGTAGGGCTATGGGTCAGTGAGGGTCAACATCCAATTTTCACAGGCACATGAAAACTCACTGCCATCAAGTTAATTCTGACTCACAGCAAACCTATAGGGCAGGGTAGACCTATCCCTGTGAGCTTCAGAGACTGTAACTCATTACAGGAGCAGAAAGTCTCCTCTTTCTCCTGTGGAGGGGCTGCTGGTTTCAAATGGCTGCCTTTGAGATTAACAACACAACGCTTAACCACTGTGGCACCAGGGCGTGCACATGAGGCAATTGAAAATACCATGGCTTGGGTCAGGTGCACTTTAATTCTCAAAGTAATATTCTTGCTTTTTAATACTTTAAAGAGGTTCTGTGTAGCAGATTTACCTAATGCAACACATTTGATCTCTCGACTGCTGCTTCCATAGCATTGATTGTGGATCCAAGCAAGAAAAATCCTAGACACATTTTTTGTCATTTTTTCTCTGTTTATCCTGATGTTGCCTAGTGATTGAGTTGTGAGGATTTTCATCTTCTTTATGTTGAGCTATAATACACACTGAAGACTGCAATCCTTGCTTTTCATCAGCAAGTGGCTCAAGTCCTCTTCACTTTCAGCAAGTAAGGTTGTGTCATCTGCATATCAGAGGTGGTTAATAAGACTTCTTCCAATCCTGGTGCCACACTCTTCATTACATAGGCCAGTTTCTCTGATGATTTGCTCAGCATACAGACTTAATAAATATGGTGAGAGGAGACAACACTGACATCAACCTTTCCATGCATCATTCCCTTAATTGGTTTGCACACCTGCCTCATGTGCAGGTCCTGCATGAACACAATGAAATGGTTTGGAATCCTGTTGTCAAGGATATTCCTAGTTTGTTATGATCTACATAGTCAAATGCCTTAGGGTATCTGATCTGATCCCGCCACACCGAGGCAAAGCACTGGGGGATTTCAGTGGAACAGCAAGGGAATGGAGCAGCAACGTCCCCAGGGAATGCTGAAGGTGGACTTTGGGGCCAGAGTGTGGTGCCCCAACAGACTGGACTGGAAAACACTCCTAAAGGCCAACAAATGATCCTTGAACTAACTACAAGCTTTTCTTTCTTATTGTG
>NW_022111373.1:90119205-90132218 GCF_000313985.2 Echinops telfairi
GCAAGATATGACAAAATAATAATTTATAAATTATCAAGGGTTCATGAGGGAGGGGGAAGCAGGGAGGGAGGGGAAAAATGAGGACTTAATGCCGGGGGCTTAAGTGGAGGGGAAATGTTTTGAGAATGTTGAGGGCAATGAATGTACAAATGTGCTTTACACAATTGATGTATGTATGGATTGTGATAAGAGTCGTATGAGTCCCTAATAAAATGATTAAAACAAAAAACAAAATAAGAATGTAAGAGGTCAGGAAAACCAGATTAATGGAAACTTAACAAACAGAGTGGTGAAATGAAACGTTCACACATTGTGACGAATGTAACCAACATTAATGAACAACCAGTGTATAAATTGTTAACTGGGAATCCAAAGTTCTGTGTAAACTACTACACAAAATGCAGTAAAATGTGATATCCATGATATTGTTATGTAAACTACTACACACAATGCAATAAAATGTGATATCCATGATATTGTTATTAATGGATGCTTACAGTCGTTCCTTTTCCTCCTGAGTCATGCCCTATCTGCAAATGAAGGTCCCAAAGGCTTCAGTGCCGAAAGCTTTACTCATCTGCGTCCTTATGGTCATCGCTACTTTGAGAAGGCAGCTCTTCCTCAGGCATATGTTGAGTGCCTTCCAACTGGAGGGACTCCTCTGATATTATGTCTAATAATGTTCTGCTTCTGTTCAGTTGGTTTTCAGTTACCGAGAATGGTTCAATGCTGTCCATAGGTTTTCAGTGGCTAATTCTTTAGAGGTGGTCAGCTTATTCCTTCTTCCTGGTTTGTTTCTAGTCTGGAAGCTCTGCTGAAACTTCTTCACGTTGGGTGACCCGGCTGGTATTCAACTACCAGTGGCGTAGCTTTCAGTGCCATAGTTACCCACCAGCTATTCCAGAATGACACACTGACAGACAGGTGCAGTCTTCCAGAGAATGTGCTCAGTTTCTTACAGAGGACTCCCTCCTCTATGTGCCCTGCCACCACGGCTGAATTTTTGTTGAGAATCAATGTTGAAATGTTGGGCAGCCTGTCACAAGGTTGGAGAGGAGGAGAAGGACAAAGAGTGCTCTTTTTTTTTTTAACATTTTATTAGGGGCTCACACAACTGTTATCCCAATCCATATACACATCAATTGTGTAAAGCGCATTTGTACATCGTTTCTCAAAACATTTTCTCTCCACTTAAACCCCCGACATTAGGTCCTCATTTTTCCCCTCCCTCCCCGCTCTCCCCTCCCTCATCAGCCCTTGATAGTTTATAAATGGGTATTTTGTCATATCTTGCCCTGTCCGACGTCTCCCTTCACCCACTTTTGGGTTGTCTGTCCCCCAGGGAGGAGGTCACACACAGTTCCATGTAATCGGTTCCCTCTTTCCTACCCATTCTCCCTTTACCCTCCCTGTTTTGCCACTCACACCACTGGTCCTATAGGGCTCATCCGTCCTGGATTCCCTGTATTTTCAGTTCCTATCTGTACCAGTGTGTACCTCTGGTCTAGCCAGACTTGCAAGATCGAATTCGAGTCATGGTAGTGGGAGCGGGGAGGAAACAGTGCTCTCTAACACAATTGCTTTGAGTATAGAGATTTAAGCACTCCTCGTGATAACCCTAAATTTCAATGTCTCCCTCTTTCCTGAATTTCTGCTCTAAGTTTGCGGTCTTACTGGGATTGCTTCGGGCAGAACAGATTTCATTTCTTCTGCGTCCATTGGGTGTGCTGAGTTGTAGTTTCATCAGTCAGAAGGCTCCTACCCACTTTCCATCTTCCAGAAATCTGTTGAAACTTCTCACTCGTTGATGATGAACCTTCCCATTGTTTATGGCTATTCTTTTCAAGAGGTTCTGGTGGCATAGTGGGTACGTGTTGGGCTGCTAACAGTAAGGTCAGCAGTTCAAATCTACCAGCTGTTCCATGGGAGAAAGATGGGTTTTCTACCTCCACGAAGGCACGGTCTCTGAAACTCACAGGGCAGTTCTACCTTGTCCTATGGGCTTGCTATGAGTCAGCATCGACTCGATGGTAGTGATTTTTTTCCTGAACTCTCAAGAGGTTCAGAAAGTCAACAGTTTTGTCCCTTTACCTCTAAACATTCAAATCTTTGCCTTAGTTTCCCATGGCTATTATTACAAACCACCACGCATTTAGTGGATTAAAGCAACAAATCCTTTCTAGAATTAGTTGATTTAGTGTAGTCATTCTGGAGACGAGAACCCTACAGGACTACAATCACGGTGCAAACCGAGCTGGTTCCTTCTGGGGTTTCTAGAGGAGAGTCTGCTCCTTGCCTCTCCAGTTCCCCGTGACTCCCAACGCTCCCTGGCTTTGGCTGCCCCACTCCAATCTCCCGCTTTCATTGTCACATCCGCTCCCTCTTCTGAAATCAAATCGTCCTCTGCCTTCCTGCTATGAAGTTACTGTGATTTTTCTAGGGCCTACCTCAATAATCCAGGAAAATTTTCCCAGCTCAATATCTTTAAATTAATCACATTAGCAAAATCCCCTTTAACAAGGGAAGATTTGCAGGATCCAGGAATTAAAGCACAGGTGTCATTGAGGACTTAAAAAAATCATTTTATTGGGGGCTCACACAGCTCTTATCACAATCCATATATCCACCCATTGTGTCAAGCACATCTGTACATTTGTTGCCATCATTATTCTCAAAACATTTTCTTTCTACTTGAGCCCTTGGTACCAGCTCCTCCTATTTTTTGCCCTCCCTCTCTCACAAACCCTTGATAATTTATAAATTGTTAATTATTTTTTCATGTCGTACACTGACCAATGACTCCCTTCACCCACTTTTCTGTTGTCCATCCCCCAGGGAGGGGGTTAAATGTAGATCACTGTGATCGGTTTCCCCTTCCTCCCCCGCCCCCACTTTCTCCTTTCCCTCCTGGTATTGCTACTCTCATTACTGGTCCTGAGGGGTTTATCCGTCCTGGATTTCCTGTATTTCCAGCTCTTATCTGTACCCATGTGCATGCTCTGGTCTAGCCAGATTTATAAGGTAGAATTGGGATCATGATAGGTGGGGGGAGGAAGCATTAAAGAACTAGAGGAAAGTTGTATGTTTGGGCAGTGCTATGCTGCACCCTGACTGGCTCACCTCTTCCTTGTGGCTCTTCTGTAAGGGGATGTCCAATTGTCTACGGATGGGCTTTGGGTCTCCACTCCACACTCCCCCTCATTCACATTGATATGATTTTTTGTTCTGGGTCTTTGATTGAAGACCATTTTTAACCCTTTTCTGTTACCACATACATCTATTCAATCACCAAGTCCTATAGACTGATTAGCCCAGCAGTTCAGACTGAATGAAAATCTCGTGGAGACCTTTGAAAAAAATGTGAATGTCCAATGCCTTAATTACATTCTTATGCCAAAAGAATCAGGATTTCTGGTGGATTAGATTTTGGAAATATTATATACTTATATATGTATCCCCACTTGTCTATGTCAGTTTTCTGAACTGTGATGGCTTAAATATTGCTATGATTCTATAAACTCTGCCACTGTTATTTTAAATACTAGTACTGTCACCATAGTGGATTGGTTTGACCAGAACTTCCAGACTAAGACAGGCTAGAAGGAAGGACTTAGTGATCTACTTCTAAAAAATTAACCAATGAAATTAACCAATGAAAACATTATGAATATATTTTAGTGAAATGCACAAAGACCTGGAGTTAGAAAACCGAAAGAGAAGAAAACACTCAATATTTCATAAACTTAAAGAAAAAAATTCAAGCCATACATTATAATATTGATGGATAATGTGAGGAAATTGTTGAACCATATCACTACACCAGAAAGATTTGGTGGAGGATAAGCCATTTCAGAAGGTAGCTATGATCAAGAACCACAGGTCCTGAACTAAGAAGTCCAAGCTGCCCTGAAAGTACTAGCAAAGACACAAACTCCAGGAATTAATGGAATACAAGCTGAGATATTTCAATAAATGGATGCAACCCTGAAAATGCTTATTAATCTAAGCCAAGAAATGTGGAAGACAGCTATCTGGACAATTTCCTGGAACAGATGCACATATATACTCATGCCAAAGAAACAAGACTCAGAGAATATGGAAATGATTGAACAATATCATTATGATTACATGTAAGTAAAATTTTACAGAAGATATTTTAAAAATGGTTGTATCAATACATCAATAAGGACCTGTCACACATTCAGGCTGGATTTATGAGAGCACTTAGAACAAGGGATATCATTGCTGATGTCAGCTAGCTCTTGGCAGAAAGCAGATGATCAGAAAGATGTTTGTTTACCTGTGTTTTATTGACTATGCGAAGGTATTTGACTGTGTGGTTCATAAGAAGCAATTTTATAGCACTGTGAAGAATGAGGACTCTAGTATACTTAATTGTGCTTATGCAGAACCTATATATAGAACCCATGGTATTCATTAAACAGAACAAGGAGATACTAAATGGTTTAAAATGGAGGGATGTGTGTGTGTGTCAGGCTTGTGTCCTTTTACCATACTAGCTCAATTTATATGCTGAGCAAAAAAAAATCTGAGAACTGGACTCTATGAAGGAGAATGTGGTATCGGGTTTGGAGGAAGCCTCACTCACAACCTGTGGTATAGAGGTGGCACAACCATGCTTGCTGAAGGGGAGAAAACTTGACGACAGCACTTGTTGAGAATCAAAGACAGTAACCTTCAGTACGGATTACACTACGACATAAAGAAAAACGAATCTCACAATTGGACCAACAAACAACATCATACTAAATGAGGAGACTATGGAAGTTGTCAAGCACTCATTTTACTTGGATCCAAAATCAAAGCTCATGGAAGCAACAGCCAGGGAATGAAAAACATAATGCATTGGGGAAATTTGTTGTAAATTTGCTTGCTGAAAGTGAGGAGGATTTGAGCCACTTGCTGATGAAGATTAAGGATTGCAGGTTTCAGTATAGATTACAACTCAACGTCAAGAAGTCCCAAATCTTCACAACTGGACCAATAGGTAACTTTATGATAAAAGGAGAAAAGGTTGAAGTTGTCAAGGATGTTGTTTTGCTTGGACCCACAATCAATGCTCAGGGAAGCAGCATTCAAGAGATCGAAAGACATGTTGCATTAGGTAACATGCATTAGGTCTTGCTGCGCAAGACCGCTTTAGAGCATTGAAGGAAAAGGATGTTATTTTGAGGACTAAGGCGTGCCTGGACTAAGCCTTGGTATTTTCTATTGTCTCATAAGCATGTGAAAGTTCGACATGGAATAAGGAAGACTGAAGATGATTTGATGCATTTGAAGTGTGCTGCTGGAGAAGAATATTGAAAGCTCATGGCCTCCTAAAAGGACAAACAACTGTGTCTTGGAACCAGTACAGTCAGAGTGCTCCTTAGAGGCAAAGATGGCGAGGCTTCTTATGTACTTGGGACATATTGTCAGGAGAAGCCAGTCCCTGGAGAAGGACGCCATGCTTGGTCAAGTGCAGGGCACCAATGAAGAAGGCCCTCACAGAGGTAAGCGACACAGTGGCTGAAACAAAGGCCTCACACATAGGGACAATTGCGAGGATGATGTAGGGTCGTGTGGCGCTTTCTTCTGTTGTGCATAGAGCTACTTTGGGTCAGAACGGACTCAATGGCACTGAGCCACAAGCCAGAAGAATGAACAACTCTCTTTTGAAAAAGGTACAGCTATCAGAGTCCTTAGACAAGAGGATGGCTATGGGATTAGGAGAGATCAGTCCCTGGAAAAGGCCCCCACACTTAGTAAAGTCAATAAAAAGAGGAAGACCTCCAATGAGGCAGATTGATACTGGCGGTAACAGTGGGTGGGGGCATAAGAGCAATTGGGAGGCTAGCACAGGATCTGGGTAGGGTTTGCTTCTGTTGTACATGGAATGGCAAGGAATCAGAACTGACTGGAGGACCCCTCACAACAATAAGATATCTAACTTTCCACTATAAAATTTCAAACTAACCAGAAGTTATAAGAAAGGTGCACTGACTCCCACCTACTTGAATTCACCAGCTGTTTCCATGGTGCACTGTTGGTTCTCTCACTTCTTCCTCATTCCATTTTCTGAGTCTTTTCAGAGTAAATTTCAGTCACCAAACTCATTCCCTCCCAAACCTTTCAGTGGTACTTCCTAAGAATAAGACATTTTCTTTCGTAACCGCAATACCATTACCATGTATTTAATATGGAAACAATACAATTTTCTTTCCCACCAATAAATAAGATTATATCAAGATTGCAAGCCCTATATTTTATTGTTTTCATTTGCCTAGATTACCTTTGCCTAGTCCTTTATTCTTAGCCCTGTTGAATCACTGTTTCTTAAGTCCATTTCTCCTATAGAGCATATAGTTCAGTCTTGCTTTGTGAGCAAAATAAGAAATCTTTTAACAAATGAATTAAACTTATGCATATTTATCGGTGTGACTAAGGTGATTGGTGCCAGCTCTGCTGCCTTATTTTATGCTACAATTGTTGTGCTTGTTACGTTGGCTATGCTTCTCTAAATCATTAATTTTCTTTGTTTTTAAAATAATTTTGGCATTTAGGATGTGCATAGTTTTGTTTTAGAGGTTACTTTTATACTTATACCTTGAATGATATCCTTTGCCCCCTGATTTTTAATGTAACATTTTCTATCTAGTGTCCTTTTAAAATGTACTTTGTGTCCTAGTGACTATACAATAGTCCATACGCTTCTGTTAGTAGTTTAAAAAGTACGTATGCAAGTGACCTATTATGCAGTTAGAGCTGAGAACTACGGGGAGCTGGCCCACCTGCCCCTTCTCTTTCAGTCTTTCATCACTGTGCTGGTCCCGTTTTCATCACTCCTCACACGTTGCAAATCTGCTGCCTCACTTTCAGGACTCTGTTCATGAATCTTGCTTTAGACGGTTGTTGCTAGTACTAGTCACCACCGGGGGGCCCCCGACTCAGGGTGACCTTACGTATAACCGAATGCAGCACTGCCGGGTTCTGTGCCCTCATCGAGATTACTGGTATTTTTGAATCCACTCTGGGGGCTCTTGTGTCCATTCATTTCGTTGAAGATTTCCCTCATTTGCCTTCCACCCATGGACTAGCGGAAAGGTGTCATTCAATTATATGCCTGCAAATTACAATTGTTCGTATTTTTTTCTAAGATGTAGAGTATTTGAATATTTCCTGTTGCACTAAGTTTTCTAGGCTAAAGAATGTCAGTGATCCCCACAGTGTTGATCAGGTGGATGAAGTGTCAACAGGGTCAGCGCCCCTGCATTTTCACACTGACCCTGTGCTTGTTTGATGTGTGGTCTTGAATGAGTCATTTAACCTTTCTTGTTTCTCATCTCCCACTTCTATTATTGGGCATTTACATAGGATTTGTTGCCATAGTAACTGAAAATAATACTGACCTATCTCTCAAGAGTGGGTGTCATGGGGATTAGCTAATTTACAGCTGTGAAGAGCTTTCCACAGATGAACTGCTAAACAACAGTGAGATCGTAAAGAGAATTTTAAACGCCCTCAGCTTGTGCAGCGTGCCCATTTGATGCCCATCATTATATGTTTAACTATTAGTATTACCACTCATAATAAACTTTTATGGGGTGCTTTAGGTGGCTGACGTGGTTTTATGGGAGCTAATTAGTTGTTCCAACCAGCTCTATGAGGTAGGTCAGTATTTTTATCATCCCTGTTTTGGAAATTACATTTATTAGGTGCATGCATCATTAAAAAATCTTAAATGTCTTGATATTTGGAAGCAATTTGTGATTGGAGACAGATTTCGTACAGATGTCACACTTGACACGAAGCTCCAGGTGGAGCAATGGGAGGCTGGATTATCCTTTTGCTTCCCAATGTTTAACATTGGCAAGTGTTTCTATATTTAATCGTTTTAATGTTTGCCCACCATGTACGTGTCAGTTCTTGTGCTAGGCTCTTGTGTGTATCAGCCAGAGTGCAATTAGGAAAATCGAAATCACTCTAGGTATTTCAAATAGAAGGCGTTTAGTGTAAGAAATTGGTTACATAAGTTTTGGATGGGCTAAAAGAACAAATGGAGGATTCGGTTCTTGGGAGGTGGTCAGGGGAGGATTAATAAGAAGTGATATCTACAAACTAGTAATGTCAGGTATGAGTCTCAATTTTAGGGCTGGAGAACAAAAGGGAGGAAGGTGGTTAGTTATCAGAGGTCCAGAATGCTGCTCACTGCTGGGCTTGAGCCATCAAGAAGCTATGCTGCACGGAGTAGAATTATAGAAGGCAGCAGAGCAAGATATACAGAGTACTCTGTTTACTGGCAGAAACTGGTATGAAGTCAGAGGTGATAATGCCTGGGCAACATGCTGGTCTTTGCCTCCACTTCACACAGCCGAATGACAAAGGATGGATGCAGGACCGGAGACAGTGGACAACTAACTGGTCCTTCCTGTAAGTTTGTTTAGTGCTTCTTGGAATCTCAGAGGGTTCCACAAACTTGCTCCACTGCACTTACATTTGCAAGGGAAGGACCAGCACTCAGGTTTGGCAACTCCAAGTACCAAGTGAGAACACCACGCATAGCCCCTCCCAGTCTAATTTCCTTGCCTTTGGAGTGGGGCTCAGGGAGGCAGATGGTAAGAATGTCCGTCTTTACCTCACTTCAAAGCATGAGATGAGGATCACCTTAAAGCGTCTACATGAAAGCACCAGACCACTGGTCACGCAACCTACGATGCTAACTTGTATGGTTCTTTGTAAAGGGAAGTTCAGAGACTTAGATGGGACTTTCCTTCTTTTAGAATGAAGCTGTAAGTCCTTATATCAAGACCGTGATTGAAGGTGAGGGTTCGCAGGAGCCCCTTTCAGTCTGTGGTTGACGCTGTTGCTGGATTCACATACGGTTGGATTCACATACGGTTGTATAGAACAGGTAAAGCATTTTGGTTGCAGATTCCGATTTATCTTGACGGGTTTTTAAAAAGGTTGTCATGTGTCCAAAATACAATATGTGCCTTAGTAAAGCTTTTGTTACATTATTGAAGGAGCTCTGGTGGCACAATGGTTAAAGACAAACAAACGCCAGCTATTCTCCCGAAAGTCGGCAGTTCGACCCCAGCAGCTGCTCTTCAGGAGAATGAGGTGGCCATACACTTCCACAAAGATTCACAGGCTGGGAAACCCTATGGGACAGTTCTGCTCTGTCCTATAGGGTTGCCATGAGTGAAAATCGACTTGATGGCAGTGAATTTTGTTCAGCTTTGTTACATTCTTATTAATAATCCCATTTTATAGAATGGGAAACTGAGATGTAACATATACTCATTACACCAACATCCACGACCCAAAGATTGCAGATTATATAATTTGGAGCCGAAGGAGAGAATAGTACCAGAGCTTAAATTGTGAGATGCTGGTTGGCTATGGATGACAGTGGAAGTCCAAGATTCATTTGCATGATCTGCACAGGAAATCAGTCTATGGTCATTTCCCTCTAACCCAAACTGAGGGATGGGAATGAACTGGCTACCACACTGAGAGTATTGGAGCGAGGATAAACTTGACTCCTGACTTGAAAGGTTAAAACCTTGTCACTTTATTCCCCCGTCTGATACGCTTTTGACTTGATTTTCAATATTTTCTTTTTGTCTTCCCATATTAGGGTTTATCTCCGGTGTATTTTGTTGTTGTGGGTAGCCTTCTTGAATCTTTGTTATGTGTTTTCCTGTTTTTTTTTTGTTGTTGTTGTTTTTTTACTGTGAAACCTAGAATTGATGAGCCTATGGAGAAAACAATTAGAATAAGAGCTCGTGGGGGGCACAGTGGGGGAGGTGGTGTGGGGAGGGTAAAGAAGTTCAAGATATCAAGGAGTTCAAGAAGGAAGAAAATGTTTTGAAATTGATTGTAGCAGCAATTGTACAATACTGCTTGATGTGATTAACTATGGAAAGGGTATGATATTGGCATTAGCTCTCAACAAAACGGTTTTAAAAAATAATAAAAGAGTGAAGAGAGAAAAAAGAAAACATATACTCATTGAATACTGGTCAGAAACAAATAATGAATGCCCAGACTCCCGAGTTCCATTTTATGAGCGGGGATGAAATAGCACCCTGTCAGGGCAGAGCAAGTCATTTCCTTTTCTGAAGTGTTTCTTCACTAAGGAAAGAGGAGCATTTGCCCCTCATGTCTTGCATGCGAATGTTAGGACCAATTGTGATAACATGTTGTAAAAGTGTTTGGTAAAATATAAAGTGTGTTACCAATGTTGCGCACTCTTGCTAAGTTGTTATGATGCCTCTGAGCTGTATAAATATATGGCCTCTACAAAAGTTGAGAAATATTTATGATAAAACAAGACTTTGTAGCATTCTGCCATCAGTCATTCCCTGATATCATGAACTATACTTAATGTTTATACCCATCCTCACCCATCAGAGACCATGAAATCGTTTTCGTGGCCGGTTGCTTTTCCATGTAGCAGCCTTATCATTTGTATTACTCTGAGAGAGGTTATGCTGACATCACTTGCACCAAACTCCGGCTCTTCATCAATCTCCTTTTGGCTGCAGAGCCCCATGGGAGGCAATATCCAGCTTGCTTTCTATCCAAAAACTCACCTCAGCCAACCACAAAACTATGGGAGCAAATCTAAACCAAAGATACTGGATCTTAAGTGACTCACACATTGGAAGGTGAGAAGTCATTCCTGTGGATCCTTGAGTCTCTGGGTGGTGTTAACAGTTAATGCATTAAGTTGCTAACCAAAGGGCTGGAGGTTCCTGTTTCTGAGTCATCTCAGAAGAAAGGTGTGGTGATCTACTTCCAAAAAATCAGCCACTGAAATCTTGTGGAGCACACACAGTTCTACGCTAACAAATATGGGGTGAATGTAGGTGAGAGTCAACTTGATGACTTCCTCCCCGCCCCACACACACACTATCATGATCTCAATTCTACCTTACAAACCCAGCTAGACCACACTGGTACAGATAGGAACTGGAAACACAGGGAATCCAGGAGGGATGATCCCTTCAGGACCAGTGGTGAGAGTGGCGATACTGGGAGGGAGGGAGGGTGGGGTGGAAAGGAGGAACTGATTACAAGGATCTACATGTGACTGCCTCCCTGGGGGACAGACAACAGAAAAGTGGGTGAAGGGAGGGAGAGGTCGGAGAGTGTAAGACATGACAAAATAATAATAATTTATAAATTATAAATGGTTTATGAGGGAGGGGGGAGGGGGGAGGGAGGGGAAAATAATGAGGAGTGGATACCAAGGGCTTAAGTGGAGAGCAAATGTTTTGAGAATGATGAGGGCAACGGATGTACAAATGTGCTTGACAAATGGATGGCTGGATGGATTGTGATAAGAGTTGTATGAGCCCCCAATAAAATGATTAAAAAAAATACTTTGTGTATGATTGGCATCTCTGGGGATTTTCTCTTTTTTTTTTGGAAGTGATCAAACTATTATAAACAAATTACGTTTCCTCCAGTGTAGGTCAGAAACCATGATTGTCCCTTTGATTGAATCAGGCTGGCAAGAATGTTGGCTCTGCTACTCTTTCTTTCCATGTGGTCTCGGCATCTGAGATAAATGCAGGACCAGCAGCACAGTTTCCATAAGGTTGGGGGCTGAGCATCCCTCCTTTTGGGCAAAGACTAGAGTCCATTCCCTTTCCCAAATGGGCATTCTGCTCAGCAGCTTAGCTGGATACATTTCCTTCTAGCTCCAAATGTAAACCAGAAGGGGACCTCACAGACCCATGTAATTCCCGGCTTTGGGGGCATCCCCTTCAAGTGAATGGTCATTACATAGGAATACTTTATTATGCAACCAGGATCTAGCACACATATTTATTGATGGGAACAAAATGATGAACAATAACGACTCCATTAAAGTCTGACCTCAAAATTTATGGACTGGGAAGGAGCTACAGGGGAACAAGTTTGACTTCACCTTCTCAGTGCCACAGAAATTCTGAAAACACTTTGTGGGCAAATAATACAAGTCTCCAAAATTAGTGTGCTTACCAAGAGGCAATTATACCCAAAGGAAGCATTTCTGTTTGAATTTAATTGATTTGAAATTAGCGTTCCTTTCCTTTTGGTGGCTCCATTCTTGTTTACTGGGAAAA
Organism: Echinops telfairi; assembly: GCF_000313985.2. Taxonomy (NCBI): domain Eukaryota; kingdom Metazoa; phylum Chordata; class Mammalia; order Afrosoricida; family Tenrecidae; genus Echinops; species Echinops telfairi. The sequence continues at coordinate 90,131,325 of NW_022111373.1, forward strand.
CATTTGCAGCAAAACACATACTGCGTGTGTACCTGGGCCTTGAGAGTCTCCCTGGCAAATACTCTCCAGCACAGTGCATGCAGACATATTTGCCTCAGAGACCCGAATCACTGTAAAGGAACCATTTGAGTCTCCCAAGAAAATGCTATCTTTATTTGACAAGACCAACACTGATTCTGAAAATCACCTCTCAGGACAACCCTAAGAAGGTCTATTGGTTTTGGCCTCTCACATTGGTGAAGTATTGGAAAGCACCAGAAGATATTAGGACAGTGGTGACTGCGAGGCAGTAGTGTTGCTTCCTTTTATTTTTGAACCCCCAAATGGAAAGTACGTGGATTAATTGTTTAACAAGGGTTAGAAACAGATTGGTCTGGAAGCACATTTTTCTTCTTACTTTTGTTTCATCTGTTTCTGAGGAAAGGAAAAAAATGTCTTCATGGAACTTATAGAACAGAGAGGAGTTAAGCAATGGGTGATGGATGCCCTTGGTCATTTTGAATAAGGCTTCTATTTATTTCAGCATCCTATTTCTCTAAAGGTTTAAAACAAAACACACAGACATGCATTGCGTATAGATACAGATATTCGCGATGCCTGAAAAACCACAAAATCCATATTGCATGACCTCAGCCACCTAAAATTGTATGCACAGTCATTAATATATGTACTTAGCATGTAGAAAGACATGTCAACTACAAGTCTTCAATCACCAAAATGATTTTGGATACCCTTTGTGTTCTTTACTTTATTGCTCTTTGCTTTTCAGTTTTCTAAAATGCACCCCAAAAAGCTTGAAGAGGAAAAACAAGTGATTTAAAAAGCTTGTATTGAATTCCCATCACCTGTAGATAAAGTTAGTTTGCTGACACACACACACACACACACACACAC
>NW_022111373.1:90132318-90153126 GCF_000313985.2 Echinops telfairi
TATATACATACACACACACACACACACACACACACACACACACACATACACACCCACACAACTTGCATGATGCTCTGATGCTGCAAGCTATGTCACTGGTGTTTAATGACCAACAGGGTCATCCATGGTGAACAAGTTTCATAGGAGCTTCCAGAGTTAGAATCTACTATAAAGAAGGAATAGGCTGTCCACTTCTGAGATATTAGAAATGGGAACATCTTATGAATAGCAGTGGGACACTGTCAGATACAGTGTCGAAAGATGAGCCCTTCATGTTGGGCTATAAGCAAACCAAAATGACCGCCATCCAGTCAATGCTGACTTATAGTGACCCTGTGGGTTTCCGAGCCTGTAACTCTTATGAGATTAGAAAGCCCAGTCTTTTCCCCACAGAGTGGCTGGTAGTTTTGAACTGTCGACTGCACGGATTGCCGCCAAAAATATGACTGAGGAAGAGCTGCTGCTCAAAGCAAAGTTGACCTTCATCACATGAATGGAGTAAAGATATTTGGACCTTCATTTGTTGATGGGTTGTGACTCAAAATGAGAAGAAACAGCGGCAACAATCCATTAGTAATCAGGATGTGGAATATATGAAAGTAAGAATTTAGCACAATTGGAAGTTGTCAAAATGATAAGGTAAAAGAGCTAAACAGAAAACTTCAAAGGAAAGTTCAAGAAGACAAAGTAGAATGAAATGTGCAAAGACCTGAAACCAAAAAACCAAAAAGAAAGAACTTAGCATTTAAGTTGAAAGATAGGAAGAAAAAAATCAAGTCTTGAGTCTCAGTATTGAATATTTTTATGGAAGAATATTCACTAATGCAGAAAACATCAGAAGAAATGGTAGGAATAGATAGAGTCACTGTACCAAAAATAACTGGTCAATATACAACTATTTCAAGAGGGAGCATATGACCAAGAACCAATTGTACTGAAGGAAGAAGTCTAAGCTTCACTGAGGGCATTAGTGAAAAACCAAATCAAAAGCCAAATCAACTGACTGCCACCCAGTCACTGCTGGATGCTGTAGCAACCCGATAGCTGGGGTAGACCTGCCCCTGTGGATTTGCAAGAGTGGAGTTCTATACTGGAGAAGAAAACCACCAGGAATACCAATGAAATGTTTCCACAAGCCGATGAAGCCCGTAAAGCACTCACTAGTCTGTGCCAAGAAATTTAGAAGAGAGCTACCTGACCAACGGACTGTTACTCAAACTCTCCCTGCATTGAGTCAATTCTGGCTCCTGGTGATCCTACAGGACAGGGTAGAACTGCCCAAGAGACTGTAATTCTTTATGGGGATAGAACACCTCATCTTTCTCTATTGGAGTGACTGATGGTTTTGATTTACTGGCTTTGTGGTTAGCAGCACAATACATAATCACTAGGCTACACTGGAAGGGATCCCCATTTGTGCCCATTCCAAGGTGACCCAGCAGAATGCATAAACTATCAAGAAAAATCAGTAATATCACACGCAAGTAAATTCATGCTGAATTTAATTGAAAACCAGTTTTAGTAGTACATCAACAGAGAGCTGCCAGAAATACAAGCTGGATTCAGAAGAGAATATGGAAAAGAGATCATATTGCTGATGTCAAATGGTTCTTGACTGAAAGCAGAGATCTAGGAAGATGTTTATTATGTTTTTTGACTATGCAAAGGCATTCAACAATTATAACAAGCTATGGATGAAATTGGGAAGAAGAAAATTCCAGAGCACTTAATTGTGATATGTGGAACCTGTACATGGACCAACAGGCAGTTGTTAAAAAAGATAAAAAGAATGTGCTAATGAGTCATTTCTGACTCAGAGTGGACCTGTGAACAACAGAAGGAAACACTGCCCGGTCCTGTGCCATCCTCACAATTGTTCTTATGTTTAAGACCATTGTTGCAGCCACTGTGTTGATCCATCTTGTTGAGGGCTTTCCTCTTTTTCACTTCCCCTTTACTTACCAAGCATGGTTCCCTACTCCAGGGACTGGTCTCTCCTGACATGGCCAAAGCGGCAGTCTCACCATCCTCCTTTCTAAGGGGCATTCTGGGTGTATTTCTTTGAAGACAGATTTGTTTGTTCTTTTGGCCATCCGTAGTACTTTCAATATTCCTTGCCAGCACCACAATTCAAATGCATCTATTCTTCTTTGGTCTTCCTTCTTCAGTATCCAACTTTCACATGCATATGAGGCAATTGAAAATACCATGGCTTGGGTCAGGTGCACCTTAGTCCTCAGGATGGTAGCATCTGATAAACAGAAAAAAAGACTGAAGTTGTCAGGGATTTCATCTTTCTTGTATTCACAATCAATGTTCATGGAAACAGCATTTAAGAGATGAAACAACGTATTGCACTAGGTAAGTCTGTTGCACAGGACCTGTTTAAAGTGTTGAAAAGCAAGGATGTTATTTTGAGAACTAAGAGAACACTGAGTAGCTTAAAATCAGGAAAGGTGTAGGTCAGAGCGGTAGCCTTTCACCATACTTATTTGATGCGTATGCTGAGCGAAACATCGGAGAAGCTGAACTATACGAAGAATGAGGCATCAGTATGGGTGGAAGGGTTTTAACAGGCTATGATATACAGAAGATACAACCTTGCTTGTTGAAAGTGAGAGAACTTAGACACTTGCTGAAGAAGATCAGTATGGGTTCCAATGCAATATAAAGAAAATTAAAATCTTCACAACGAATAGACCAATAGAGAACATCACGACAAAAGGAGAAAGGATTGAAGTTGTCAAGGATTTTATCTTGTTTGGATCCACAATCGATGCTCACGGAAGCAGCAGTGAAGAGATAAATGACACATTGCCTTAGACAAATATACTACACAACACTTCACTGAAATGTTGAAGAGCAAACAAAGATGTCACTTGAGGACTAACCATCCACTTGACTCAAGTCATGGTATTTTTCTATCACCTCATATGCATGTGAAAGCTGGGCATTGCATGTGGAAGATTAAAGAATCCCCAATGCATTTGAATTATAGTGCTGGTGAAAAATATTGAAAGTACCACGGACAGCCAGAAGAACCAACATGTTGTCTTGGAAGAAGTAGAGTCAAAATGCTCTGTAGAAAAGTAAGGTTGGTGGGACTTCATCTCAGGTCCTTTGGACATGCTATCAGGTGAGGTCAGTCCTTGACAAAGGGTCTCATCCTTGATAAGTAAAGGCGAAGCTAAAAAGAGGAAAACCCCAGTGGGATGTTGTGGTAGTTATATAATCTGTTGTCAATTTGAGACTTATGAGTCAAGGGGTGGAGTCCAGCCTCTCAATCAGGTCAGAGCCAATGAGGCATCTGTGTGAACATGGTCTTCTCCTGAGGATTCTTGGAACTCTTGTATTCCTCTTTGGAGACGGGAGACGCTCTCTCTCTCTGCTCACTCTCTGGGAGACATTGTAGCTGACAAGCCACATGGAGACAGGCTGATGGCAGCCAGAGCCTTTGAGCTGGAGAAGCCACCTGGAGAACCTTGCCAGTGCTGAGATGATTACAACACCACTGGATCCACAAAAATTTCCACACACTGGCCTGTGATCATCCTGCATTCGGTGTCATTGCATGTGTTTCCTGAGTTGAAGAGGAATTTATAGATTGGTATCAGACATATGGGCTAATACTGGACTTATGGAATTGATCTGGACTAGGCTGGGATGTTTTCTCAATATTCAATTGCTCTTGTATATAAAGCTCTTTCTTATTCAAGAATGAGTCTCCCTGGATTTGTTTCTCTAGATGTACTGATGCATTTGCTACAATAATGGGCTCAAACAGGAACAATCGTGAGGATGGTGTGGGATGAGGCAGTGTTATGGTCTGACGTGTAGGATGAGTTGGATCTGACTCAATGGCACCTAACAACAACGTGCGTGTGTGTACGTGTGTGTGATTTGTTTTTATAAATGCGATGAATGCTCTTATGGAAAATAAGATAAGCCATAGAATAAAAGAAATATCAGCCTTAATCTTAGCACCTACAAATATTTTCTTAATGCTTCTTCTAAACATAATTATAACCTTCAATGTAATATTTTTGCATAAGTGGATCGGATGGATAGCCTATACAAAATCTTCTTTTCCTTACTAAATTATAAATATATTTTCTATTAATTAATTGTTAATAACTTTATGCAATTGTATTATGCAGTGTTCTAGTCTCCTGAAATTGGTATTTAGATTATTTCCAATTTTTCTCAATTTTAATGTGTTGCAAATATTTTAGAGGCTGCAGTCTGGTGAGTGGACCATCTAAATCAAGGGATATATAAAACTTTTAAGCATTTGATATGTATTGCCAAATTCCTAACCATAAAGGCTATGCTAAATTTTGCTTTCACCAGAAATGTAAAAGAGAGGTCATTGCTATGTATCTCAGCCACCACTGGAAATTTAAAGATATCTTTCTAAATCAATGGGACCAATTCAGACAAACAAACTCACTGGCATTGAGTCAATTCCACCTCACAGTGACCCTGAACGACAGAGTGCAACTGTCCTTATGGGTTTCTGAGACTTTAACTCTTCACAGGAATAGAAAACCTCCTCTTCCTCTCACCGAAGGACTAGCCTTTTCAAACTGCTGACCTTGTGGTTAGCAGCCTCAAATGACTACCAGGACCCGTAAAGTGAGGTATATCTTACTCAAAACCTGTACAATACTAACAATGAAAATATAATTCATACTTTGGTAGATTTTTGGCAAAGTCCTGGGAGGCTGCATGGCCAGAGACTGAATTGAGTTGATTCTGACTAAAGGCAGTCAGGTGTGTCAGAGTAGAACTGTGCTTCATGGGGTTTCCAGTGGCTAATTTTATGGAAGTGGACTGTCAGCCTTTCTTCTGAGATGCCTCTGGGTATAGTTGAATCTCTAGCCCTTTGTCCTATCCTGAGACTTCTGGGCTGCCTTGGGGAATACTAAAAGGACATAGAAACAATAGAGAGGGGCTACTTACAGGTACTGGTAGTGTAGATGGAATTGGAGCTCTGAGTTAGTAGTGCTGCCATTAAGATGCACCCAAGATTAAGGGCAACCTGCCTGCGGTAGTTACACAATTTCATGTCAACTTGAAGATAAATAAAAGTGTAGGGGTGGTACTCAACCTGTCAGTCAGCTCACAACCGGATGGTGCCTCCTCGTGGGCATGTCCTTCTCATAAGGAGGGCCCTAGGAACCTCTCTCTCACTCTGCCTTCACCTTCCTGTTGGTTGACCCCGATTTCTGTTAAAGCCCTGTAAGATGTCCACTGCCATTGGATCCACATGACTCTGCACCCCCAACCTATGATCTTTCTGCATTCTACATCACTGCTTGTGACAGTGTGATTGTGAAGAAGGACTTATGGACTAGTATCTGACTTATGGACTTGAGTTGGAATGAGTTGCGATGTTTTGTAGTTACTTCTTGATATAAATCTTTTTCTTACACAAATATGTACTTACTTTTTTTTTTTTGGTACTTACTTTTAATTTTCTGAAAATACAGCTAAAAAGGGCTCCTTGCCTGAGCAAAAGCCCAGCTGAGGGCTCTTTCTTTTATTCCCTCACAGTATTCTGCCCAACTGGCCTAACAAAACCAGGTATAAACTGACACAATTTACTGAGATAGCTCCCTATATATCAATCATGTGTAAGATAACTGGTGTTAGAGTTTGTAGCAAAGCTGTAACTCCCTGTTGTGACCTAAGTTTCCGGACTCTGACTGAAGGGGGTTGGGAGAGATGGTGCATCAGGTCATATCTGAGACTACATGTGCTTCTCTCCCAGGGTGGAGGGGGGGCTGTTGGTTCGGGTTTATGGTGGTGAAAAGCTCTGTGGAATCTAGTACCTCCTTTTTCCTTAGCTTTTATCAGAACAGCTCTGATTTTTATTTGCTATAGGTGACTTTATTTGAAGTACAGGCTCTTCATCTTGAAAGCTTTGAACATCTTTGGATAGTATATTAAGTGCCCTTTCGGTTATAATTCTGTGATCTCTAAAATGGGCTTACTAATCTCGGTATGAGTTTGCAGTGTACCACTTTAACGTATGCATTCTCATATACTCTACATTTACTTCTTGAAGCAGTAAGGGAATGGATCATCACTCCCATTTCATGGACTTGGTAAGGTTAAGTGACTTCCTAAGGTCAGATAGTGAAATAGAGCTCCAACTTAAATGCAGGCCTTTTGATAGCAAGTATTATCTTTCCCCACTACTCCTGTAAGATAATGTCGTGGGCTTTATTCCTAGAAGCTATAAGGAAAATAAGGCAAAGAGTAATCATTGGAATATCTAAAAGTTGACTTAAAAAGGACAATAAGTTAAGTGAGGTTTTCTTTTTGAAAAGCACATTATATATGTTTTTTTTTAACTGACTCATCATTTGTCTTTGTCTCTTTTAAGAGTTATGTATTTTGGTATAGAAGCAATGACCATGGCTATGAATATAATGAACTTGGATTGAGGACTGTCATTTTTGAAACTGCAGGTAAATGCAGACTTCTATGCATCAGCATGCATTAAGACAAGTCTTCTTGAGCTCTGAACTCACAAACTTAGGAGGAGTTGTTGGTGGGCGCGATGGAGTCTAGCAAGCATCATCTACTGGAAGAATGCTCATTGCCTCCTCTTTACCCAGTCTTTGTATCCTCTTCATATCTAGTAACAAATTATGCTTTCGTCTCCTTGATTCCATCATATTTTTCATGAAATACAAAAGTTGTGGATTATCCAAGATATACCTGGCCACATGCATTTGAAGAATTTCCTTCCACCCTTCATCCAACCACATGGATTGGCTGGAAAAGGCTTTTCCCCATCCCAGTCCTAAAAGGAAGGAGCCCTTTCAGCACTGTGAGTTAAGCATTGGGCTGCTAACTGACAGTCAGGTAGTGTGAAACGACAAGCTGATCCTTGGAAGGAGAGATGAAGCTGTAGGTTCCTAATCATTTGTGGCCCTGGAAACCACATATAGCAGTTCTATTCTGCCCTATTGGGTTGCAATGCGTTTTTAAAAAATTAATTTTGAGTCTGGTAATTTGGAGTTTTATTTGTTTACCACTAAAATGGCTACCCGTAACCTAGAACCCCCAATAAGATGGATTGCTATGTGAAATAGGGTCTTCTGTGTTACATACCTGTTTTGAGATATAACAATTTTCCAGTGTCCTTAGAACATTGAGTGGCAAGAACAACTGCTATTCTTGACTTAATTTGTTGGCTAGTCAAGATGGCCTTTTGAAAACACAAAACGGTACCTGTAGCTCTCTGTCCACTTTCTGCCCCTAACTCTGTCTTTTCCTTATTTTCTCTCTTAAACACTGATACTCATCCTGACTTCAAGAAATCACAAAGAAATCAGAAGCCGTCTCTGATTGACCTTTGTCAGTCAGAGTTGCTCAAAGACAGCATGGATTCGATGAGTGGCAGTGGACTTGGGTTTGCTGGGAGGGTGGGGCGGCAGCATGGTGATGTCTGTGGGAAGGACACTTCCTCCTCATGGCACAGATTTGGACAAAGGGAAAATCAAAGAAGTCACTCCTTCATTCAGCCGAGAAACGTATAGCCTGGAGCCACTCTCGCTTCTTACACATGATGAATCCACCAAAGCTTAATGAAGAAGAACTTGGAAGGAGAGGAAGATTATTAAATTGCTTTTGGAGTCCCTGCTTGATTACTTTTAGGTATTGAGTGCTTGTGCCAAATTGTATGCCTGACTGAATGGCTTCCCTGTATGACATTGTTAATCACCATAATCATAATAACTTAATATTTGTGTGGTACTTCACAGGGTTTAAAGTATGTTATATTCATTATCTTATTAGGTCTTCACAACAAACTTGGGAAGAGATACTGGCCAGAAGAATGGGTCTCTTCCTGGGAAAGTTGCCTTTAAAGAAGACATCATGTAGCTTCAAGCGGGGAATCCGCAGGAGGAACATTGAGGGAAGAAGAGGATGCTGACCCAGCCCGGTCAGGTGAATCCAGAGACTGAACAGATAGAACTCAGTCTCGGACCCTCTAGAACAGCGGTTCTCAACCTGGGGGTTGCGACCCCTCTGGGGGTCGAATGACCCTTTCACAGGGGTTGCCTAAGACACATATTTCCGATGGTTTTAGGGACCGAGACAACGCTTCTCTATGTGTCTCCAGGCGGGTCGCCCACATGCAGCTACGCCCACATGCAGATACGCCCACAGGCGAGTACTCCCTGCATGAAGACTGTTACCCATGCTACACCATGCTTCAAGTCAAAATTTCATTTATTTGTAATTAGAAATAAATACTTTACAATATATAATTACATATTGTTTTTGTGATTCATCATTATGCTTTCATCATGTTCAATTTGTAACAACGAAAATACATCCTGCCTATCAGATATTTACATGACGATTCATAACAGCAGCAAAATTAGAGTCATGAAGTAGCAACGAATATAATTTTATGGTTGGGGGGTCACCCCAACATGAGGAACTGAATGCAGTCCCCAAGCTCTATGTACCTGTACTTAATTACTAGCCGTGGAACATCAGAACCTCTCCATCCTGATCCTCTTATGAGTATAGCACCATTTTGCCCTCGTACCTACCTACAGGCAAGGCTACTACTATTATCTATTACTTATAGATGAAAACAAAAGCAGCTGTGGTAAGAGGCAAGATCACTTGCTCATAGAGCCAGGCATTGGTGGTATCAAGACCAGTTCTCAGAGCCTCTGGCTTCCAAACTAGCTATTGTTCCTTTATATATATAAAATCTCCAAGAAAAAGCATTCAGTCACCATTGAGCCAACTCTGACTCATGGCGTCCTTGATTCCACTGAGCTTCATAATCATGGAGAATTGTAACAAGGTGTCCAGTGGCGTCTGACCTCCTCAGTCTGTATGGGGGTCTGCTGGGGGTGGGTGGGGAATGTCCATCAGCATTAGCTTTTGGCTGATGATTCATTGCAATGGCCACAGAGAATTCTCAGACCGTCCTCATGATTATGGGGTGTGTTAACAGGTCAGGATCAGAAATGTGTAGGTAACAGTTCAGGTAATGACAAGGACAGGGAATGCTGGCCTGACCTGTCTGACTGACCAGTCACCACATACCAGAAATGGAGAAGCTGGAGGCCGTGAGCCTGACCATCCAGGACTCTGAGGTCGTAGTTGGGTCCCAGCAAATCAGGGACAGCTGCCTTTTTTTGAGACACCCCAGCCCTGAGCTCAAGGCCCCAGTCAGACATACATGAGGGTCCTGCCAACTCCAGCTCTGGGCAGGGTCTCACTACTTTCACCCTCTCAGGAGTGTCGACCAGTTGGGTCTCTGTCCCCTGCGTATCCTGACTTTACTGCTCAATTAACCTCCCATTTTGCCTCCTCCTACCTGCTTGTTCATCTCTGCATTTTCACCACACCAAGGCACCTTTCCAGAAGCCGGAGGTGCTGGGATCCTCTGGGAAACGGGGTCACTGTACCTTAATAGTAACAGGTTAGGGGTGCCTCTCCTCAGCTCATAGAACACCCTCTCGCTGGTCCTTGGTCTCTCAAGCACATGGCCGCTTGGCCTCTGCCCTGCTCAGGCAGCTCCTTTAGAGATGCTGATGAAAGTTCACAGGGTACTCCATTTCATAATGCGCCTCAGTCTGAAGGTGCTGCACTTGACTAGCTCCTCGAGTCAGCAAACCGAGCTTCTGGGGGGGGTGGGGCCCTACTCCCGCCATGAAGTGCCTGAAGGCACCTCACTCTGCAAGGCACTCATCATTCTCATTGAGCAGTGCAGGAAAACCTGGGCTCTGTCTCTTGCTCTGGCTACCACCTCCATGCTGCTGCCTGCCCACCACCTCTCCCGCCACAGCCTCTTTTCCTGGAATGTGGAGGTTCAGCAGTAGCTCTGGTGTCACAGCTGCCTCCTGGATCAAGGAAGTTCAATACTAAGGGATCTCGTGGATCCAATGACATGTTCCACTCCTGGTGCTTCTTTTGCCATGGTAGCGAGATTCCCCCTCCTTGCTTCAGAGACCATTCATTTCAAAGCTAGTGGGATGACAAAATTGACCATTAGGGTCTTGCATACCTTATTTGTCCCAATGTCATAGTCCCACAGACTATGTTTAGAAAAGGCATACTAAGTTATTCACTGGACCGCAGGAGTCTTTAGGAAGCTTTGTTTATTAAAAATGGTCTCCTGATACATGGGGTGAGTCCAGACAGCCAGAGTCTGAGTGAAAGAATGACCAGTTTGCTTAGAAAATAGGTGGCCCTGTCAGAGACTTAAGTAATTGTCTTTCCTAGAAATTTGGAATCAGGCTGCATATGTGTTTGCTATTGGATTTTATAAACTGAGGATACACTTTGGCATAGGTTCCACCAGGCTTAGTTGCATAAACATTTAGCAGGGCATGAAGGGAGGAGAGAGAGTTAGGACAAGAACAGAGGTAGGAGACACCACACAGCAAACCCTGGGGGAATCAAGCAGGCAGGCAGCATAAAGCTGAAGCAAGCTGAACAGTTGCCTAGTCTCTTAGCTGCATTTTAATTCCTGACTCCTTTTATACGTGAAACTCAGCACGCTATTCTTTTTGTTCTTAGATTGTATGAGATACTTCGATATTCTTTCCAATAATTTCCTTTTTGGCTTAAGTTATGCTCAAGAGGGCTTGTGATACTTGCCACCCAGTGAGATTTAATTTGGATGTTCTGGAAAATCGAGATGGTTCTCAACTCTGGACCACTCCATGCATAACAGAACAAAACAATCAATTGCAGATGGTCTGAACAAGGATCCATAAGGTTTTCAATGACTGATTTTTTTCCTAGTAGACCCACGGACCTTTCTTTCTAGTTCCTCTTTGTCTGGAAATTTCACCAAAATGCTCAGCAGCATCACAGCCCACAAGCCTCCCTCCACTGCCAGACAGGTGGTGGCCATCCCTTGAGGTGCCTGGAATGGGAGTTGAACCCGGAGCCTCCTGCACGGAAGGCAGGCGTTATGTCACAGAAGCACCATTGCCTTCCTTCTGGAACACACATTTTTTGGAATGGTCTTCGTCAAGCATTTTGGTCGTTGGCTAGGGCTAGATAGACATGACTGCTTCTGCGGCTGTGCACACGCTCCGCTGCACACTTCTGGTGGGATCTCCACGTTCTGTGGCCCACGACCAACTGTGTGGCCAGGAGACTCCGCCTGCCCCGATTTGCCGGGCCTTGCCCCCTTTCTTCACTCTGCGGCTCCCTGGGAAGAGGACGGCATCCAGTCTGCTGCGTGGCTGCGTGACCCTCCTTGACACCCATCTCATCATTCCCGGAGCTGCTGCAGGCCCGTTTCCGTTTTCATTTGCAGCGCGCTGTCATTCATTGTTTGCTAATGACTAGTTGGCAGGCATAGCGAGGAGAAGTGGCAGCCAGCCTGGCCTTCAGACTGGAAAGAAGCATGTTTTCTCGAGAATGAAAACATTATTTGGTACGAAGCACGTTCCAGCACTGAATATTTCTCTTTCAGAGTCCTGCTGGGCTCCTTCTGTCTCCTAGTGCCTGCATTTTCCCGTTGTCACTTCCTCCCACCTCCTTCCCAGATGGAGACCAGCAGGGCCGCCTCATTTGGGGGACTGGGCTCCTCAAAGGTGGTGTGGGCTGTAGGGAAGACTCGAAGATGATTTCGGGGAAGTAAAGGAGTGGAGCAGTTGTAATCTTAAAAAAGTTCGATGCTGCGATTTAGAAATCTTTGAAGCCCACTCAGATTTTCCTAGCGAAGGCCGGTAATTAGCAAGGGATGTGGGGGCTTCTCTTCAAAAGGAACCTCTCAACCTGCAGAGGAAACTTACCCTGGTCTGGTTTTTAACATTTCTTTCAGGGAAGGACCAGGCTGGACCCATGTCTCTGGTTCCTTTCCTATGCGCCTGAGCTGTGGTTCACCCACCCAGTTGCAGCCGGAACTCTTAAAGGTCAGGCAGCTAGAGCCAATTCTCCAAGGCCAGGCCCTAGCCGGTTTCCAGGGATAAGGATACTGCAAGCTTCCACAATAATAATTCATTCCTTACACTGCAGGTGCCCGGCAGCATCCTGACACCGATTCAAACTACGGCTCCGGCCTGTGCGAACCCCTCTTGGCCGAAAGAGGGCGGTGCGCCCCTGATGTTGTCCTTTCCTCCCAGAAGCTAAGCAGAAAGCCCTGGGAGAGCAAGTGACTTTTCCATCCACACTTTGTTTTCCACACGTAAATAACAACACAGCAACAGCAAGAAAGTTCATCCGCCGAAGACAGATAGTCAAAAGAAATATTAGTAAATGCAAAACAGGCAGCTAGCACAGAGCTGGGCTCACTGAACTGGGGCCCGATGGCTTCCGGTGACCATATTTCTTATTGCCGCTTGCTCAAGTTAGACACGAAGTGGCACAAAACGCAGCCAGGGCCCCTTGCGAGCGAGGAGCAGTGGGTAATATATTTGTTTGTAGTGCGGGCTTGCAGTTCTATGAGAAGGAACACTTGACATTTTGATGAGAGCCTCCAGGGAGAAAGGTACTAACTTCAGAAGTTAGTTGTAATTATACTAAGGAGATTACATTATTCAAAAGCATCCCACTGGTAAGGTGCAACATTTCCTGAAACAGTTTAGTGGAAAATGCCACATTAATCAGTTCAATATTTCACTCCGAAGGCTTAATGACGGGAGAAGTTTAAAGTACCATGGCAGAATGATGCCGACGGGAAGGGGTGGGGAGAGGGAACGGATGCTCACTTAGAGAAAAAGGCTGAACATGTTGACCGTCCCTCTTGTGTTCTTCCCCATGAAACATTGGGGCTGGCTGTGGTAAGAACCCAGGTGGATCCACACGCGGGAGCTCACCATTCCGGAGGAGAAGGTTCTGGAAAATGAAACAAATACCATGCAGAGAAAGAGTTGGTTCTATGCAAACCATGTCCTCCGTACAGCTGTCTGGCTGCCCGGGAAGCTCACCACTGCTCTGCTGAGTGGTCTGCGCTGGTGATGAGTAGCTACTTTCTTCCTCCTGCCGAGAGAGAGAGACAGAAGCTGTTGGTCAGAGCATGGCATTTGAGGCTAAAGGGTGATGGGAAGAGTACCTGGAGCATCCCATCTTCTTAGGCCCATTCTCCTCCTATCCCAGACCTCATTTCTGGCCTTCTGAGTAGCAAGGAGAATCTGACCCGAGACCCGGGAAGGTTTGCTCTGACTAGACGGAGTCTCACTTGAGAGGTGGTCAACATGGGTGTGTTAAGAGGCAGCACGAAGAACGAGTGACAGGGAAGATCCAAAATTCGATTCAGATTTTCAACATACAAATCCGCTTTCTGGTGAGCCACATTAGAGGAACCATGAAAAAGGAAACAAGCAAACAAACAGACCAACCCCAACCTAATCAAGATCAATTGTTCTCAACAGTCCAGCAAAACAACTATAAGAGCCGCAGTAGCCTTCTGGCTGAAGTCAGTGAGGGGCACTGCTTAAAGGCAGCAGAAATCTGCGTCCGTTTGTTAAGGGATTTTATCCAAGGGCTGGTTTAATGTCTCTTTAGCTCTCATCACAAAGAAGTCGAACTACCTTGGATTAGGAACTGAAAAATCAATACTAAAGTAGCATGGCTAGATTTTGAAGAGCGTGTCCCGTGTGACATTTCCCTGCCCTGTTTTCTGTTCTTTGAAAATGCTCTAACAGAATTGTGCCGTGTGTGCCGCAGGCTCCCTCCTGCTTCGGGTAGGAAAGCCACCATTGTCGTCGCCTTCAGAGCTCGCTGCTTCTGCAGATGCCGCTTCTCTGCCTCCACCCAGCAGATCACCTGACTTCTGTGCAGCTCAGCTCTCTCGTGCTTTTCCTCCTTCGCTTGCCCTTCTAGAAAACTTTCCCCACCGAAGAAGTTGAGCCCAGTGTTTCTGATCCTTTCTGCTCTATTTAAAATCAAAACAAAACACAAACAACAGAAACCATTGGGGAAGGGAGACAGTGGTCAGTGTAAAATATGAAAATAATAATTCATAATTTATCAAGGGGTCACGAGGGTGAGGGGGAGGGAGGGAAAAAAGAGGAGCTGATACCAAGGGTTCAATAGAAAGTAAATGTCCACAAAAGAATAAAGGAAACATATGTAGAAATATGCCTGATACAATTGGTGTATGGATTGTTATAAGAGCTGTAAGAGCCCCCAATTAAATAATGTTTTAATTAAAAAAAAAAAGAATACACAAAGTCACAAAGCTTTTAAATTGTGATTTAGGTGAAAGTTCACAGAGCAAATCGGTTTTCCATTCAACAGTTCATACACATTTTGACTCCCGACATCGATCGCAGTCCCCCCTTTGTAACCGTCCTTATTCTATATCCTCCCTGCGCTTTTCATCCCTTTCTCTCCCCGCCTTCTGAGCCTTATCTCTGGGCCAATGCTACCCTTTTGGTCTCGTATGGTGGAATGTTCTACGGAGTGGGTACCTCTCTGGTGTTATGCTCACCGTATAGGCCTATCTGTTTTTTGGAGGAGACCCGGGGGCACAGTGGACTACACACTGCTAACCACAAGGTCAGCAGTTTGAATCCATCAGACAATTCTTGGGAGAAAGATGAGGCTTCCATTTCCTTGAAGATTTAAAGTCTCAGAAACCCACAGGGGCCTTTCTGCCCTGTCCTATAGGGCTGCTATGAGTGGGACCCGACTTGATGGCAGTGTGCTTATTCTTTTAATGAAAGTGGAACCCTGGGGGTGTTTTGGCCTAGTCTCATTATCTGTTTCAGAGATGTGACCATTGTGATGTATATTTATTTTTAAAAAATCATAGGGGATTTGAATTGTAAGAAATGTACAACAGCTGATAAGGTTTTTTTTTTTTTAAAACATCACAGGGAAACTAGTGAGTGTGATTTGACCATTAAAATGATTATTTAAAAGAACACAGCTGCTGTCCAGTGACGCATGGTGACTCCATGTATGTCGGGTTAGAACTGCGCTCCATGGAATTTTCCATGGCGGCTCTCTTTGGAAGTGGATTGTCCAGTCTGTCTGCTTAGGTGCCTCTGGGTGGATCCAGACTTCCAGCCTTTTGGTTAGTAGCTGAATGCTTCAACCTTGCACCCCCACCTTCACCCCCCATGGCTGACACATCCCACACATGCTTGAAGGAGATCGAAGCAGGAGTGCTCTGTCTCCTGCTCTGGGACGTCCATCAGGAGCCTCATGATGTTGGCACATCAGAGTTGCTGTTACTATTCTTTTTTTTTTTTTAAATCATTTTATTAGGGGCTCATACAACTTTTATCACAATCCATACATACATCAATTGTATAAAGCACATTTGTACATTCATTGCCCTCATCATTCTCAAAACATATGCTCTCCACTTAAGCCCCAGGCATCAGCTCCTCATTTTCTCCCCTCCCTCCCTCATGAACCCTTGATAATTTATAAATTATTATTTTGTCATATCTTGCCCTGTCCGATGTCTCCTTTCACCCACTTTTCTGTTGTCTGTCCCTCAGGGAGGAGGTTATATGTAGATCCCTGTAATCGGTTCCCACTTTCCACCCCACCCTCCCTCCACCCTCCCGGTATCACCACTCTCAGCACTGGTCCTGAAGGGATCATCTGTCCTGGATTCCCTGTGTTTCCATTTCCTACCTGTACCAGTGCACATCCTCTGGTCTAGCCAGATTTCTAAGGTAGAATTGGGATCATGATAGGGGAAAGTTGCATGTTTCATTGTTGCTACACTGCACCCTGACTGGATCGTCTCCTCCCCAAGACCCTTGTGTAAGGGGATGTTCAGTTGTCTACAGATGGGCTTCGGGTCCCCACTCTCTAGGCTTCCTTTCTTGGAGAGTAATTTACACCTACTTAAAGACAGATTGCCCTACAGATAACAGCTATGTACATAAAAGTTATAAAACTGTCCTTGGTTTTACAAGGATACATGAAAAACATTAAAACTCTCCAATCCAACAAGGTATGCAAGGATTTTTTTTTAAGGCCTTGTTTTTTGTTTTTGTTAAACAGCGAGAGCAAAATAACTTACTGGAGTCTACAGAGAGGAGCTGACTGAGCAGGCCGCTCATGGCGAAGGGGTGCTTTCACAGAACCAGTATCTTCCCCCTCCCATCTCCACCTGATGTCAATCAAAACATACCGTCAGTCATTTAGTAAAACAACAACAACAACAACAACCCCCAAACACAACATAAGCAAAGGGAAACATGCAGTGTGCTTGTGCATGTGCACCAGTTGCTTGGTGTGCAGTAAAGGAGCGGGGAAGGGCTTTATTTACCACCACCCAAAAAGTCTCCTGCCAGGTTTCAGGCTGAATCTTTAAATCTGATTGCATGCAGCCTTTGATTAGTGTATTTTGGGCCCTGCATTTGTTCCTTTTTGTTAGCCCAGGGACCTAGTCTTGATGCTGAGCCGCATGGCTTCATCTTGATGCTGAAACCGATTTTCTTTCTTTCTTTCTTTCTTTCTTTCTTTTTTTTTTAGCATTTAAGTAATAATGTTCAATGCATAGACTATAAATGAAGAAATCAAGTTATGCAATAGGAACAACTTTAAGGACAAGGGCATGCTCAAGAGTTCAGAATAAGTGAAGCATAATACTATACTTAGATAAGTAGGCTGATGAAAGGAAATGTTCATAAGAATTTTCTTCCAAAAGAAACTCAAATCAACTTGACATGAATAATGGTCCCATACCAAAAACATAGATAAAACCCGAAAACACATGATAATAGGCAAATCACTTAACATTTCTGTATCTTCGTATCCTCTTCTGTAAACTGAAAGAACTCAAGTAAATAAGTCTCTGAGGTCTGAAATACTAAAATTCTACAAGGCAAATAGAATCCAATTGAGTATCTCAGGAAGCTTACATGTTGTATGCTAATTAATGACAAGGGCAGAGCAAATACTAAACTCTCATGAGACTCTCATGAGTGAAATAGCTTAGAAGTTATTATAGAAGTTGGCAAAAACGGATAAACAATCAAACGGTGGAGTAGCGATAGAAACTGAAGTACTTGGAAAAATAACATAAAATAGAATTCAATCAAGGGGAAATGCAATCAACAAGTCTGTGAGAAAAGTAATCCAAAATGCAAATACCAATAAAAAGGGAAGGCTTAGAAAGCACGATCTTGAAAAAGACTTCATGGAAAAAGAGAAAGGCAAATGAGCTGCAGTATGACCCCCAGCAAAGCAGTCACTTTCAGTTTCATATACAGGGCCAGTGTTCCTATGGCCCAGGAAGGCATTTGTGTTTCCATATTCTGATCCTGATCCTTGCTTTGTGGTTTTAGGATTTCAGGTGCTCTTCCTCCCTCCAAATGAGCTTGACCCCCCAAAGGTTTTGACTGAGTGAACTGTCTGTGCCTCCTAACTATAACTTGGTACCTTTGAGCTGATTTAAATGCACGGAAGCACTGCTGAGTGAATGTACACTCTGCCAGGGCTTCAAGGGCTAAATCTTTGGAAAAGAGCACCCTTATTCCAGAGCACTGTTGGTTGGGTTCGAATGGCCAATGTTTTACTTAACAACTGATTGTAAACCACTGTGCCACTCAGGGGTCTCCTCATTACTGTACCTCAGTTTTAAGGAAAAGGTGAGAAAGCATGCACTGGCTGATAACAGCAAAGTCAGGAAGCAAAATTCTAAATGCTCAGCCACCTCGGAGTTTCTGGGAGGCGATAGGCAAATGCTGGGAACTGTGGAGTAATCACGAAGGACAATCAACAGGCTCCACAACACTGCACTCACTGGCAGCGAGTCAGCTTTGTGGGTTTACCGTGGTTGGCTTTTCCATTTGACACCATGATGTCAGTGGGAGGAAAAGATAAAGGTCCCTCCAGCCATGCCCTGGGCAGAAGAGGAGCTGAGCTTTAATTCTGTGACTGCCCCTCTGCAGTCCCTGCTCCATGAGGACCTTTTATGACTTTATGAATCTTTGCTGGCTCTTGCTATGAATTGGCGCTGGCGGTTAGCCTGGCCTCCTCCTGTGCTGCTCTTTTCTTTTCTCCTTTGTTTTCCTCTTTTCCGAAGTGATTTCACTACCACCATTTACTACAATCATTTACCAAGGCTTGTTTTAAGCTTCTTATCGGACAATGGTCATCTGTTCTTAAAAGTGGAGACCAGAGAGCGCTGGCTTTCCAAATAATTTCCCCGTGGCCTTGGGTTTCAAATGTTGCATTTCATTCACACTCCGTACATTATTCCTGCCCAGCCCCAGTTGTTCTTTCTTTTCCTTAGCACCCCAGTGCTGAGGTATCTTGCTTGGGATCTCAAAACCATAATCTGGCTTTTGAAAATACTCTTATCCTCGTGTTGAGCAACTGTTTTCACATGATGAGGAGTTCAAGATAATATACCTATTTTATTACATTAAAAAAATTCTAACCTTTTAACATTTTAAAATGTTATGTCTATAACTTCCCTTGTACATACTTCATTACTGTGCCACTGACTAGTGGCATGATGATTCTACTAAAATTTCAGAGACGAGCAAGTATTATAGAAGTGGTCTGCAGGGGCAGTCAAGGATTTAAGGTGGCTCTTCTAGCTGAACTCTCTAACTCTGACCAACTGATCTTTCCTTGCATGGGTCTGGTAAGAAGGTGGGAGAAGACACTGATAAGATTCACCTGTGAGTGATTATGAATGGGATTCCTGGAGTGCTGAAACAACTCTCTGAGAAGCAGGAGGAGGGACCTCATGACCAGTCAGAGCCAGGTGTGCAGTGCATCTTCTGGACCAAGGTCCCTGTGCGGTGAACCTCCAGGATCCAGAAGACAGTTATACCATCAGCAAAGCAGGAGCAGAACCAGAAGTCAGAGCATGGAACAGAGTGATGGACTTCCTAACCCTCAGAGCAAGTAAAGCTGAGTGCTCTTGTGCAGGAGGCTGGCCTGTGGAGTGGGGTACCTCTAGGCACTTAATTGGGGATGTTGGGCTTGCTGACCCATGGAGGTGGAAGAGGAGCTGAGTGCCCTCAGGCTGGGGCTTACTGGAGTGGGGTGCCTCTGGGCACTTAATTCAGGGAGCTGGATTTGTTGACCCACAGAGTTTTAGCTGAATGCAGTCAGGATGAGTCTTGGAGCAGAGGGAAATGCCCCTTTGGGCATTTATTAGCAGACACGACAGCACTTTGTAACATGTGCTGGTAACTCAACTCTGAGGCGTTTCTCACTGGCATTATGACTTACTTCCTTAATAAAGCCTGTAAGCAATCATTTTGTCTGTGAGTTCTGTGTAGCCTTTGCCATGGATATTGGAACTTAGGTTTTCAGTGAACCCATCATGCCACCAATAATGAAGTATGTCACGGCACAGTAATGAAGTATGTTAAAGGGAAGGTAGAGATGTCACATTTTAAAATGTTAAAAGGTTAGAACTTTTTTTTAATGTAACAAAATGTTTATATGATCTTGAACTCATCATCGTGTGTAAACAGTAGAGATACACTCAACTCAACTCTCAACTCACTGCCATAGAGTCAGTCGATGCTGACTCACAGAGACTTTCTCTGGGTTTTTGAGACCGTAACCTGTTTGTGGGACTAGAAAGCCCAGGGGACATTAATGAAGACTACAGTTGCTTCTCACCATCACCATACTTTAGAACTCAGCTGTTCAGGCCCAGCCCTGGAGAGTCTGATGCAAGTGGGTCTGGGGCAGTAAATACTTTTAAGAATGAGGCCAAGAACCACTGCCAAGGTCACACCAGGCTGACAATGCTGAGGTTGGAACGCATAAGTCAACAACAGACTTTGGGTCAGGTTCATTTAGACTTTCTTGGACTGCTCGTCTATGTTCTTTGATGACAAAATATATTTTGCCTCATGGGGCCTCTTATTGTTGTATCCCCCAAAGCAAGAGGCTTGCTTTAAAAAAAAAAAACTATCATTCATTTCAAATAAGGAAACAAAAAACCCCAAATAAGCAAACAAACAAAAAACCCAACATCCTTAAAACAGAGAATGTCCTTTCTTTGAAATGGGAAATTTGTATCAATCATCTTTTCCTTGTTGACAGCAATAAGATCAGGCATTTATCCATTTTATTCAGACACTGCTTCTTTTCAATTTGCAGAATCTATTAGGTTTCAAGATACATGCACATTGTGACCTGCGATTGCGTTTCTAGGAGTCTTTCTGACACAACTACCTGTACCGGCCAGGTGTGTGAGTGCTTTCACCAGAGCATCAGTGTAATGGCGAAAACAAAGTAGTCAAAAATAAGCAACAGCAACAAAAAATCAAAATGACTATAACCGAGGCAGGGGTAAATTTTTCTGTCTCCACACAAGGAAGGGATATGCAGTCAAAATGATTTATGTGCTTAGCATGGAAAGGTGTCTGTGATGTCATTTACATGTAAAAAACAAGGTGAAGAAAACAATATGGTCTCTCTCTCTCTCTCTTTTTATAAAAACAACAACAACACTGGGAGTCCCGAATGCTTGCGTATGTGAAGATACTTAAAAGCTTCGGATGGCAAGGAAGTCTCTCTAACACTAGTTAACAGGCACTACATCTTGGGAGTGTGATTTAGTGAGGTAGTTAGTTTATTGTGCTAACCTGGCCGATAAACAGGTGGAGTTAATTGAAGGGTGGAGGGCTAAATGGCTCAGTGAGCCTTGCTTTTCTAGTCCTAGGGTCTCTTGCTTTCTAATGGTCAGACCAGGGTGCAGCTGCCTTAGCCGGTTCCTTGCTTTAGCTTGCAAGGCTCACTTCCTGCAAGACTTCCCTGAGGACAAGCCACATGGACCTACCCCGATGCAGCCGTGGGTGCTGGAGCAGCCATGTGGAGACCCCTGCCAGTGCTGAGATGCTTACACATTCACTGACT
>NW_022111373.1:90153226-90172418 GCF_000313985.2 Echinops telfairi
GAGGACTTTGTGGATTGGTGTTGGACATACGGGTTAATGGGTTTGGACTTGTGGGCTTGGGCAGCACTGGGCTGGGTTGTTTTCTTGATGCACACTTACCCTTTATATAAAACTCTCTCTTATACATGAGTTTCTGTGGATTTGTTTCTCTAAAGTAGCCAGACTAACACAAGCAGGGAGTTCATTGTACATCTATTTCAATATTTTGCTGTAGTCAGCCTATCTGAACCCAAACCACCAACCAAATCCAGTGAGGTCCACTTGATTTCAAATGATGGCAGCCCCATGTGCTACCAGGTAGAAGAGTCCCACAAGGTTTTCTACTGTAACCCCTACGGAAACAGATTGGTGGGCTTCTGGGTTCCCTGGCAGAGTTGCTGGGATTCAGACTGCCAGCCTTTGGCTTAGCAGCCAAGCCCAAGCCATGTATGCCACTCAGGACCCTTTTCCCGGTAGGAGAGAGGATTAGATGGCCGGCGATGATTGGCAATATTGGACCTCACTTGACAGTAGTTGTTTCATTCAGAAAGTCTCGTATTCGGACTCAACCACCCAGCTTTCCGTTAGCAGCTGGGTGTATCCCGGGGTGACGCACACAGCGAAAGCACTGCTGCTAACAGAAAGGGGGAGAGTTTGAGTTTTAGAGGAAGGACTTGACAATCTAGTTCCAAGAAGGAAGTCATGAGAAACCATATGGGATACAGTCTGACTCAGACACGGGATGGGTTCTCACCAGTGGGAGTCGAGTTTATGGTGACTGCTTGCTACTTTTCTTTTTGGACCTATGAATGGGAAAGCAGGGGCCCTGGGGGCCCAAGGGTTAAGCACATAATTCAGAATGAGAAGACACGGCTGCAAAAATCTATTCCTATTTGCAATGTGGAATGTATGAACGATAAACTGGAAAATTGGAAGTCATCAAAATAGGACCCAGAAAAGCCAGGATCCTAAGCAGTAGTGAGCTGGAATGGACTCTGCAAGGGGATCTCCAGTGGCCTACACATGGGCTTTGGGTCTCCACTCCACACTCTCCCCCCATTCACTATGGCAAGATTTTTTGTTCTTTGATGCCTTATACTTGATCCCTTCGACACCTCGTGATCACACAGGCTGGTGTGTTCTTCCATGTGGGCTTTGTTGCTTCTGAGCTAGATGGCCGCTTGCTTACCTTCAAGCCTTTAAGACCCCAGACGCTATATCTTTGGATAGCCAGGCATCATCAGCTTTCTTTGCCACATTTGCTTAAGTACCCATTTGTTTTCAGCGATTGTATCATGGAGGTGAGCACACAGTGATATGATTTTTTGTTCTTTGATGCCTTATAATTGATCCCTTCGGCACCTCGTGATCACACAGGCTGGTGTGCTTCTTCCATGTGGGCTTTGTTGCTTCTGAGCTAGATGGCCGCTTGTTTACCTTCAAGCTTTTAAGACCCCAGACGCTATAGCTTTTGATAGCTGGGCACCATCAGCTTTCTTCACCACATTTGCTTATTCGCCCGCTTTGTCTTCAGCAGTTGTGTCGGGAAGGTGAGCATCATAGAATGCCAATTTACTAGAAGAAAGTATTCTTGCATTGAGGGAGTACTTGAGTGGAGCAATGTCCATCTGCTACCTTAATACTAAAGCTATAAATATATGCTCATAGATCCATTTCCCCATCCTTATATATAAATATGTTTGTGTAAATGCCTTTATCTGGACCTCTATAAATGCCCTTTGCCTCCCAGCTCTTTCCTCTATTTCCCTTGACTTTCCTCCTGTCCCACTATCATGCTCAGTCTTCACCAGGGTTTGAGCTGGCAGAAATTCAAGCTGGATTTAGATGAGGATGTGGAACAAGGATTATCATTACAATGTCACATATCATTTGATGCCTAAAGCAAAGAATACCAGAAAAATATTTACTTGTGTTTTATGGACTAAGCAAAGGCATTTGACTGTGTGAATCATAACAAACTATGGAGAACTTTGAGAAGAATGAGAGTTCCAGAACACTTCTTTGTGCCCACGTGGAACCTGCTCACTAATCAAGAGGCAGGCATTTGAATAGAACAAGGTTTACGATAACTAAAGGTATGTATAAGGGTTGTATGTTTCACAATATTTATTCATCTGTATGCGGAGTAAATAATCCAAGAAGCTGGACTATATGAAGAAGAACTCAGCATCAGGGCTAGAGGAAGGCTTACTCACCACTTGTGATGTGCAGATGACACAACCTTGCTTGCTGAAAGGGAGAAGGGCTTGAAGGGTTTGCTGATAGAGATCAAGGATGCTTGAGCCTGCAGAATGGATTGCAAGTCAGTGTGAAGAAAACCAACGTCCTCACAACTGCACCAATACAAAAACGCCACCATGTTATCTTGCTTGATCCACAACAATACTTTGGAAGCAGCAGTCAGGAACTCAAGAGAGTTGCATTGGGTGAAACTGCTGTACCAGACCGCCTTAAAGTGCTGAAGAGCAAGGGTTTCATGAGTAAGAGAGTTGCATTGGGTGAAATGCTATACCAGACCGCCTTAAAGTGCTGAAGAGCAAGGGTTTCATGAGTTGAAATCGACTTGGTGGCAGCTTATTATTGTCTTTTGCTTTGTCTATAGTGATAAAGGCCTCTATTTGCCAACATCATTTAGCCTATGGAAGTGTGTCAAAATGTTTCCAGGGTCTAATGCCTTTGAAATGGACATCCCAGGCCTTCTTTGTGTTGAATAAGGAAGACTGCAGAAGAATTGATGCATTTGATCAATGGTGTTGGCGAAGAATATTGAAAGTAACGTGGACTGCCAAGAGAATATACAAACAAATCTATCTTAGAAGAAATAAAGCCAACCTGCTCCTCAGAAGTAAGGATAGGGTGACTTCATCTCATATTCTTTGGACATGTTGTCAGTCCAACCAGTCTCTGTGAAAGGACATAGTACTTGGTAGAGTGGCAGAGACAAGAGAAAGGCCTTTCAACAGATGGATCGACAAAGTGGCTGTGATAATGGGTTCAAACATAAGAACAATTGTGAGGATGCCACAGGACCTGGCAGTGTTTCATAGGGTCACTGTGCGTCAGAAAGAAGCCCTGGTGCCATGGTGGTTACACTTTGGGCTGTTAACCATCAGGTTGGCAGTTCAAAACTCCCAGCTGCTCTGTGAGAGAATGACGGGGCTTTCTACTCCTCTAACAGTCTCCGCACAGGGCCAGTTCTACCCTGTCCTATAGGGTCACTGAAAGTCAGCATCGACTTGACGGCAGTGAGAGGATGAGTCAGAACTGGCTTGATGGCACCTAACACCTAAAATACCCTCGTGATCAAAACATGGGCTTGAGCCCGGCTCCTTGAGCTTGCAGCCTGGCTTTACTATTCACGAACTGTGTGATCTCGGGCAACTGACTTCTCGGCACCGCAGTTACCTCATCTGTAAACTGGGGGTTAACAGGGGTACTTATCTCATAGGTCTGTTAAGATGCTTAAATGAATGAAATCGATAAATACTTAGAACAGTGTCTAGCACAGAGTAAGGGTAGACAAACATTTGCTAAATAATTAAATCAATTAAGAATAAAGGGGAATGTACTTGAATTGCCTTGACACTCACCCATTGGTGTTTTCAAGGGAGAGAAAAGAAAGAAGAAACCCCTATTTCTTGAACTTCTCCTCTGGCAGCTAGCAATGTTGTTGTTAGGTGCCGTCCTGTCAGTTTGGGCCCAGAGGCAGCGTATGCACATAGAATGAAATAACTCCCGGCCCTGTGCCAATAAAGTGCAGCTAGCAATGGCAAGTACCAAACACAGCCTTTAGAAAGTCCAGGTTAGTAAAATCTCCTTCTAATTCCGGGAGATGATTGTGAGTCTCATGAAATGGATTCAGGGTCCACAGAGAGGGAGAGAGAGCTGGACTTAATAAATCGGCCCTCCAGATAGTCTGCTTTGAGCTAAGGTAACCGGGCCACTGGGGCTTGGGGCTGCCGCTCAATCCGAGTTGTTAACGTAGCTATTAGCCTTAACACTCTGATGCCTTCATCCCACACTCGCCTGTGTTTTCCTATTTTAACTTTCAGTTCATTTCCCCTCAATTTCCGACTTTAGGCCCTTACCTTGCGTTTCTTTTGTGCTTCACGTTCTTACAGTTGGCATTATGGTTTTAATGTCTTTAGGGCATGAAAATCTATATTTCACTGTAACAAACAGGAGCAAACCTTAAGATTTCTAGCAGGAACCTTTTCAGCTTTTCCCCTATTGATGTTCGCAGTTTCATTTTGGTCTGATTATCCCCGGCGGTGCACATAGGCAGGAACTCAGACTCAGCCGATGTAAGCTGAGCCGCCGCCACCTCTTCCTGCCTAGAAAATGGAATGGATCCTGGGGGCAAAGATTAGCCCCCCTTTTAACAGTGTGCAGAGTAGGAGGGGTGGCTGTAATGTCTACATTGTAACTTTTTCTATTGATTATTGCCACTCCACTGCCAGCGTCACTGCTGTTGTTAGCAAGAGGCTCCTGCAGAGGGAGGAAATCACCCTGGCTTCTTGAAAAACAGGGATGCGCACACACAGAGTTTGCAGAACCTGGGGGATCACGCAAGCTGAAAAGGAGCTGTCAAATGTAAAATAGCATCATTAATAATAATACTTTTATGATTGTAAATAGAAATAAAAATCAAGCTGCTGGGCTGTCTGAGCTTTTCAGGGGACTCCCCCCCAAACGGCTAGGCGGTGGGAGCCTTCTCCTTTCTCTTTATTGCTCATCTTGTATTCAATAACGCATATCTCTGCAATTGCCACAAGCAAATCATTTAACCCATAGGAATAATCCTGGGAAGGTGTTGTCGGTGCAAATGGATCTGTGGCTGTAAAGACCAGCCGTGCGCAAACACCCCAAGGAAAGGCCTTATAAAAGGAAGGCCTTACAGTAGCAAATACTGCCACTAATTGATAATAATAATATACACACAGAGCCCAGAGCATGCAGGGAGCTGGGTTTCAGAGTGGTAGGCAGAAGATACCAGACCAAGGATCTCTAGAGAACTGGAGCTACGAACCTTCTCTACACAGTGGCTCACTGAGCTAGGAGTCCAAAGCATCGCCTTTGTCTCCTTGCTGGCATCTTGAAGAGCTCCTGGGAGTGCTGACAGGGACTCTGGGGTTCTGGGTTTGGGGAAGTGTCACAGGTTTCATCTCTTGGCAGGGTCATTTAGTATAGTAATGAAATAATGATGGAAGGTACGAAGAAGGTGGGCCATTGTGGGTCATTGTTGCTGAGCAGGAAGTACACACAACTCTCTCGGGCCTTCCCAGCCATCGAAAGCTTCCCTTAGTGATATACCTTCTAAAACATAGCAGAGCCAGGCAGCAACCTTTGGGCTATCAAGAAAGGAGGGCGTTTGAGTTAACGATTTCATGAGGTAATGGTGATTCAGTGGCTGAATCCTCACCTTCCTGGGTTTGATTCCCGACCAAAGCATCTCACATCTCACGAACAGTTTGTCTATCACTGAAGATTCCGCATTGCTATGAAGCTGACCACATTTCAGCAGAGGTAAGTTTAGCCTAAGACGAACCAGGATGACAGGCCTGGTGTGCTCCCCCATAAAATCAGCCAATGAAAACCTGATGGATCCCAGTGGTCTGAGCCGCAGACCACCGGAGGGGATGGTGAAGGACTGGCTCATGTTTCCTTCTGATGCGCAGCTGGCTGCCATGCTCACGTGACTTGACGCCCGCTATGACAACACGGGCTAGTAGGCCAGAGAACGACCCCATCTGAATTCTAGCGTCCGTCACTACTTACTGGTTGTGGACGGTGGAAAAATCGGCTCAACTTCTTTGTGCCTAAGTCCCCTCTCTGCAGAGGCTCTCAGTGCCCTCTGTCCATGTCACATAATCATAGGAGCAAATGTAACAGATCTGAGAGTCTCAAACAGGGCCTGGCACAGAGAGCCCTCACTAAAGATGAATGATTTCCCATGCCTGTCTTAGATATTCCCAAGATTCTGAGAGATTTTGAAGTACCTCCAGCGGACCCAGCCTGCTTTCTCAGCTTTCAGCTTTGCAGTAAAACGACATCACTCTTTCAGAGTCCAGCTGCAGGGCTCGAACAATTTCACCCCTCACACTGGCGGCATCCCTGGTTTCACCCTCAGGGCAAGCAACCCTTAGGAGACTTGGCATTCTAAGGGTTTGGCACAGGGCTAGAACATTACTTCAGAGGTGTCCCTTAAAGGTGAGAGGACTTTATAACTCTCACTGGCAACTTGGACTAAGGGTACCAGCCACTTAATGACATGGTAATAGAGCAAAGTCTTGGGGCATTGGGGGTGTGCCCAGGTCCCTCAGCACACTCAATGTATGGCAAGGTCAGAAGAAAATGATGATGCCCCCTGTACCAGTTCAGCTCCTTTCCCAGTATGCAATGCCTCCTCCATTACGAGCTCCTATTCGTGTTTGGCCAGAGGGATTTCACATCACAGGAAATCAGGGAACTCAAGCTTATAGTTTTTTGATGTTGTTCATATTCACCCAGATAACTGCTTTTCTAGTATACCGAATAGGCTCAGATTCATTACTCGCTGACCACTGAATTCCACATAGGGTATGGCCCCTGGGTCAATCTCTTCTACTCTCTGTGCCTATTTCCCTTCACTGTCTTTCCTTGTCCCTGCACCTGGGCCAGGAGCACCCCGACAGGTTCCATAACTCTGAATCTCAGGAGAACAGGTTGGAGTCTCCTGCTTTTCCTTCAAGAAAGCCCACTCTTTCCTGCAAATTTGCCTGCTCATCTCCAGCTTTGAATGTCAGCAGCTTCTTTATCAGGAAAAGTAAGCGCCTGCCTTACCAGATACCCCATTGGGCTCTAGTTTTAAAGTCTTCCACTTTTGCCTGATAATTGTTTTTATGGATTATTAGTCGTGGGGAATGCTCTGAGAGCTGTCCGTGGTGCCAAGTCGCATGAGTGCCCAGTCCACAGCCTTTCCTGCCGCCCTTTCTCTGATTGCACATTCGAACAGCTCTGCTTTCTTGAGAGAATGTCAAGAGGAAACTATTTTTCAGGATGAAGAAGCAACTTTGTCTGCTACAAATATTTCTCAAACGCTACTACAGAATGTAGAATTGATTTTAAGACAATTGGAACATTTTGAATGTTTTCTTTATTTTAATGAGAAAATTCACTTAGAGAAAAGCACAGGATGCAATGTTCCCCATCTAGCTTGTTATTATGATTATTTTAAAACAAAAACAAAAGTTCGGAGGTATGTCAGTCCTATTCTCAAGCTCCAGTTAGCTATTGCTTCATAGGGCTGTTGGGAGGTGCCTTCGAGTCATAGCAGCCCCATGTTTAACGAAACACTGCCCGGTCCTGTGCCACCCTCACAATTATTGTGCTTCAGCTCATTGTTGCAACCATTAGGCCAACCCTCCTCATCGAAGGTCTTCCTCTTTTCCACTGACCTTTTACTTGGTCAAAGCAGTGGCTGATCTCTCCTGATAACATGTCCAAAGTATGTGAGAAATCTTGTCATGCTTGCTTCTAAGGAGCATTCTGACTGTACTTCTAAAACAGATTTGTTTGTTCTTTGGGCAGCGTGTGGTACTTTATTCTTCACTAACATCATCATTCAAATATATCAATTCTTCTGTGGTCTTCCTTCTTTATTGTCCAACTCTCACATGCAGATGTGGCAATTGAAAATACCATGGCTTGGATCAGGCATGAAGAGCCCTGGTAGCGTAGGGGGTTATGACTTGGGTGGCGATTTGCTCAGTTTGCAGGTTGACACCTTCAGCTGCTCCATAGGAGAAGGATGAGGCTTTCTGCTCCTCTAAAGATTTAGTCCTGAAAACACAAATGGGCAGTTCTAGCCTGTCCTGCAGGGTGGCTTGGAGTCAGAATTGACTTCACCGCAGTGAGTTTGGTTTGAGTTTTGGGGTCAGGCACAACTTAGTCCTCAAAGTAACATCCTTGCTCTTTATACTTTAAGAAGATCTTCTGCAGCAGATGTTTACATTCTTGACTGCTGCTTCCATGAGCACTGATTGTGAATCCAGGCCTACGGACCCAGTTGTAAGGATATTGGTTGTCTTTAAACTGATTTATAATCCATACTGAAGATCAGTCCTTGATCTTCATCAGCAAGTGCTTCAACTCCTCCTCACTTTGGGCAAGAGTGTGTCATCTGTATATTTCATGTTGTTAATAATACTTCCTCCAATCCTAATGCTGCATTCTTCTCCATATAGTTTAGCTTCTCAGGTAATTTGCTCATCATATAGGTTAAATATGTATGGTAAGAGGATATAGCACTGACATACACCTTTCCTGATTTTAAACCATAAGTGATTCCCTTGTTCTGTTTGGATAATTGCCTCTTGACCCATGTGCAGTTTACACATGAGCACAACAAAGTGTTTTTGAATTCCCATTTTTCTCAATGTTATTCATAGTATGCTATGATCCACACAGTTGAATACTTTTGCATAGTAAATAAAGTACAAGTAAATGTCTTTATGGTATTTTCTGCTTTGAGCCAAGATCCATCTTATGTCAGCAATAATTTCCCTCCTGCCATGTCCTCTTCTGAACCTAGCTTGAGTGTTTGGCAGCTCGCTGTTGAGGTGCTGCTGCAAGCTTTGTTGAATCATCTTCAGGAAATTTTATTTGCATGTGGTATTAATGATATTATATGATAATGTCTGCCTTATGTTGGGCCACCTTTCTTTGGAATGGGCACAGATATGAATCTCTTCTAGTTAGTTCACCAGATAGATGTTTTCTAAATTTCTTGGCTTAAATGAGTGAGTGCTTCTTATATTGCTTGGCTTGTTGGGACATTTCAATAGATATTTCATCAATTCTTGGAGCCTTGTTTTTTGCTAAAGCTTTCAGTGCAGCTTGGACTTCTTTCAGAATCATTGGTTCTCAATTATCTGCAACTTCTTGAAATGGTTGAGTGGGAATCAGTTCTTTTGGTACAGAGACTGTGCACTCTTTCCATTGTCTTTTATGCTGTCTGTATCACTCAATATTTAGCCCATAGAATCCTTCAATATTGCAACTTAAGGCATGGTTTTTTTCCTTTCAGCTTGAAATATGAGTATATTCTTTCTTTTTGGCCTTATGACTACAGTTCTTTGCCTATTTCATGATAAGAAT
Organism: Echinops telfairi; assembly: GCF_000313985.2. Classification (NCBI taxonomy): domain Eukaryota; kingdom Metazoa; phylum Chordata; class Mammalia; order Afrosoricida; family Tenrecidae; genus Echinops; species Echinops telfairi. Next base: position 90,162,365 of record NW_022111373.1, read on the forward strand.
TTACTTTGCTTTCTTGAGTTGCCCTTTGAAACGTTCTTTTCAGTTCAGCTTTTTTGTCTTTTCATTTCTTCCACTTGCTTTTGCTACTCTGTATTCAAGAGCAAGTCTAAGAGTCTCTTCTGACACCCACCATTGGTGCTTCATGGCTTCATAACTGTTTTTTAGCGATGCATAGTATTTCATTATGTGTATACACCAAAGTTTCTTTATTCTTCTACTGATGGACATTTAGGTAAAACAACAGTATTTTTAAAGATCTTTCATCATCTATGGTTTGAATATAAACTTATTTGGGAGGTGCATTTGCTGTTGGGGTTGCCATTATTGGGGATCTCAAGTAGGCTGCAACAACCAAGATGCTCACATACATGATAGGCTGTGGACCAGCCAGAGTAGTTAATGGTTCTCCATATGGTGTTTCCTTCCTGTGGCTTGACTTCCTCATAACCTATCAATAGGGATTTGAGAAGGAGGGGAGAAAAATTGTGAACAAGTCCAAAGGTGAAAGCACTTGTTAAGCCTCTGCTTATATCTTGCTAGCTACTGTCCTACTGACCAAAGTCATTTACATGGCTGAAGCCAGTATGTGGGAGAAGATTATATTTGCACATTGGGGATTTTGTTAATTGAAGAGTCCCTGGTTTGAAAAGATGAGAAGTTTGAGTCTACTCAAAAGTATGTTGGAAGTGAGGTCTTGCAATCTACTTCCAAAAAAACCCAGCCATTGGAAACCTTACAGAGGGTAGTTCTGACATGATACTTGGAGGTCACCATGAATCAGAGTTGACTGGATGAGTTTTTTTCCTTCTTTGAGACTCATCAAAGCAACCATCTACCACAATCAGAAACTCTTTAATTCTAAGAAAACAAAACAACAGGTTTAGAATATTGGAGCTCAACAGACCTTAGATACTTTCCTATTCAGCTTCTTTATTTTATAAACGAAGACACAAAAAGCCAGCGGAAAGGATTTACTTGGCCACAGTGACATAAAAGCTGTTTTGAGGCATAATTTATACAGATCTGTCATGGGCATGCCAGCCTCTAACCAAGAAACTTAGAGTCTAGAGAGAAAGCCTATATATTAGATCTACTGCCTTAACCATGGTACTTCACTGCCTTCCCATTGTTAATTAAGTGTGTAATGACTATATTACAGTTAATTTCAGGTTGTAATTTATGATACAGTAGTTATATTTTAATGTACACTTTATGGTACATTGGCGTCCCTGAATAATCAATGTGTACTCCTCTAATTCTGCCTAGTTTATAATACTTGGGCAAATTTTTATTATTTTAAACAATTATAAAGATTTATAGTTCATGAATCTTAGATTTTGTGAAATATTTTTGTCCAGGCAAACTATTTAGTTGAAGCCAAGTCCTTTGTCAGGAATACAACCTCTAATTATAACATCGTTCCTATGGGAAAATGTAATTTGCTTTTCAATGATCCACTTTATGACATGGTCTCCAGGAACGTGCTATTCTGCAATAAAAAGCAAGTCAAGATTACATACTCCTGGAATTTCTTGCCAATTTCCTGGCATGGTAGGACCAGTGTTTAGAAAGAAGTACTAATCTTTCTGTTGACATGCAAAATATGAGCTAGAAAATAATGATGGATATTATTGAGATAGATTTGGGGTATGGATAAGAGAACAATTTAAGAATAAGGAAGGTCATTTCATCAATCACCTGTCCTGTGTATTGTTCTAACATTGGTACTTTCTTCCCAAGAACACAGTGCCAATTAAAATAATGAGTGGAGTCCCTAGAGAGGGACACATGGGTGTTATGGGAAAGCAAGAAAGGGCCTGGGTGATTTCCAAAGGCTTTCTGTTTGAAATGATGTTTCAACTTTGACAAGAGCGATGGGAAGGAGAGTTAGCCAGGTGAAACCGGGGTCTATGGTTTTCTAGGAAGTAAAAATAGGATATGCAAAGGGCTGGACTGAGAGAACCTGGCAGTTTGGTTGAATGGAAATTATGTGTATGTTTAGGGGAGGGAGAGTGGGAACAAAAAGAAGGAGGATGGCAAGATCTGAGGCCAGAGATAGAAGAAGGGACCATATTGCGAAGGATTACAGATGCCTTTTCAATAATTTTACATTTCATCCTGCAGAAAATGGGTGACACTGAGCGAAGTGGTGCCCAGATCAAATTTCACTGGTAAGAACAAGCACCCTGGCTCCGGTTGAAGGATGAATGGGAGGGAAACCAATCTGGGGACAGCAATCCTACAGAGAGAGGGGACCTGGCTGGCTGAGGGCCTTGGGGATGGAAAGAAGTTGTGACTGTGAGATATGTAGGCAGCTGAATCAATAGGACTAGTTGAGGTATTAATGGGACTTCCAAGAAAAGAGACCAAGAAGGCAATAAGTATTGATCTCTGGAGCTCAGGAGAAAGGTTCAGGTCTGCAAATTTGCTATCATTCAACAGACAGAATTGGAAGCCATGAGAGAATGACATTCCCAGGAGAGAGATAAGAGAAGTGGTGAGCCCCTGGAATGCCCTTTCTCAGATCCAATCCTGCCTTCTCTGAGATAGGCTTTCCCATGGTTCTGTTCAGGGATAATGTACAGTAATCCTTATTGTCTATTTTCAGAGAACAGGCATAAATTAAATTATTTAGAATAGAATATTTTTTATCTTAGAAATTCTTTACAAAGGGCTATGTCTCTCATTGGTATACGTGGTTTTAGCCCAACTTCAACCCCATCCAGTGGCACTGCAGAAGAAAAGCCTGATGCTCCGCCTCTACAAAGAGTAAAGCTGAGAAAACCCCATGAAGAGGTCTACTCCTAAACACATGGGTCACCATGAATCAGAATCCTCTTTATGGTGATGAGTCAGCCAGGTGCTGCAGCACTGGTGACCATACTTGGTCCACTGTTACATTTCTAACAGATGCTCTGATCTGCTTCACCTGGGCTTTCCTAGTTCCTGCTAAACTCCCTTTATCACTTGGCCCCTGTGGTAGTTACATAATCTGGTGTCAATTTGAGGATAAAGAGTGTAGGGGTGGAGTCTAGCCTGTCAATCGGAGATAGTCAATGAGGCCTCTGTATGGACATGGCCTTCTCCTGAGAATTCCAGCATTTCCTGCTTGGAGGCAGAAGACACACTCTCTCGGTTCACTCCCTTGGAGACTCACTACTGACAAGGCTGACTCCCTGTGAGATAACCCTGAGGAGCAGCCACATGGACCTGCCCTGATGCAGCCCTGCATGCTAGAGAAGCCACGTGGAGGCTTCTGCCAACACTGAGATGCTTACACCACCACTGGATCCAAAGACGTTCTACCCACTGTCCTGTGATCATCTTGCATTCAGGGTCATTGAATGTGTTTTGTGAGTCTGAAGAGGCTTTATAGATCAGTATCAGACACATGCGCTAATATTGGGTTTATGGGCTTGAACTGGACTGGGTTGGGATACTTTCTTAATGTAAAATTACCCTTTATATAAAACTCTCTCTTATACACATGTGTGTTTATGAATTTGTTTCTCTAGTCTACCCAGACTAACTCAGCCCCAAATAAAACCTACATCTGTTCTCACGATTAAATACAAAAACAAAAAAAAATCACTGAAAAGTAAGGGATAGAAAGAGAAATCATAATACGGAAACCAACACCTCCTTAAATCTGGATATTAGATGTGAATGTGTCCAGTCTACAGGCAAAGGTACTTGATTGAGTTTCTCTCCTCAGCTCTAGACTGCAGCTCTTTGGAAGCTCCTGATTACTACCTCTCGTGGAGGGAGCTTTAGCATGCCTTCCTGATGTGCTTAGGCTGCAACACACACGTTCCCCCAAAGAGGTTCTAAAGGTCCTGCATTCCTTGTCAGACCTGGTGGCCACCGGTTGTCATTGCTTCACAAAAAGAATCTGCTGGGATAAATTCTATCCACAGCAACAATTATCTTTTACGTAGTGGAACTGGTCTTTCCTAGGAATTAAGGTCAAAATCAGTGGGTGAGGGCTACCAACCGTTTTGTGTAAGAAATGAACCTGGAAAACCACTTGGAAAAGAGCCTCATTGCAAGTCAACACAACTTCCCAGTAAGTCTAGCGGAACCAGGCCGACCCTTTGCACTTATAGTAGACTGCTACCTGTCCTGGGGTTAAGGTTTATTTTAACATCAGGCCTGATGAGCTGCTGGTGAGATGCTCATACCTTTTAAAACGTGGGGACAGAGAACCCTGGAGAGAACAGCTGAAGCTCAGTTTGCATCCCACACCTAGAGTTCCCGAGGGATGCACACGGTGTACATGCCACTCAAAGGCATCTTCGGAAAAAGACTTGGTGATCAGCTCCTGAAAAACCAGCCACTAAAAAATCCTCTGGAGCAAGTTCTTTCCTGAGATCCGCAAGGCTGTGCTGAGTAAGAGCCAATTCCATAGCAACTGGTATCCCCCACCTGGGGTGGAAGTGCTCACACTTTTCAGCAGGTTTCTCTCTTCCTTCTTCTCTTTCTCTTTTCCCCTAAACATTAATTTAGTTAGCTGTTGTTGAGAAAGCACACAGCAAACTAGATATCAACTCAACCCTTTCTACGGGTACCATTGAGTGGCACCGATCATAGTTTTCAGTTGTGTAACCGTCCTCACCTCCATTTCTGAGTTGTTCCCCCTCCATTAACACAAATTCAGGCCCCCCACTAAAGTGCTAATCTGTTCTTTTGAATTGGTGCTATAGATAGTTCTTAAAAGAGTATAATGCTCAAGGCAGCCCCCTCCCCCACTTTTTTCCTTAGTTAAGTTAAAATATTATTTGGTTTTATGAAGACTTTGGGAAATATTTTTGGTTTAAGGTTTAAGGGTAATCTCAGAATAATGGTTTCTAGGGCTCTTCTAAGCTTCCTGGCTCCAGGAAGTCTGGAGGGCAGGGGAATTTGAAATTCTGTTATGCATTTTCCTCCTTTTGAACAGGATTCTTTTACGGAATTTTTATCTGAATGTTCAGTAATGGTAACTGGGGACCATTCAGTTCTCCTGGTCTCATAGCAAAGGATACACTTGTTCATGGATTAATTAGCCACACGTCCCATATTCTCCTCCAATTCCTGCGCGCCTTTCTCGGTTGTCCTACATCAATAGAAACCAACTGTTTTGTCTTGAATGACCTTGAGTAGTAAGTTTTTAAGACCCCAGTAATACTGAAACCAGCTAGGAGTAGATCAGAAGCACTACACTTGTTATTAAGTCAATTAACTGGGATGTCACGTCAAATTATAACCCTAAATCTCTAACCAATGAACTGAGTTCAATGTGGCTTTTGGTTGTATGCAAGCAATATCAGCAGTTACTCTTTATTGCTATTGTTGTTGTAAATATATCTCTGATAAAACTTTTACCAATTCAACTGTTTACAAATGTGCAACTTATTAACAATAATTATATTGATCAGTGGTCCAACCCTACCCTTAATCAATGTGATATTTCTACTTTCCTCTTTCCCTTCCTCCTTTGTTAAGTGTGCATGGTGTCTGGCAAATTACCTAAAAGTCTGTGAGGATGGCCTCACCATTGTCATGCAAATAAATTTGTCTTCTCATTGTCAAAAAATTTACCTTTGCAAAACCAGAACACCATGCCTTCAAACGTAAATTCAACCCTTCTCTTTGGAGAAACAGAAAATCTGTTAGCAGTCCCCTTTCCCAATTCAGCTTTTGGCTGTGGAGATTTAAGCACATCCATCTAGAGCAGCAGTTCTCAACCTGTGGGTCGCGACCCCTTTGGGGGTTGAACGACCCTTTCACTGGGGTCGCCCGATTCATAACAGTAGCAAAATTGCAGCTATGAAGTGGCAGCGAAAATAATTTTATGGTTGGGGGGTCACCACAACATGAGGAACTACAGTGCATGTGGTTACCTTCTCTTCTATGCCTCTACTCATAAGTCCCTGTTCCATTTCCTCATTCTATCCCCAAAGTGCTTTGCACAATCCTGGCTATGAGCCTTCATGTGGGTCACTTAACCTATCTGGGATTCTTCTCCAGTCTAGTCCCATCTCCTTTTCCCTCTCTTTCCACTAATGCTTTCTAACCTTCCAGACAGAGGCCGTCTAATCACTGTTCAATGCGCTCTGTCTTTTTCAGTTGTAGCACACGATGCTTCTTTATGTATTATAGACTAGAACTACTCTGTGTAATGTTTCAAGGCTGTGAACTTTGAGAAGCATATATTGTCAAACCTTTCCTCAGCAGTGCCGCTGGGTGGAAGCATACTGCCAACCTTCTGATTAGTAGTCAGCATTCAACTTTGCTCTGTTCAAAAAGTCCAAAGCTCTAATTCACTACCATTGGGTCAATGCCAATTCATAGTGACCCTAAAAGAGAGAGTGGAGCTGCTCCTTGGGGATTTTGATGCTGTAAATCTTTATGGGAGCAGAAATTCTCACATTTCCTCCAGGGAGAAGCTTGTAGGTTTGAACCACCAACTGTATAATTAGCAGTCCAGCATGTAACCCACTGAGCTACCAAAGCTCCTTGTGTGGCACTCAAATATTCCTTTATTGTACCTTTTGCCCAAGTCCAGCTCAATCTAATACAGGGCATGATCTGACTCCAGGTTGTCCATTAATGAAATCAGAGTGTTCTAGTGTAAAATAGACATAACCATAGTTTTGAAAGGGTAGGAGGGGGCTTGGAGAGGATATACGATATTCTGATGTGGCCCCCAGCCTAGGAGGTGACAATAGCCTCATGATGATCACCAAAACAGGTCTAAATTCACATCATATTTATCCAGTGCTATTTCATCCATGAAAATAAAAAAGCGGGAAAAACATGAGAACCAGGAAGCATAGGAAAATATGTTCTAAAAAGGAAAAACAAACAAGTAAACAAATGAAGTCAACTCAATCTAAATAAATGAATAGAACATCAGCCCATAAAAAGTGAGTCAGGGGTGGTTTCCAGAATAAATTAGAAAGGTGTTTTGTTTTGCTTTCATTCTGGAGGGGAGGTAAAAAGAATGTACTTTTTTCCAACTGAAGTAAAAATTCAAATCAAAACCAGAATTTGAGGTGGCAGGTCTTGTTTGGAAACTCCTTTTGTTTATAATGTGGTTCCCCCCCTCCCCCGCCCCTTTATGAAGCAGATGCTTATACAAGCATTACCAGTGTTGTCAATAATACTGTAACATTTGCCTTCCCTCCCTTTGTTGCTCAGGGAACATGTTGAGTTTCGGCACATTTAGCTTTGCCATTTACTTCACAGATCGCAGCTGGGTAGTGCTACAACTAAGTCGATTTTACTGAGAATAAAAATTGAAGGGGGGAAAAAATCTCTAACAACCTTTCCAGTCATCATAGGCCTGAAATACTTTGGAATTTTTTTGTTTTCCCCCTGCCCCCTCCACTTCCAAACAACTTGGTTTCAGTACAATGATGCTTCAATAAGAATCTTCCTGCAAATTTAATTCAAAAGGGAAGGCTTGGTTGTTATTAAACACAATGGCAGTTTGTACATCTCCACATCATTATGTTGCTTCTCATTATGGTAATTCATTTGCTTCTGCTTTGTATGGATATCAAATAAAAATCTCTCTCGCTCCTGGCAGTGCTAGCCGTTATGGAGCCACTCTGGGAGCCCAGCTAAGCGGTGCTTGGTGTCATAGCAAACACAATTAGCAAAATGGCATCCAGAGTGGCTTTATGGAGTTGCCCTGTGGTGAGTGTCTGTGTTTTCTACTTAGCAGGGCTGTAGGTTACTAGGCTGTTCTGTGTGTCTTTTCTATTTTCATCTTTGTACCACTTTCTATTCAAGTGGAACAGCGTGAGTCCTTTGTGTGAATTTTATTTTCTCTTTTTTTTCCCTGATGGGTTCTTCCTTAGCACTTGCTGGGCTCAGAGAGCCCTGGGTTATTTTGCCTTGTGAGGAGCCTGCATTTTCTAAAGAAGGGTCATTGACAGCATCCTTTGATGCCCACTCCGATAGCATTGTCGCTTAGTCATTAAGTTTTATATCTTTCTCGATCATTTTCCAGCTAGTAGAGAGGTGCCAAGTTTTGTATGGTGTTAAAACAACAACAACCACTTTAAATGTCATGATGAATTACCTGAATAGTATAGAATACCAAGCCGTGGTATCTTCAGTATCCTCATATGCCTGTGAAAGTAGGGCATTGAGTAAGGAAGACCACAGGACATCCACGTATTTGAATTAAGGTGCTGGTGAAGAACATTGAAAGTGTCACGGATTGCCAAAGAAACAAACAAATCTGTCTTGGAAGAAGTACAGCCGGAATGCTCCTTAGAGGCAAGGATGGCAAGATTTCATCTCATGTACTTTGCACATGTTGTCAGGAGAGACCAATCTCCGAAGAAAGACAACATGCTTCTTAAAGTTGAGGGGCAATGAAAAACAGGAAGGCCTTCCACAAAATGGATTAATATGGTGCCTGCAATAATGGGTTCAAACATCAGAACCATCATGAGGGTGGCACAGGCCTACGCAGTGTTTTGTTCTGTGTACATACAGTCCCTGTAATTGGAACGGACTCAACAGCACCTAACAAAACATGTAGTAAAAAGACAATGTATTATGTTCGGGAGAATTTGAAATAGGGTCATAGTAGAACCCCTGGAAGACTTAGGCTCATCTATCAAAGATGAAGGAACCGCAATAGAACTTTCAATACGGCTGCCTCTTTGAGATGAAAGACAGAGACATTTTCCTTGGATGAACTGCAACGAGAAAGAGGGTCCAAGTTTAGACAGTCATTCCATTGGAGGTACGGGTTAACTGTTTCTTTTTAACACCTAAACCCCAAACATCAAGCCTGCTGTTGATTCTGACACATGTTGTTGTTGTTGTTAGTTGTTGCCCAGTACTCACCAGCTCACAGTGACCCTGTGTCCACGCGTATTACACGATAAAACCCGGCCTGGTCCTCCACTGTCCTCACAATCATTGTATTTTTGACTCTCTTGTGGCAGCCACTGTGTCAATCCATCTCCTCGAGATTCTTCCTCTTTTAAGCTGATCCTCCATTTTTCAAAGCACGATGCCCTTCTCGAGACACTGGGAGAGCCTCAGAATATGTACAAAATAGATGAGACAAAGTCTTGCTATCCTTGCTTCTAAGGAACATCCTAGTTGTACTTGATGCCAAGACAAATATGTTCATCCTTCTAACACTTTTTGGTCTATTCATTATTCTTCATCAACACTATAATTAAAATCCACAAATTCTACTTCAGTTTTTCTTATACATTGTCTAGATTTTGTATATGCATATTGTTGTTGTTGGGTTCCATGCAATCTGTCCCGGATCATAGCAACCCTATGTACAACAGCAGGATGAGACAGCCCAATCTCGCACCATCCTCCCAATTGTTGTTATGTTTGAGTCATTGTTGCAGCTACTGTGTCACTCCATCCCATTGAGGGTTGTGGTAGGTACATAATCTGGTGTCAATTTGAGACTATTAAGAATGAAGGGGTGGAGTTTAGCCTGTCAATCAGGTCTCAGCCTGAGGACCTCATTTGGAGGCGCTGCAGAGATAAATAGCTCACCGGAGACCAGATACACTCACTCCCTGTGAGACAATTCTGTTGACAAGCCACATGGAGCTATGCTGATAGAGCCAGAGCCCTGAAGCTGGAGAAGTCATGTGGAGACCCACGACAGTGCTGATGAGATGCTTGCACCACTGGATCCACAAGATTTTCTACCCACTGGCCTGTGATCTTCCAGCATTCAGCATCGCTACATGTGTTCTGTGAATCTGAAGAGGAAATTATAGACTGGCATCGGACATATCGGCTAATATCAGACTTATGGATTTGATCTGGACAGGGCTGGGATGTTTTCTCAATATACAATTACTCTTTGATATACACACATATGAGTGTGTCTGGATTTATTTCTCTAGTCTACCCAGACTCACACAAGGGTACTCATGTTTTTCACTGAGCCACTACTTTATACAAAATTTATTTTCCCAGACATTAGTTTCTCCTGACACAATGTCCAAAGTACATGAGAGAACGTTTCACCACTTTTGCTTCTAAGGAGTATATTGGCTGTACTTCTTCCAAG
>NW_022111373.1:90175727-90181308 GCF_000313985.2 Echinops telfairi
TGTCCCACTATCATGCTCATCCTTCATTTGGGTTTCAGTAATTCCTCTTGGTTACATTGCCCTTGATCAAACCTTACCAGGCCTCCTACACCCTCCTCGCCATCAATTTTGGATCACTTGTTATTCCCTTGTCCTTGGGTTTGTTAACACCCACTTCCTTTCCTCTGCCTCCCCCTCTCCCATGTTGCCCCCCTCCCCTCTCCTGGAACCACTGGTCCTGTTGTTTTCTCCTCCAGATTTTTTATCCCACCTATCTTATCTAGATAGACCTGTGGAGATAATAATATGCACAAAAAACAAGACAGAGCAAAACAAAGCAACAAAAGAAAACAAAACAAACAACAACAACAAACCAATGACAAAAAAAGAAAAGCTTGTAAATATATCAAGGTCTGTTTGTTGGCCTTTTGGAGTGTTTTCCAGTATAGACTGATGGGGTGCCATGCCCTGGCCCCAAAGTCTATTTTTGGTATTCCCTTGGGCCTCCCTTGCTCTGCTCCCTTTGTTGTTCTGCTGCACACCCTTAGTGTTTCACCTCAGTGTAGTAGGGTCAGATCAGGTGCATTCCTGCACTGTGACTCCAGTGTTCTCCCCGTAGGGCTTTGGGTCAGTGAGGGAGTTTGTGTTTCCTAGTGGGGCCAGCCCTATCGTTCTCTCTGTGCATTGACTGCTCTGAGCAGGAATATTGTCCTCAGGGCATAATTTGATTTCTTGACTGCTGATTCCATGAGCATTTATTGTAAATCCAAGTAAAAGAAAATCCTTTACAGCGTCAATCTTTTCTCCATTTGTCATCACTCTCCAATTGTGTGAAGATTTTGGTTTTCTTTAGATTGAGTTGTAATCCATATTGAAGGGTGCGATAATCATTAAGTACATTAAGTCTTTCTCATTTTCAGCAAAGTTCTGTCTCCTGTATACTGCAGGTGTTTAATGAGCTTTATTACAATCCTGATGCTACATTCTTCTTCAGGTAGTCCAGCTGCTCATAGTATTTTCTCAGCATACAGATTGAATACGCATGGTGAAAGGCTACTCCCCGACATACACCTTTCCTCATTTTGATCCGTGCAATATCCTCTTTTTCTTTTCAAACAACAGTCTCTTGGCCGTGGCATATGTTCTGTGTGATCCACGTTAAATGGTTTGGAATCTATTTTTATACTCCACACAATAAAATGCTTTTGCATAAACAATAAAATGCAATTAAACATCTTTCTGGTGTTCTCTGCTTTCAGCCAAAATCCAGCTTACATAAGTAATAATATCCCTTATCCCATGTCCTCTTCTGAATCCAGTGTGACGTTTGGGCAGTTCCCTGTTGATGTACTACTGCGGCCTTTGCTGAATTATCTTCATTCTCTTTTTTACATGCATATGATATTAATGAAATTGTTTGATAATTTCTGCGTTCTGTTGGGTCACTTTTATTTGGAATAGGCACAGATAGGAATCTTTTCCATTCAGCTGACCAGGTAGTTGGCATATGTTGTTGAGTGCTTCTAGTACTGCATCCGTTTATTGAAATGTTTCTATTGGTAATCTACATATTCCTAGAGCCTTGTTTTGGCTAATGCCTTCATTGGAGTTTAGACTTCTTTCTTCCATACATTTGATCCTTGATCATATATTGCTTCTTGAAAAGTTTATGGCTAACCAATTCTTTTTGTTATAGTAGCTCTGTGTTTTTAGTCTTGTCCCATATTCAAATGAAGGCCCCGAAAGAGGTACATCACCTATGTCATTCAGGTAGACTCTACTTTGAGGAGGCAGCTGCTCTCCTGTCATCTTTTGAGTGTCTTCCAATCTGAGATACTATATCAGATAATATTCCAATGATATTCATAAGGTTATCAGTAGCTAATCCCTCAGAAGTGGACAGCCTATTCCTTCTTCATAGTCTGTTCTTCGTCTGGAAGTCTGCTGAGACCTGCTTACCATAGATGGCACACTAGTACTTTAAATACTGGTGACAGAGCTTCCAGCATCAAACAACACACATGCTACCACAATAGGGCAAACTGCCAAATGAGTGTATTTATCTGAGGTGGTTTGGGTCATGTGTATCATACGTTTCCAAGTCACAACTTTGATCTTCAACATGTTATAGAAATCTTTAGCAGGAGATTTGATTTTTTGACTCATGCTTCTGTGACGTACAGGAGTCCTGATAGTGTAGTGGTCATGCAATCCACAAGGTCAGCAGTTGGAAACCATCAGAGAAATACGGGGCTTTCTACTTCCATAAAGAGCCACAATCTTGAAAACTCACAGGGCAGTTTGACCCTGTCCTATGAGGTCACTATGAGTCAACATTGATTGGATGGCAGTAGGTTTAGTTTTTTTTTTTTTTGAGCTTTCCATGGCATTGATTGTGGATCCAAAATTGAAATCCTTAATAATTTCAACATTTTCTCTTTACTTATGATGTTGCTTATGGGTTCATTTATGATGATTTTTGCTTTTTTCATGTTGAGAGATAGTCTATCTTGAAATCTGTAGTCTTTGGTCTTCACTAAGGGCTTCATCTCCTTTTTGCTTTCATCATGAAATGTTGTGCCATTTGCCTATTTAGGTTGTAAATGAGTTTTTGTTTTTATTATTCTGAGAAACTTTCCTTGATGTGTCTTTGTTGAAACGATCACTCTATTATTTAGATCACATGTGACCAAGTTTGTTGAATGTCTTCTCAGTTTCTGTCTACTTCCTTCTTGATAAGAGAATCTGTAGCCATTGCCCTCGGAATGTTCTTATTTTAGTATCACGAAGTGACTCATCATTAGTCTAAATTAAGGAAACGGAATACTTCCTCTAGGTAAGTAGTTATTAGCTAAGTGATTAGTTATGAATTTTACTTCCCTGAAAGCTATGTTGAAGTTCTAACGCATGCACTAGTGAACGTGACTTTGATCTTGGGAATAAGAGGTGACTCTTGTAAAGGTTACCAGTAAAGTTAACAATGTCCTACAAAAGAATGAATGGTTTACAGGAAACAGAGTTGCCCTGACAAGGGGAAGTCTCTGTGTGAGTGTCTGTCTAAAAGTCAAAGACTGCCAAGGATTGCTGGGAGAAAATAGGAGAGCGACATGAAGTAGTTCTTCTTTCAACAGAAAGAGGAACAGCCAAAACCCTAATCTGAACTTCTATTTTCTGTGGGAACATTTCTGTTCTTTAAAACCACGTATTGTTGAGTACTTGATATGGCAGTCCTAGGAAACGAAGAGATTCATAGATTTGGACTACAATTCTGGTCTCAGAGACTTGAGGGAAAGCATGCTGGAGGTTTCTGGAGGAACCATTTGCGTCTCTTATGAAAAAGAAAGTCTGTGTAAAGCTGTGATACCTGGAACTGGGACAGTTCTATGAGAATAATACCATCATGACAAAAGTAGTTGAGTGGAAAGGTGGAGAAAGGCTAGGTCTTTGATGATTCGTTGATCCTGCCCTCAATCGGGACACCCTGAAATCTCCCCACTTCTGGACGTCTTTAACATGATATAATAAATGCGTAAATATCTTTCCTACTTGCTGTCAAATGCACTGCTACTGATATAATACTGTATAGTTTATATTTTATGAATGGTACTACTACTGTAATTATTGGTTTTTAAGCTTAGCACCCAGTTATATGGGTGCTAGGTTTCTTGCGGGTAGATCGTACACTTTCTCTCCCCCTCCGATTTCTCTTCTCCCTGTTACGGTCCTCCCTCCTTACTTTCACTCTAGTCACCACCTGCCAGCACTCTTGTCTGTCGCTTCATCTTCCCTCCTGGGAACCCCTCCCTTAGTAACGTCCAAAATCTGTTTCTTTGAGTATGAAAGTCTTTGTCTTAGTTTTTACCCTTCTAGTTGTGGTCTCATACAATATTTATTCTTTTTTTGATAGAGTAACTTTACTCAGCATGATCTTCAGGCCCAGCTATAGCATGAGGTGCTTCATGATTTCATTATAAATGCATAGTAGTCCACTATGTGTATGTACTGAAGTTCATCTTTTGTTCGACTGATGTACATTTGACCTAGTTCCAACTTCCAGGTATTGTGGACAGTACTATAACGAGCATGGGTGCACATATGTGTGTTAGTGTAATGTATTTTACTTCTTTAGGGTATATACGCAGCAAAGGCATTGCTAGATTATATGGAATTTTTATTCCCCGGTTTTTGATGTAAGACCCTATCACTTTCATCAATGATTGTATGTATTTACAGTTCCATCAGTCTTGTATAACGTTTTGAATGTCTCAGCACCTTCTCCAGCATTTTTGTTTTCTTTTTTTTTAATTGGCTGTCATCGTCAGTGTAAGGTGATAGCTCATTATTGTTTTGATTTGCATTTTCTGGTTGGTTAATATTTGTGAGCATTTCTTTCATCTGTTTCTTAGTCATTTGGATGTCATTTTTGATAAACGATATGTTCAAGTCTTTTGCTCACATTTTAATTGGATTATGTATTTTTTCTTAGTGAGGTATTATAGTTTTCTGCAATAGATTTTAGAGATGAGTCCCTTGTCTGTTGTGACATTGCTAAAGCATCGTTCTCTGTCCATGGGCTCTCTTTATACTAGTGTACAGTCTTTTGGTGCACACTGTCTTATTTTCAGGAGACCCCAGCAATTTCTTTTGTCTTCCACCGTGTTTGCATCCTTCATTAATCTTGGTAGTACATGTAGGCCCTACAATAGGGCCCTTAAATGTGTCCCTATTTTCTCACTCATGATCTTTTATAGCTCCTGGATTTTCTTTTAGGTCTTGATCCATCTTAGTTCATTTTTGTACATGGGGTTGGCTATAGTCCTATTTCAATTTTATTCAGATGGAGATCCACTTTTGTCAGCACTATTTATTGAAGAGAATATCTCTTTACCATATAATGTTTTTGGTCTTTTCTGAAGATCAGTTGTTAGTAGGTGGATGAATTTATTTCTGTTTTTGTTGTTTGTTTGTTTTTAACTCTGTTCCACAGGTCTATGTACCTGACATTGTACCAATGCCAGGCTGGGTTGACTACTGTGTTTGTGACTCTGCTTCTAGATCATAGCAATTTTATGGGACAGAATAGGTCTTCTGATAGGGTTTCCAAGGATGTCATCTTTATGTTTTATCCTTTTAGAAGTCCCTGGAAATTTCAGTATTTTCCTCCAGCACCACAATTCAAATGCATCTATTCTCCTATAGTCTTCCTTATTCAATATCCAGTTTCACACGCATATGTTGTAAAGAGAACACCATGGCTTGGGTCAGGCACAGGTTAGTCCTCAAAGTAACATCCCTATTCTTCAGTACTCTAAAGAGGTCTTGTGCAGCAGATTTACCTAATGTCCTTTGATCTCTTGACTGCTGCTTCCATGAGCACTGATTGTGGACAAAATCCATGACAACTTTAAACTTTCTTCTATTATGATGCTACCTTCTGGCCCAATTGTGAAGATTTTGGTCTTCCTAACATTAAGTTGTAATTCTTTTTATTTATTTATTTATTTATTTATTTATTTATTTATTTGTTCATTTTATTGGGGCTCATACAATTCATCACAATACATAGATCAATTGTGTAAAGCACATCTATACATTTGTTGCC
>NW_022111373.1:90195886-90199298 GCF_000313985.2 Echinops telfairi
CACCTCCCCGTTCCCTTCGCCTTACCTCCCAATTTTCTGGTCTGGCAGCAGGAGCTCTGGAAGATGCGTCTTATCGGGTCGCCATATTCCTCGGGCCCCAAGTTGTAATTCTTACCGAAGGATTCAATCCTTGATCTTCATAAGCAAGTGCTTCAATTCCTCCTCATGTTTAGCAAGCCAAGTTGTGTCATCTGCATGCCACAGATTGTTAATAAGCCTTCCTCCAGTCCTGATGCAGCACTCTTCCTCAGATAATCCAGCTTCTCTGGTGATTTGCTCCGCATAGAGATTGAACAAGTATGGTGAGAGGACACAATCCTGTCCATGCACATCTTTCTTCATTTTAAACCATGCAATACCCCCTGGTAGTGTTTACACAATTGCCTCTTGATCCATTTACAAGTTCTGAATGAGCACAATGAAATGCTATCTACAGTTTATTTTGATTCGCGCAGTTGAATGCCTTTGCATAATCCATGAAAAACAAGTTAACATCTTTCTGGTATTCTTTGCTTTGAACCAAGATGCATCTGACATCAGCAATAATATCCCTCATTCCCTGTCCTCTTCTGGATCTGGCCCGAACTCTGGCCGTTCCCTGCCAATGTGTCACTGAAACTGTTGTTGGATGAGCTTCAGCAAAATTTTACTTGTGTTTGATATCAATGATATTGTTCTATAGCTTGGTCATTCTATTGGGTCACTTTCTTTGGGATGGTCACAAATATGGATCTGTAACAGTCAGTTGGCCAGGTAGCTGTCTTCCAAAAGTTCTGGCGTAGACGAGTGAGTGTTTCTAGCGCTTCATCAACTTTCTGAAACATTTCAATGGGTATTCCATCCATTCCTGAAGCCTTGTTTTTCCCTAATGCACTCAGTACAGTTTGAACATCTTCCTTCAACCCCATAGGTTCTTGCTCAGCTCCTGAAATAGTGGCCTGTAGACCAGTTCCTTCTGGTACAGTGACACTGTGTATTCCTTGAACCTTCTTTGGCTGCTTCCTGCATCATTCAGTAGTTTGCCTATAGAGTCTTTCAAAATTGAAATCTGAGGCTTGGCTTTTTTTTTTAGTTCTTTCAGTTTAAGATATGCCCATTGTGTTCTTCCCTTTTGTTTTTCGAATTCTAGGTCCCTGCACAATTTTTTGATGCCGGTCTCTGGAGTAGGCCATTATGTTTGCCAAGGAAGAGGAGAGATGAAAAAGAAGGAGGTCCTTGACACCGTGGCTGCGTCAATGGGCTCAGGCATGGGAACAATGGTGAGGATGCGCATGGCAGCGCAGTGTTTCATTCGGGTGTTGTGCATCGGGTCACTATGGGTTGG
The DNA here is from genome assembly GCF_000313985.2 of Echinops telfairi. NCBI lineage: Eukaryota > Metazoa > Chordata > Mammalia > Afrosoricida > Tenrecidae > Echinops > Echinops telfairi. The sequence continues at coordinate 90,197,211 of NW_022111373.1, forward strand.
AGCCAACTTGATGGCACGGAGCAACAACAGCACTCTTTACCGTAGAAGACTACACCGTCTTTCTCCTGGGGCATGACTGGGAGATTCAAACCACGACAGGCTTTTCTGTTAGCAGTTGATTGTTTAAACAATGCGCCTACATGGCCATATTATATCCAATCACTTCATATGTATATGAAAACTGGAAAATGAGCAGAGAGGACCAGGAAAGAATGGGTGGATTTAACGTGCAGTTTTGGCAATTACCGTGAACTTCTGGACTAACAAAGAAGCACAGCCAGGATGCTCCTTGGGAATGGGAAATACCAGACTATGTCTCACTTACTTTGGATATGTTACCAGGAGGGACCTGTCCCTGGAGCAGGACATCACGTTTGGTCAGGGAGTGTCAAGGAAGTAAAAGAAAGTCCTCAAATGAGGCGGGTTAGTACAGAGGCTGCCACAATGGGCTCAAACATAACCAAGATTGTGGAGATGGTGTAGGACCAGGTGAAAATTTATCGTGTTGTTGCATATGATTGATATGAGACATAGATGACTGCTTGCCAACCCCCAACAACAACTTATAAGGACAACGAAGAGATAAAATTGGAATGCTTCTCAGAAATGAATTTGTCAAAACCTTGATCGTGCTTACTTTGGATACATTATCAGGAAAGACCAGTTGCTATGAAGGGACAGCATGCTTGTAAAGAAGAGGGTCAGTGCACACCATGGAAACCCTCAATGAGATGGGTTGACACAATAGTCAACACACTGGGCAGGATGAGGCAACGTTTTGATCCTTTATACATGTGCTGGAGTGAGTGACACAGCAGCTAGCAAGAATGAGTCATCAGGTTTCTTAAAGTGTGCATGTTTATGTGCATACCATTGATTTTTTATACAGAACTCAAAAAGTTAGAAGCAGTGCCCCCTATTTCATCTGCATTTTGCTTTTATAGAAGAGAGATACCTTACAAGCTGATATGCCATCCTGCAATGGATTTATACACTTCTCAGGTTGTGCTACAGGACAGGTGCTCGTTCTGTTCAGTCCTCTCAGGTGTCATAACGACAACCCAAGCCAGTTGTTAGGTTAGTGACCCTTTTTTTAACTGAAAGAGTCTTTGCATCTTTGGTTGTTCCATGGCTGATGCTTAAAAATCTCAGTACTAGATGCCTATAGAAAAGGGAAGGGAAATATAAAGTCAATGACTTAGAGTTGGCGTTCCAAAAACTCAAGGTGTTGTGCCTATCTTTACTTCAGTGTCCATCTACTTTGCAGGCTTTGAGGGCTGCTCACACCTCTTGAGACTCATTATTTTGTATGTTTTAAGTGTGCTTTATTTTATTTCAATATTTTAAAGGGTTTTATTATGTATTTTTATTTTCATTTTCTCCTTGGGATTGAACTTCCCTTTCCACAGAAGTCTGGGCCACTGTCTTGTTTCTCATCTGCCCTCTGGGCTAAGAGGAGACTCGGCATGGGCAGAGTAAAGAGGAAGTGGAAGTCATTTTTTCCCTCTCTTACTTGAAGATCACGCAGGCCTGGACAGCTCCACATGCAGTTCGCTCATCTTTTTTTTACTTCCAGGCTCTTCAGTATTTGAGAGACAGGGATTGCCCTAATCTGTGAAGAAGAACAAGTTTCGCATAGATGTTGAACATTGGAGCACAATTCTCATCTGGGATCATGGACTGGAGAACAGTGGGGTGTGATTCACAGATAAGGTTGCCTTTTGGGGATTGTTGTTATTGATGATCAGAAATGCTATTTATAAATTATTAAAATGGACATAAATTTGTATAAAACAGTCTTATGAAAAAAAGCAAATAGCAAGAATATGTTCGTTTGTGTACTGTGCCTGTTTCATGTACCACACATCTGAAAACGTCATTCATTTTCATTGCTGCCACCAGTATAGTTCAGATCTTGACCACCTGTTCCATAACTAGAGGTTATGACCGCTAGTCTTTTCCCTTAAATAGGTTTCCCACATTTCCTTTTTATAGTAATCTTTAAAACAGAATATTGAATCACCGCACATCTTTTAAAAAATCCGTTAATGTACAACCACTGAAGACAAAGTGGGCGAATAAGCAAAT
>NW_022111373.1:90200367-90209927 GCF_000313985.2 Echinops telfairi
ATGAGGGCAATGAATGTACAAATGTGCTTTACACAATTGATGTATGTATGGATTGTGATAAGTGTTGTATGAGCCCCTAATAAAACAATTAAAAAAACAGTTATGTCAAATAAAATTTTAAAAAAATCAGTCAATGGTTGCTCTTTTTTTTTTAACCCTCCTGCACCCCCACCCCTGCCCAGTCTCTGATCAATGGTTGCTCTTATGATGAATTCAAAACTTCTTAGAATAAAATAGAATGATTATGACCACGAGGAAAATCAATCTTCTCAACCAGTGTCTTGAAGCCACGAAAAAAATGAACAAAAATTCACTGCAATTGAGTTGATTCCAATTCATAGGAACCCTATCAAACAGGGCAAAACTGTCCCTGTAGGCTTCCAGGACGGTAACCATTTCTGGGAGTATAAAGTCTGGTCTATCTCCTGTGGAGAAGCTCATGATTTTGAACTGTTGCCCTTGCACTCAGCAACCCAGGGTAATCACCGGTGCTTCCTGGAATCAAGAATACGACTAAATAGTAGAATGTAATAAACTTGATAACATTTTTAACCCATCGTCTCTTCTTCAAATTGGAATTTTGCCTTCTTTTCTACTCTCATATCCAATAATTGGATTATACTGAATGACATTCCAGAATACTTGTGATTTATGTCAACTTGATGGTACCTGTGTGGAGGGAGGGGTGAATCCCACCCTCTCGATCTGGTTGTGACTTGGTGATGCCGCTTTGGAGGTGTGGCTTTTTAAAAAGAGAGCTCCTGAGGAGGAAGGATCACCTTTTTACTTCTCTTCACCTTCCTCCTTGCTTGGATTCCATGGCTCCGGTGGCAGCTGATGTGGCCTGCTATCCTTGGGAGCTATCAGCACTCTGCCATGGTCCTATGGATCCTGGACTTGAGCAACTCTGCATCCACAGGCCCGTGATCTCCCTGCTTTTCTGTCCTGCTTCACCCACTAGCAGCTGCATGCGTCTGAACAGGGCTTCAGCTAGCAGCTAACCCATGGACTTGAATTGGACTGGGCTGGTCTGTTTGCTTGATATAAAGTTCTTTTTTTCTTCTTCAAGAAGTTGTTTTTGCCACTTCATCCACATATCATTCAATTCAATATTTTAATCATATCAAGCAGAGTTGTACTACCATTACCACAATCAATTTTAAAACATTTTCTTCTTCCCTGTACTCATCATTATTAGTGTAATTATTTTAAAAAGTTTTTCTTATATAAGTGTAACTGATTTTGTGTCTCTAGACCACTCAGCCCAACATACTACTTAACCTTCAGATTTTTACATTCACTCTTCTAGAAAGCCAACTAGGTATTACTAAAAAAAACCCAACAAGCATAGAAGCATAGTAAGAATGCACCTTATTGAAATCCTCTCCAGTATATCATGAGCCCAAGCCAAATTCTTCTGTCAGTAGTTCCATGTTTGGTAAAGTAAAACTTAAAGTTTAAAGGATTTTCCTTCTAAAACATAACAAGCAAACTACCATTTTGGGTTATTGACACTTTGAGATTGAACAGTGGTCAGAAATTATCTTGAGAAGTGGTTAATGGGTCAAGGATCAGGGTGAACCCTTTGAGTATACAAAAATGTAGCAAGTACCCACCCACAGTATGAGAGGGCACTGAAGGCAGCCAATAAAGTTGTTCAGTTTACTGGTGTTTATTGGATGTATTTTTAGCTAAATTTCTCTATTCTTAATTAAATTATAGAAATGCACCCTCTAACTACAGTTACAAAGTGTAATAACTTCTTTGTTCCTCAATATAATGTTTATATGAGTTAGGATAGGCCAGGTTATGCTGTAGTAGTGAATTGTCCCTGGATTTTCAGTGGTTTAACACAACATACGATTATTTCTTATGAATAGTTTGCTGGAAGACCAGAAGCTACAGGGCAGTTCCCTTTCAAAAAAATGACACAGGAATCTGATTGCTTTAATTGTGTAGCTCATTAGGCACATACGGTATTATGCCTTGCAAGTTATTACAACAAAGGGCTTGCAAGTATTTATCTCCTATATAACAGGGATCGCCATCTCTCTAGCCTTTAATATCAGTTTCTTGCTAACATAAAATCTACTACCAGTCTGGCCACTGTATAGGGTGGTTCCCTTATCAACAGGGACTCATACAGCTAAGCGAGGATATTACATCTGAAAACTTGATGTCTGTGATCACGGTGGGAGAGGAAACAAACAAACAAAAACGAAAAACCAGAGAGGGTTGCAGAAGAGATTTTCACTTCCTCAGCTAGGAAGATGACCTGTACAGCCTGCTGGCCGGACCTAAATGACTGTAAAGGGGTCCGAGGAGTGCGGTCTTGTTACTAGGTGCCATAGGGTTCGTTCCAACTCATAGTGACTCTCAGAACAAGAGTAAAACACATTGCCCGGTCCTGTGCTGTCTTCACAATTGTTCTTACGCTTGAGCTCATTATTGTAGCTACTGTGTCCATCCATCTCGTTGAAGGTCTTCCTCCTTTTCCCCTTTCAATGCTTTACAAAGGTCTTGTGCAGCAGATTTACCCCAATGTAATGTGTCTTTTGATCTCTTGACTGCTACTTCCATGAGCATTGATTGTGGGTCCAAGTAAGACAAAATCCTTGACATCTTCAACCTTTCCTATCATGATGTAATCTACTGATCCTGTTGTGAGGATTGGGGTTTTCTTTATATTGAATTGCTATCCATACTAAAGGCTATAATCCTTGATCTTCATCAGCAAGTGCTTCAAGTCCTCCTCACTTTCAGCAAGCAAGGCTGTGCCATCTGCATATTGCAGGTTGTTAATAAGCCTTCCTCCTGATGCCACATTCTTCTTCATCCAAGCCAGCTTCTATGATGATTTGATGAGCATACTGACTGAATAAGTATAGCGAGAGGTTTGCAACCCTGACACACACCTTTTCTAATTTTAGATCTTTCTCTTGTTCTGTTCACACAACTGCCTCTAGATCCAAGTTCAGGTTCTACATGAGCACAATGAAGTGTTCTGGTATTCCCAGTCTTTTCAAGCCTATCCAGAGTTGCTATGGTCCACTCAGTTGAATGCCTTAGCGTAGTTGATGAAACAGAAATTAAATATCTTTCTCGTAATCTCTGCTTTCACCCAAGATCCATAGGACATTAGCAATGATATCCCTTGTTCCACATCCTCTTCTGAATCCAGCCTGAACCGCTGGCCTCACCCTGTTAATGTACTGCTGCAATTCTTGTTGGATGAACTTAAGCAAAATTTTAATTGCATGTGATATCAATGGTATTGCCATATAATTTGAATATTCTGTTGGATCACTTTTCTTTGGAATGGACACAAACACATATTTCTTCCACTCCATTGGCCAAGTAGCTATATTCCCAATTCCCTGACATAGACAAGTAAGTGCTGCCAGTGTTTCATTAGTCTTTGAAATATTCAATTGATATTCTGTCAATTCTTGGAGCCTTTTTTTTTTTGCTCAAGCCTTCAGTGCATCCTGAATTTTGTCCTTCAGTACCATTGGTTCTTCCTCAAATGCTACTTCTTAAAGTAGTTGAATTTTAACTAATAATTTTTGGTACAGTGATTCTGTGTATTTTTACCCATCTTCTTTTGATGCTTCCTGCATCATTCAATATTTTTCCCATAGAATCTTTCAGTATTGCAACTCAAAGCTTCAATTTTTCTTTAGTTCTTTCAGTTTACGATATGTTGACTGTGTTCTTCTTTTTTGTTTTTTAACTCTAGGTCTTTGGATATTTCATTATAATGTTTGTCTTCTTGAGCTGCCCTTCAAAAGTCTCTGTTCAAATGGCAGAGAGACCCTGAAACTTGCTCTTAATCATAGAGGAGCAAAAGCACCGGGAAGAAGCGGTCAAACAAAGAAGCTGTGTTCTCGTGTGTCCAGGAGAATTAAAATAAAGTGGAACTTGGGGACCACTCAGCACTGGAACACCAGTGTTAATTTAGAATAAACAAGTCAGACCTCGGGAAATGCACTGTCCATAATGTGATAGCTATCTCTGAGGTATGCCCGTTGGATTTCCACCTGTGAATGAGTGTCAGTGATTCCCTTCAAAGTCCTGGCTGTATTCATTTGTGATGGTTAATGCGTGTCAACTTGTCTGGACCATGGTTCTCTGTGGTTTGGCAGTTATGATGTACTCATCTCTCATGATCCAATATGAAAAGAATAATCCCTGCCGTGATAAAATCTACTCTCAGAAGTCAATAAACGGAAAGGACGTTTCCTTAGGGGCGTGGCCTGCATCCGACATATATGGATGTTCTCTCGATCCTGCCTCCGGTTTGTCATCATCTCAAGCCTAGTTCTTTGGGCTTGAGCAGGCATCCTGCTGTATTGGTTTCTAATCCCGGGGTTCATTAGCCTTCACAGCTTGTGGGCCAGGAGACTATCCTATTATCTGCTGACATTGTATTTGTCAGCCACTGCAGCCAGCAGCCTGCTCTCTTCCCTGCTAATCTTGGGTTCTTCAGCCCCTGCAGCTATGTGAGTCAGGGAAAAGCTTCTGATGTGGAACCTGTCAGCTTCTACAGTGGCATAATCCATTTACTTTAGGTAAAAATTTCCCTCTTTCTCTATGCATTGCTGGATTTGCTGTTCCAGAGAGACCAACCTAAGATACCATCTCAGTCATTCTTGGGGGCAAAAGGTGGACCTCATGTCTGGGAGAGAGAGAGACCATTTCCACTACCTTGATCACAGGATTCGGAGACTGTTACTATGAGGTAAAGTGATTTAGAAAACTCAGCCATGGTGGTGGAGAAAAGAGTACAGGTGAGGTGGTCCTGCAAATACATGGGCATCACCTGAGGGATAAGTTGAGACCATGATACGGCCTCCAGGGTTTCTGGATTCTGCGAGTGACAATAGAGAGTGGATCATTCTTGGTACTACCTTCTCCAATGTTTCAAGTTTCCTCTATCCTTTTACCAACACCACTGACTAGGGACAGAGACATGTAAAATAGGTAGTAAGGATTCAAAGAGACCCAGACATTTCTGGGGCTGGGAAAACCCTATGGAAAGTTTTGACTTTCTTTTATTGTGGGCATTTGATATCCCCGAGTCCCTATAGTTCAAACATTAAAAAGAATTCTGACCTTATTTTATAACTTACTTGGTAAAATGAGACATATATACAAATATAATGAAAACTAGAGAGGCCCTTCATAGACAGTTTTGACATGCATTAGCCTTGACTTCCTTCTTCTGATAAAATAAATTACACTTAGCAAAAAAAAGATGGAAAAGCACTTTGCAAGAAAAGTTCAATAATGTTATTCATTATTGTTCATGGTACATAGTAAACTACAATAGTAACAGCAATAACAAACTTACCAAGACAATGACAACACTGCAAACTTACTTGTTCTTGATATTTTGTGGACACTCACTTCTCTTATTGTAATCTTTGTTCTGCTTTTTAAATTATCCAACTCGTTTTAGTGTCAGCTTTGGTTGCTGCACTCATCAAATTGGAAAGCCTGTAGCCTTGGACAAAAGTGTCATATGATATGTTTGATATATTCAGCTCTGCATCAGTAATCTATTTGTAAAATTGTCCAATTTAAAAGTGACACATTTGATTCACTTGACTTTCATTTTCTAGCAAAGTAAAATTTGGAGAAATTCAAGAGATGCCGGGCAATCGTCACCAAGGAGAAAGGACAATAAAGGAAGGTGCAGAGTACTCAAGAGAACATTGTTGTGCCTCATTAGTAATTGAACTTAATGACGAACCCTATGAAGGTGAACTTCCCGGACTAAAGGCAGTGACGTCTGGAGGGGGCTGGGATCTTTTAAAGTTTTTGTTGTCAATGAACTAGTTGATGTAGATTTTTAAATATTTAAGCATAATGTCTGCTAGTTATTAAAGTACTACCTACTATTGTGGAAACATTTTAAACATAGCTAATATAAAAATATATAAAAACATAAATAATAGCCCACAATTCTACCACCAGAGAGAACTACTATCAATATTTTGGTTTAATTCCTTTAAGGTTTTAGCCTTTAAGCCATAGGTTCCTAAACTTATTTGGCCTACTGCCCCCTTTTACAAACAAAAAGCAAATTACTTAGTGCCCCCTCCCTCTGCCAGACAAGTAAAAACTTTTGTGCTATAACCCATAATCCAGGATAAAGTATAAGCATCTGCTTTTGTGCACACACACACACATTTTTCCAGTGCCATCCAGGGCTCAGTATTCTTTGCTTTGGGCAACACTGCTTTAAACTACCAAAGCAAAATTCTAAATATATTTTTACTGAAATGACATTTACATAAAATAGAAGTTATTATGTCAACAACCATGATTTTGTAAACCACAATTTCTTGAACCCTCACAGTAAACTTGGATTTCCATTGAACTTCAGTGGCCCAATGTAAGACAATACTAAACAAAAATGAGTCACAATTCTAGCCTCAAAGAGCCTATGCTGGGCCTGATAAAAATGTTTAGTTTAAATCAGGGAGCACTCTCTGAGAAATTATGATGCAGCCAGTACTCTGTTAGGTAACAAAGCTGAGCAAGCAAAAGAATAAACACCTGCATCCTGCTTTCCCCATAACAGTCTCATGTCTTCCACAGTACGATAATTAATGACTGAAGCCGTTGTAACAAACAACTCCCTGGGAGTTGAGGGAGGGACCAATCATCGTAGAGTGAAGTCATAGGAGCACATTATTGGAAAGGCATGTGAGGTGGATCCTTAGAAGACTGAGAAATTTCTATGGAAAGCAATGAAGGAGCCCACAGAATAACTCAGTCAAAGAAGCCTGAACAGTATAATAGGAGCTGTAGACCAAGGAGAACAAGGTCATGTGGGGATTACGGTAAACTATGGTGGAAAAGTAGGTTAAACAATAGTAGTCCCTGGCTCATACTTCTTCTGTATTGTCTATTCAAGTCCCAAAGGAATGGTTTCCTTTGCTAACTCAGATTCCAGAAGTTTTTAGAAGTGAACTTTTACAACACAGTCCTATGAATTATTTCTTTTCAGAACTTTTCATGGACTTTACGGACACACACTGCAATCTACTCCCACAGTTTAATTTTGGGCTTAGCACCTTTACTCCATTTTCTAATATATGCTAATTCTGGCAAAGGGAACACTGATAGGACTCTGTTCTCAGAAGCTTGGTTTTTTTAAGTTGTTCCATCAGAGAGACTCAGAGCAATGTAAACATGTGACCAGAACAGGTTGCTAGAAGCCAAAGAACAGTGATTAAAACCCTAGATGTTGGATTTGGCCACTGTCCGTCTATGTGAACTTGGGTAAGTAACTCAATGTCTTTGAACTTCTTTGATGCACCCCACTTCTTCTAACTCAATGTCTTTGAATCTCCTTATATTCACCCCAGGAAAAATATTTCCCACTGACTGTAGTTATTGTGTGGATAAAGTGACCTAAGGATTATGAATATATGCAGATTAAATCTACAATACAATTTTGGGTATAATAAATGTGCTCAATCAATAGAGCAATTACTCTTAGAAAGAGCGAATACATCACTGACTGCCTTACAGTTTGCTGGGGGCACTAGCGGCATTGTCCGGTTAGCATCTCAGGCCAGCAGTTCACTCTCACCAGCTGCTCTTTAGGAGAAAAAATGAGCTTTCTATTTTCTTAGATATTTATAGCCTCATAAACCCTACCTAGAGTCTTTATGAGCCAGAATCAACTCAATGACTGTGGGTTTGGTTTTTTGGTTTTACTGGATTATCTAAGGCTTAGAATTGACTGGAAATCAGGACAGTTTGAATACACTGTGAACCTTGCTAAAGCAGTGATTTTATAAATGGTGACTGGACCAGAGTAAACACTAGTTGTTGTGAGTTGCAGCTGAGTAGGCTCGGACCCCTTGCAGCCCCGTATACAACAGGCTGAGACAGAACCCAGTCCTGTGCTGCACGCACGATGGCCATGTTCCAACTTCTCAGCGAGGCCACTGCATCGCTCCGCCTTGTGGAGAGTCTCCTTCTTTTCTGCTTTACCAGGCCTGAGGTTGGAAAGATCCAACAGAATGGTGTTCCCTTAGAACATGTCTAAAGTACACGGAACTCAGTCTTATCAGTTTCACTGTCTCCGCCTGTTTCTAACAGGTACAGCCGCAGGATCTCACTGGGACAGTTCTACCCTGTCCTATCCAGTTGCTATGAGTCAGCATTCATTTAATGACAGTGAATTGGGTTGGTTTTGATTATATTAAGTTGTTATCTGTATTGAAGGCTGCAATCCTTGATGTCCCTCATCAGCACGTGCTTCAATTCCTCCTCACTTTCTGCAAGCAAGATTGTGTCATCTGAATGTTGAAGGTTGGTAATAAGCCTTCTTCCTATCCTGATGCCACATTCTTTTCCATATAGTGCAGCTTCTCTGATGATTTGCTCAGGACACAGATTGAATCAGTATGGTGAGAAGCTGCAACTCTGATGTACATACATCTTTCCTGATTTTAAACCACACACTAGTTCCTTGTTCTTTTGCACAATTGTCTTTCAATCCATGTATACATTGCATATGAGCACAATGACATGTTCTGGAATTCCCATTCCTCTCAAGGCTACTCATAGTTTGTTATGATCCACACAGTTAAATGCCTTTGTATAGTCAATAAAATGCAAGTAAACATCCTTATGGTATTATCTGATTTTAGCCATGATCTGACTTTAGCAATGATATCCCTTGTTCCACTACCTTTTTTGAATTTGGCCTGAATTTCTGGCAGCTCCCTGTTAATTTACTGCTGGAACCCTTCCTGGGTGATCTTCAGTGAAATTTTACTTGCATGTGATATCAATGATATTGTTTGGTAATTTCAACATTCTGATGGGTCACCTTTCTTTGGAATTGGTACAACATAGATCTCTTCCAGTGAGTTGTCCAAGTAACTGCCTTTCACATTTCTTAACACATCATTCCAGTGCTTCATCACCTTGTTGAAACATTCCTATTGATATTCCATCAATTCCTGCAGTCTTGTAAACAGTAGAATGATTCAAAATTCTTAATGAATAAGCATTAATCATGTGCTTAATAAGCACATAAGCACCCTGAATCCATAATGTGTTAGGTGGTTGTCTTAGTTTTTCATTGCTGCTACCAAACTCAAACTCACTGCCGTTGAGTCAATTCCAACTCATAGTAATCCTATGAGACAGGGTAAAACTGTTGGTTTCCAAGGTAGAATTGGGATCATGATAGTTGGGGGGAGGAAGTGTTTAAGAACTAGAGGAAGGTTGTGAGTTTCATTATTGCTACAATGAACCCTGAGTGACTCATCTCCTCCCCACTACCCCTCTGCAAGGGATGTTCAGTTGTCTACAGATGGGCATTGGGTCACCACCATGCGCTACCCTCATTCACGATGATATGATTCCCCCCACCCCCACCCCCCGCCTTTGGTGCTTGAAACCTGGTCCCTTTGGCTCTTCATGATCACACATGTTGGTGTGCTGCTTCCATGTGGGCTTTGTTGCTTCTGGGCTAGATGGTCACTTGTTTACTTTCAAGCCTTGAAGTCCCCAGACGCTATAGGTCT
>NW_022111373.1:90210620-90214437 GCF_000313985.2 Echinops telfairi
TTTGAGAATGATGAGGGCAACAAATGTATAAGTGTGCTTTACACAATTGATGTATGTATGGATTGTGAAAAGAGTTGTATGAGCCCCAATAAAATGATTAAAATACAAAAACAAAAACAAAGCCATGTGGGTTTCCAAGACTATAATTCTTTATGGGAGTAAAAAGGCTGATCATTCTCCAGCAGAGCTACTAGTGGTTTCGAACTGCTCACTGTAAGCCGAACGCATAACCACCTATGCCACCAGGGGTGCTATGATAACACATCTAGACAAGTGCATGATTTGAAAGAAAGTAATGTATTTACTTTGGAGTCTAAACATCCAGATCAGAGTCATGACCATGTCGATGCCTTCCCCAGTGTCCTTTCAATCTTTCATACTAGAAATGTCTAGTATGTGTCTATGTCTCTGTGTGCCATCCGATGTTTTTATTGCTCAGTAGTGATTAGGTAGGGGGCCAGTGATTCAAACCAGAGGGCTGCTAACAGAAAAGTTGGCAATTCAAACCCAACAGCTAGCTGTTCCATGGGAGAAATATGTGGTAGTTTGTTTCTATAAAGATCTGCAGTCCTCGAAACCCTATGGGACAGTTCTATTCTGTCCTACAGGGTCCTGCGGGGTCAGAATTGACTTGATCGCCATGGGTTTGTTATTGTTGTGTGTGTATTTTAAATGATTAGGTTTAGAACACACCTTACAGTGACATATCCTTATAATGGAACAAAACCCCTATTTCTAAACAGTATCACATTCCTAAAGATGCTGTTATGTGTCATTGAGTGACCCTATAGGTAGTACTACCCCATGTTTACAAGATCAGATTGCCAGATCTTTTATCCCTGGTAGGTTCAAAGTGCTGGCCTTTCAGGCCTTTGTGCCACCAGGGTCCTTTCCCCGGGGCATAGGAGTTAGGATTCCTCCATCTAGTTTGGGAAGACACAATTCAATCCCTACCAGTGGTCCACAAACTCAATCACCCTCAGAGCATGTTTCATCTTTTAGCATGAAAAGCTTATTTATCGTCTTCAGTTTTACAATAAGAGAGGCATACCTTGATAAGAAGGTGTAGTATTTCTTTATGTTGCAGATTAAGAGAAGATAAGGGTATATATTTTGGATAATAGATGAACTATTTGGAAATTGAGAAGCTCAGCCAGGGTTGTTCTCCGGTAGAAAAACCGGAGAAGTACCGTTGTAGAAGCGATGAGAGAACTTGGGATATGTATACATTTTTTACTCTGTGTCTTCTTTTTCCAACCTGGAATATAAACTATAAGACGCCCATTGACTGGGAAGGATCTGGCTAATCTGGTGTAACTTTCAGGTTCTTTTCTTTGGTTCTCCTGAAAGCTGGTGTTTAGGATCCTCCACAGCATTTTAGTCTTTACTGTTAACTTTATCACGTTTGTAGAGACCAAATAATGGGAACGTGACTAAAGACTATAAACTGTTTATATACATTTTTATTGTAAACACTCAGTATAAAGATCCCTCTCAGATGTAACTTCTGTAGCTCAAAAATAGGTTGGGTCAAAATATTGCAGGTAGTTTCATCTAGTTTTATGCTCATTCCTTCAGAAGTTGGTCTTTGACTCCTTCAGCTGCCTAAGCTCCAGTCTGTACAATTCAAGCAATCATTCATGTCACATCATACAACCTGAAAATGTACTTGAAAATGTGCTTGCTTTATAGACCTTACCCAGAAACCCTTTGAGCTACACCAAGCCAGATGAGTTGGATTTCTCTCATGCCACTCTTTCATAAATTGATTCACCATCTACTGCAGTAAGGCTTGAATGGCTATTTCTCTGATGTTCTGAAGGGCAATTACCAGTTTACACATCTGCCTTTCCTATGGGCCCCATGAGCTCCAGGAAGGCCAGAGCCATGCCATGCTCTCTTCTATCCCTGAGCTCAGCCCATAGTAACAGAGATGGCACGGAGTCCATTCTGATACACAGTGACCCCGTGTGCTGAGTAGAACTGCACTCCATAGGAGTTTCATGGCTGTAGCCTTTAGGAAGCAGATGGCCAGACATTTCTTCCAAGGTGCCTCTAGGCAAGTTCAAACTTCCAACTTGACAGCAGCTGAACACTTACTGTTTACACTACTCAATGACAAGTGCTCACACTGTTGACTGAAAAAAAAACCAACCTAAAAAAACTTCACTGCCATTGAGTTGATGCTGACTTATAGAACTGTCCCTGTGAGTTTCTGAGACTGTAACCCTTTATGGGAGTAGAAAGCCTTGTCTTTCTCTTACAGAGTAGCTGGTGGTTTTGAACTGCTGACTTCATGGTTAGTAGCCTAACACGTGACTTCCATGCCACCAAGGTTCCCTCTGTTGGACGAATGCATGAAGAGTTTATCAATAACAGTCTGAAACGCCTGTAAATTGAAGTCTAAATCATTACAGAAATAAATAGCTGGTTTCCCCTTCTTTAAAGTAAGAAAAGGCTCAGTCACTTCTCCAGGGAGGAGTGGAAATCTACCTGTACTATCCAGAAGAATGGAGCAAAAAACTCCCTTTCATGTTGCAGTGAGCAAAGCAAAATCAAAGCAAAGCAAAACAAAACAGTTATTCTCATATCAATACTTTGGACGTAAGATCTGAAATTATATGAAAAGCTCTTTGAAAAACTTTCATCAGGTTCTCAAAGTTGAGTATGACCCTGAAAAGGATAAGAGTCAATTCCTCTATCTTTAAAATGGGCTTGGTCAAATCTCTTTTACTGTCACGAGGAGTCAAAAGCACTGAAGTTGCCTCTGCTGGAAGGTTGGTTTCCCTTTGGGTATCTGTCATTTCTGTGCTTGTGGTGCTGCTATTTTGCCACAGAGAAGTCTGATGAAAGTGGGAAGAGGGAATGCGTGTCTCTTTATAATGCTGTTCACGTCTGCTCTTGGATCATGAGATCATTCCTCTAGTCACTAGGCAAATATTGATAGAAGGAGACCTGGTACTGAAGTTGGCTAAGCCTTGGGCTGCTAATTGAAAGGTCAGTGGTTCAAACCCACTTGCTGCTTTGTGGAAGACGAGTATGTCTACTCTTGTAAAGACTTATAGTTAAGAAACCCCAAGGAGCAAGCAGTTCTATTCTTTCCTAAAGGGGTGTTAGGAGTCAGAATTAACTCAAGGCAGTGGGTATGTATTAGGCACTCCGTGCTATTCCAGTGGAGAGTAGGCCAGCCAGGGCTCCTTTTCTTTTCTTTATTAAATACTTTTATTGAGGGCTCTTACATCTCTTATTACACAATTCACACATTCATCCCTTGTGTCAAGCACATTTGCACATATGGTGCCATCATCATTTTCAAAGCATACTCTTCCCACTTGAACCCCTGATATCTGCTCCCCATTTCTTCCCCCTCTATCCCCTGCTTGCCATCCCTCATGAATCCTTGATAAGTTATAGATTAGTATTTTCATATCTTACATCGTCCACCATCACCCCTCACCCACTTTTCCATTGTTCATCCCCCTGGGAGGGGGTTCTAGGTTGATCCTTGTGATCAATTCCCCCTTTCTTCCCACACCTTCCCCTAATCCTCCTGGTATCTCTACTCTCCTTGTTGGTTCTTAGGGGTTTATCTATTCTGTATTCCCTGTGTTGTGGGTTCTTATCTGTAGCAGTGTGCTTGTAATGGTCTAATCTGATTTGTGAGGTAGAATTGAGATCATGATAGTGGGGTGAAGGAAGCACCAAAGAACTAGAGGAAAATTGTGTGTTTCATTGGTCCAATACTGCATCTTGACTGGCTCATCTCATCCCTGTGACTGCTCTGTGAGGACATTGGGACTCCACTCCATCCCCCCTC
>NW_022111373.1:90214552-90238921 GCF_000313985.2 Echinops telfairi
TTCTTCCATGTGGGCTTTGTTGCTTCTCAGCTAGATGGCCGCTTGTTTCCCTTCAAGCCTTTAAGACCCCAGAGGCTATATCTTTGGATAGCCAGGCACCATCAGCTTTCTTCACCACATTTACTTATGCACCTGCTTTGTCTTCAGCGATCATGTCGGGAAGGTGAGCATCATAGAAAGGGCTCCTTTTCTTTTTAAGAAAAAATTATTATTATTTTATCATTTTATTGGGGGGCTTGTATAACTCTTTCTTGTGGATCAAATATTCCGGGGAAAGAGTCAGACAATCAACACAGAAAAATAGGAAAATATCAGATGGGTGATGGGTGCTGTATAGGGAATTAAAATTGAATAGAGAGTGACTGAGTGGCTAGTTTAGATTGGGTTCTGGAATGCCTTCCTAAAGAAGTGACATTTAACATAAATCTGAAGGTCAAGGTAGAGGAGGCTACGAAGTGCCATATCTCGAGGGAGGCATGATGTTTCTAAAGAAAGCCAGTGTTCCTGATGAGATTCTAGAGTAGGCTGGTAGTGCTCTGCATGTCAGAGAAGCAGTTCAGCCTAGATTTTAAATGGAATGGGAGGTCTTTGGAAACACTTTTTAAGTAGAGGAGTTATAGCTTTTATTAATCGTTTTAGTAGGGGCTCATACAACTCTTATCACAATCCATGCATATATCAATTGTATAAAGCACATTTGTACATTCATTGCCCTCATCATTCTCAAAACACCCACTCTCCACCCAAGCCCCTGGCATCAGCTCCTCATTTTTTCCCCTTCCTCCCCACTCCCCTCTCCCTCATGAACCCTTGATAATTTATAAATTATTATTTTGTCATATCTTGTCCTGTCCGATGTCTCCTTCACCCATTTTTCTGTTGTCCGTCCCCCAGGGAGGAGGTTACATGTAGATCCTTGTAATTAGTTCCCCCTTTCCAACCCATCCTCTCTCCATGCCCCCAGTATCGCAACTCACACCACTGGTCCTGAAGTGATCATCTGTCCTGGATTCCCTGTGTTTCCAGTTTCTATATGTACCAGTGTCCATCCTCTGGTCTAGGCAGATTGGTAAAGTAGAATTGGGCTCACGATGGTGGGGGGTGGGGGGTGTAGAAAGCATTTAGGAACTAGAGGAAAGTTGTATGTTTCATCGTTGCTACATGGCACCCTGACTGGCTAATCTCCTCCCTGAGACCCTTCTGTAAGGGGATGTCCAATGGCTTACAAATGGGCTTTGGGTCTCCACTCCATTCCCCCCAACTCCCGCCAATTCACAGTGATATGATTTTTTTGTTCTGATGGTTCCTGATACCTGATCCCTTCGACACCTCGTGATCACACAGGCTGGTGTGCTTCCTCCATGTGGGCTTTGTTGCTTATGAGCTAGGTGGCTGTTTGTTTACCTTTGCTTATGCCACATTTGTTTATGCACCCATTTGTCTTCAGCCATCATCAGGGAGGTGAGCACACAATGATATGATTTTTTGTTCTTTGATGCCTGATAATTGATCCCTTCTGTACCTCGTGATCAAGCAGGCTGGTGAGCTTCTTCCATGTGGGCTTTGTTGCTTCTGAGCTAGATGGCCGCTTGTTTACCTTCAGGCCTTTAAGACCCCAGACGCTATATCTTTTGATAGCAGGTCACCATCAGCTTTCTTCACCACATTTGCTTATGCACCCGCTTTGTCTTCAGTGACTGTGTCAGGAAGGTGAGCATCATAGAATGCCAATTTAATAGAACAAAGTATTCTTGCATTGAGGTAATACTTGAGTGGAGGCCCAAAGACCATCTGCTGTCTTAATGCTAATCCTATAAATATATGCACATAGATCTATTTCCCCATCCTCATATATAAATACATTTACATATGTACATGCCTTTATTTAGACCTCTATAAATGCCCTTTGCCTCCTAGCTCTTTCCTCTATTTTCCTTGACTTTCTTCTTGTCCCACTATCATGCTCAGTCTTTATTTGGGTTTCAGTAATTCCTCTTGGTTACATTACCCTTGATCACACCCTACCCCCTACACCCTCTTCACCACCGATTTGGATCACTTGTTGTTCCCTTGTCCCTGGGTCTGTTAATACCACTACCTTTCCCCCCAACTCCCCTTCTCCCATGTTCCCCCGGAACTTTCGGTCCCATTGTTTTCTCCTCCAGATTGTTTGTCCAGCCTCTTATTCAGACAGACTTGCAGAGATAATAACATGCACAAAAACAAGACAGAGCAAAACCAAGCAACAATATACAACAAAACAACAACAACAACAAACCAATGACAAAAAACAAAACAAAACACAACAAGAAAGAAAAGCTTGTAGTTAGTTCAAGGACTGTTTGTTGACCTTTAGGAGTGTTTTCCAGTCTAGTCTGTTGGGGAACCAAGCCCTGGCCCCAAAGTCTATTTTTAGTATTCCCTGGGGACTTCGTTGCTCTGTTCCCCTTGCTGTTCTGTTGCACACCCTTAGTGTTTTGCCTCACTGTGGTGGGATCAGATCAGGCGCAATTCCCACACTGTGTCTTCAATGTTGTCCCCTGTAGGGCCATGGGTCAGTGAGGGACGTCATGTCTCATAGTGGGGCCAGCCATGTGGCCCTCTCTATGGATTGGCTGCTCTGAGCAGGAACATCATCATCAAGGCTTGGTGTTCCAGGAGGTGCTACACGCTCTCCTCCTCCCCATTCATCTGCACCCGTGTGCTCCAATCAGATATGTCCCTCTTCCAGGGCTGCAGATTCAGAGCTGTCCTCTGAAATAAATTCTTCTGGTGGGAGGGGCAGATGTCTAAGTAGTTGGGTTTGGGGCCGGCCCCCCAGACCTCTCCACTGGTTCCCTACTCCACGCCGGCATATAGCATTCACATCTCGGAGCACTGGGTTGAAGTCTGGTTCCTCTTTCACTGTGGATATATAAACAATTCCCTCCCCTTGGGTGGGTTAGTGTCCTGTGCCCCTGCTACCCATTTATTTTTTATTATTTATTTATCTATTTATTTTCTCCTTTCCCCACAGAGGCGTTTTAGTTTTAAAATATTGAATATACTCGTGTATAAGCTGAGGTTTTCAGCACATTTTTAACGCAGTTGTTGTGGTAAAATTAAGTGCCTTGGCTGATATTCAGACTGGCTTATACTTGAGTATATACGATGCTTTTTAAAAGATCATCCCAGCTGCAGTGACAGTGAATTGCAAATGGGATAAAAATGAAAGCAGGGTAACTAAGTAGGAGACCCTGCTAGTCATCTGCTCTATGGACATCGGTGGAATTGGTAAAGGGGTGACACGGTTGGCTGCAAGTTCATGCAGGGCACTTCATCTTGTAGCTGATGCCTAACAAACTCTAGATAGGAGCGTTATCATTATTATCACCACTGACTTAGTAAAACGAAATTGGAGTAATCAAGGTAACTATCTGTTTAAGAATATTATTGTTTTTAGAGCAAATTAAGTAGGCAAACTCAAGATTTTTTGTATACAGAGATTGAAGAACTATTACTTTCAGGCACTAGCTTGGGTTCAAGGTTTTCAACAAATTCTCTTTACATTTTGAGAAGAAATGCATCATTTAATTATTTTAGGCCACTGTTTAGTCATTTGGTAGTGCAAGAATCCTGATTATCTTCAAATGACAGATGAGAAACAGTGATCTCTAAGTTGAGTGGAAGATGTAATATATTGCATTGCTCTGGAATTTATTATAGGCAAGAGTTGGAAAAAATTAGGTCATTAACAAACAGGAAGAAAGCAAAACTAAAAAATGACACAGAAAAATTAATATATTTATGGATACATGTCATGCAATTTGATGCCAGAAAAACCAAATGAAGAAGTAATGTTCTGAAAACAATGCAGAGCTACCAAGACCACGCAGCTGCACTTCAGAGAAATATGAAGACATTCTTACACATATATACTTGCCTCAGAGGTATTTAAAGTTATAAAGAAAAATAATTGTTCTTCTTTTTCTCTTTTTAAAAGTGAATCTTTGGTTCCTCGCTTTTCCAAAAATGCCTGTCTTTTCAGTCTACTTGTCTGAGATCAAGGGGTCTCAAATGAAAGCCAGACATGACTTTAATCCTTTAAGGTCACATGACTCTCTTCAATGAGGCCTTGGTGGTGCGGAGGCTAAGCACTCAGCTGCTAAACAAAAGGTTAGCAGCTCAAACCCACCAGCTGCTCTGTGGAAGAAAGATGTGGCAGTCCGTTTTAATAAAGACTATATTCTTGGAACTCTATGGAAAAGCGATAGGATTGCTGGAGTGGAAACTGACTTGATAGTAATGGGTTGGAGTGTAGGTTTGGATTTCTTCCAATGTTAGGAGTCACTAGAGTAAGATTGACTTTTAGCTAAGTGACCTTATAACTTTAAAGTAATCCTTGCAACGTGTAAAAACATAGTCTAAGAAAACATTACATTCTAAAGGTTATTATTCTACTAGGCCAGAGAGAGTTTGTTTTCAACATGTGAGCACCAATATTCTGCAAGCATTGTGGCTTTTAGAGATACTGGAGAAGTTATTCGGGTTTATGGAGTACCCACAGTGGAACAATAATTTTGGTCCTGAATTTTTGCTACCTTCAAAATCCTTCTCTTTTCTTTCTTTCTCTTTTAAATTCAGATATTTAAAATCCAAGTATCTGTATATAAGAAGTGTAATAAAGAACTATCTGACTCATTAAAGATACAACTTTTAATTTCACAAAACACCATCTTAAATACTAGCACAGGGAAGGGGTCCTCAGTGTGCTTGCTCGATGGAACGCTAGGCTTTGAACCGCTCTCTCTGCTATGTTACCCTCTTAGAAATGCACGTGCTGTGTGTGCTTCAGAAGGATGGGTGAGCCTGTGAAACAACTAACTTTACTACATTCAGTCTATTTTCCTCACCTTTATCTGATAGAGAACATTTTGTTTATTTATTTTTTTCCACAAGCTACTTATTATGGCAGACACCGCTGTGAATGAACGGTGTAGGATATCCTGTAGTAACAAAGCAACCCTGAATTTTCAGTAGCTTAACCCAGCATAATTTGCTCATGAAAATAACAGTGCAGATCCCCAAGGGCTCCCTCCAGGCAGGGACTCAAGGATCTAGGTTTCTTCTAGTTCATGATGCTACCTTTTCAACACTTATTTTCAGAGCTGCTATAATATATAAAAAGGAAGTGGCACACCAGCTTGCAAATGCCTTGGTTAGGAATGACACATTTAATACATATTTCATTGACCATAATTGTTACATGATTCTGTTTAATTACTAGGAAACCGAGCTGAACAGTCTCCTTCCCTGTGCACTGAAGTAGAGAAGAACTTATGAATGAGCACTAATAATCATTGCAACAATAAACTAGCTAATACCTATGCCATCCTTATTCCTCACAGTAAGTTAAACTCAACTGTGAATGCATCTACAGTTAAAATTATTATTTTTTATTCATTTTATTGGGGGCTCGTACAACTCTTACCACAATCCATACACACATCCATTGTGTCAAGCACATCTGTACATTTGTTGCCATCATCATTCTAAAACATTTCCTTTCTACTTGAGCCCTTGGTATCAGCTCCTCATTTTCCCCCTCCCTCCCCACTCCCCCTCCCTCATGAACCCTTGATAATTTATAAATTATTATTATTTTGTCATATCTTACACTGTCCAACATCTCCCCTCACCCATTTTCTGTTGTCCGTCCTCCAGGGAGGAGGTTATATGCAGATCCTTGTAATTGGTACACCCTTTCCACCCCACCCTCCCTCCACCCTCCTGGTATCGCCACTCTCTAAAATTATTTTTCTAAGCTTCCTTGCTTGAAAGGATAGCCATGTGAATTCTAGTTAAAACTTTAAAATGTAGATGTAAGTTTTAGGGTGGTATTTCTTCATGAACAAAATTATAAAGTTTTGTGGACAGAATATTGACTTTTCTATCTTCTTCTTGCTCGGAATGTAGCAGGCCTAATAGTAAAGTAGCTATCTAGTGACCGTGAGGTCAAAAGTACTGAACAAGAATCTTATTTGGGATTTTAATGAAAGCAGAACCCAATGCAAATATTTGGGTGCAATGAATTCCTTTCAAAGGTGAGCCCAGAGTACCAGAGTAGGGAGACATAAAGGAGGTAATTCAATGTGTGTGTATTATCATGTTCTCTCCCCTGCGGGTCACAGGGGATCAATTCTACCAGGACCTCTGAGAAGCATATAAAATGCTCCCCAGAATTTATCTCTGCCCCCCAATATATGAGGAGGTACAAAAAAACGGGAGAAAAGCTTCACTGGGCGGAGCTTTCGTCATGCACATTTTTCCTGCTAGGTGAGCATAGAGCAACTCACTCTGAGTCAGTGCACCCAGTGGTGTTTCCTGGGAAGGTTCTCTCTGGTCACGGTGAATTTTTCCATAAAACCAATTTTGCGTTTTTGTGATGGCTGATTTAAAAGAACAGTGTGTGGGCGTGAAATTTTGTTTTCTGCTCAGGAAAAATGCTGCAGAAACTGTTGTGAAGTTGAACACAGCTTACATGGACAGTGCTATGGGAGAATCTCAAGTGTATGAGTGGTTTTCTCATTTCCAAAAAGGTGAAATGTCAATTGATGACAAACCTTTTTCTGGACGTCTGTGAACTTGTCACATGGATGAAAGCGTCCGCTTATAGTGCTTTTGGAGTTCGTTCCACCAGGTCAGACTGTTAATCAAGCCTTCTATTTAGAGCTTCTGAAAAGATTGCATAGCTGTGCGTGACACAAAAAGGACTGATTTGTGGCAGACGAGGGACTGGTTTTGCCACCACAACAATGCACCTTCTCAGGCAATCATCACGGTGCTCCAGTTTTTGGCAAAAAAAACCCAGCATGCCTTTCTTGTCCCACGCACATTACTCACCTGACCTTGCTCTATGAGAATTCTTTTTGTTTCTGTGAATTAGGAGGGACATGAAAGGACAGCTATTTGATGACATAGAAAAGGGGGTGAAGTGTAGTCTGTCAATCGGGTCAAACCCCATTGGTTTTGTGTGGGCATGGCTTTGTCCTGAGGATTCTGGGAACTCCTTTATTTCCTCCTTGGAGGTGGGAGACACACTCGCTCTCTGTTCACTCCTTTGGAGACTCTCTACTAACAGGGCTGACTCCCTGTGAGGCATTTCTGAGGAGAAGCCACATGAAGCTACACTGAGGCAGTCAGAATTTTGGAGATGAAAGAACCACATGGAACCCCCTTCCAGTGCTGAGATGCGTACAACGCCACTTGATCCTCAAGACGTCCATCCCACTGGCCTGTGATCTTCCTGCATTCGGTGTCATTACATGTGTTTCGTGAGTCTGAAAAGGACTTTATAGATTGGTATCAGACATATGGGTTAATATGGACTGGCCTGGGATGTTTTCTTAATATTCAACTGTTCTTGTATGTAAAGCTCTTTCTTATACACATATGAGTGTGTCTATGATTTTGTTTCTCTAGTCTACCCAGACAAACACAGTCATCCAAACAGATGAATTTGAAAAATGTTTCCAAGAATGAAATCTCTGATTTGACAAGTGTATGAAGTGTAATGGAGAGTACTTTTAAGGTGATAAGGTTGTTTGGTAATAAATAGGTAACTTTGAAAAAGAAATGCCGGTTTTTATTGGGTACCCCCTCGTATACTTCCCAGAGTTTTTCTATAACCAAATGTGTCTCCTTTTACCTGCACCTTGTCTCAATACAGGACAGGTGAGAATCATAACCGTGATACTCCACTATTCTAGGCCAGATCTCTACCTCATTTACTTGAGTGATCATCTTGTCTGTGAGTAACCCAGACCTGCTTCCAGTGATCTTTTATTGTGCCCCTCAAATCAAGGTCTGAGGTCAGAAACTGTGATCATGTAGTTTATTACAGAGATGATTCCAGGAGCAAATAAAAATAAGTATGAAGAGTGATTTTTCTTTTAAAAGAAAAGTCACTATCAGGGTGTACCTTCTTTTATTGTAAAATATAGATAATACATTTGCCAATTCAATATTTTTAGTGTGGATAATTCAATGATGCCAATTACATCAATCAAGTTATTCAACCATTACCAATATCTGCAGTCCAATTTTCCATCATCAGGCTACATTTTTTGGATATGAATGCTGTAAATAATAGGGTGAGAAGCATATAGAACATTTCATACATTTTTTAAAAATGAAGGATAAGAGGCCACAGAGCTTGCCCATCTCCCCCTGCTGCTCTTGGAGGGCATATGAAGAAGAACTAGGCATTAGAATTGGGAGGTAGACTCATCAACAACCTGAGATATCCTGCATGCCAAAGTTAAGATGACTTACAGCACTTCCTGATGAAAGAAAAGACTACAGCTATCAGGATGGATTACACCTGAACATTGAGAAAAATTCTTTCTCCTTAACCAATAAACATCATCATGATAAATGGACAAGAAATTGAAGTAAAGTTTTTTATTCTTCTTGGATCAACAATCAATGTCAACAAAAGCAGTAGCGAAGAAAGCAAAGAATGTATCCCAATGGGTAAATATGCATCCACAAATTGCTTTAAAATGTTAAAAAGCAAAGACATTATTTTGAGAGCTAAGATGCACCTGACCCAAGGCATGAGATGTATTTACTTGTTACTTGTTTACATGTTTAGTTCCTTATCTACCTATTATCTGTCTACTTATGCATGTGAAGATGTGACGTCTGGACAATGAAAAAAGAAGACTGAAGACAATCGATGCGTTTGAATTAGGGTGTTGGTAAAGAATATTGACTATATTATGGACTGCCGGAAGGACAAACAAATCTTTCTTGGAAAAAGTAGAGCCAAAATGTTCTTAGAAGCAAGGATAGCAAGACTAAGCATCACTAACTGGTAACCTATAATTAGGAGGGGCCAAAAAGAATGAGAAAGACATCATGCTCGGTAAAGTAGAAGGTCAGCAAAAAAGAGGAGATGAATTTATGCAGTGGCAGCAACAACGGGCTCAAACATAGCAATGATTGTGAGGTTCACATACCATGCAATTCAATGGTAAAATATATTGAAAACAATTGTGCAGTAATCACCACAATTAATTTTAGGACATTTTTTCATTTGTGTACCCATTATAATTATCTCCCCATTATCCCCACCATCCCCTGACATAAGGCTAAGGAACTATTAATCTAGTTATTGTCTGTATGGATTACCTATCCTGGGTTTCATATATTAAAAAAAGCAAACAAAAAACCTTCAACAATGATAACAAAAGAAAACAGAAACCTCAAACCAAAAGAAAGCAGAAGATAACAGAAATGAGAACAAATTAAAAATGGGTCAAAAGGGAAGCAAATAAAAACGTGTAAAAATTTAACCCAACTGTATCTGCAGCAATCTCCTTTCAAATATACTCTGTCTAAGGGCAAGGCTACCCATCCCTAGCCAGTGGTCTGAGGGCGTTCAATGGAGGCATAAGCCTCATGAGGACTCTGCAAATGAATTTGGGCTTTAACTGACCTCCATAACCTTTGGCAAACCAGGTGCTCAGAATTCAAGTTCTAATATAATTCCCCCCTCAATCTTTCATTTCATTATTTACGATCCTTGGATCACAGGAGCTGGTATGCTCCTTCTATGTATGACTTAAGAGATACCTCACTTTGATGGTTGCATATTTGCAGACAAGTCTTTAAGTCCGCAGACACTATTCTTTCTCATAGCTGGTGTGTTAGTCTGGGTTGACTAAAGAAACAAATTCAGAGACTCATTTGTGTACAAGAAAGATCTTTATATCAAAGAGTAATTGTATATTAAGAAAACATCCCAGATCAATCCAGATCAAGTCCAATTCAGTGGGTAGAAAGTCTTGTGGATCCAGTGGTGGTGGAAATATCTCAACGCTGGCATGGGTCTCCACATGGCTCCTTCAGTTATAGGGCTCTGACTCCATGAGTTTAGCTCTATGTGGTTTGTCAACAGGAATGTCTTGCAGGGAGAGTGTGTGTTTCCCATCTCCAGGGAGGAAGATAGAAGTTCCCAGAACCCTCAGGAGAAGGACATGCCCACACACAGGCTTCATTGACTATGACCTGATTGACATAAGATTATGTAACTGCCACAGACCACCCCTTGTCAAATTGACAGTTTTACGCAACTCTTTAGCCATATATAATATTTAAGCAAAGCAATAATAAAATAAAATCTGTACCTAATAGGACAAAACTAAGCTGCATAGAATTCATTATGTGCCAGGCTCATTAAACATAATATTTTATAAGTGAACAAAACAAAAATATTCTATGCCTAACAGTTGCAGTTATATGAACACCTGCACCATTATCTTATAATCCTATGAATATAGTCCCCCACCTATGAAAGTTTGTAAGCCAGCCACTTCATGCCTTTATCCTCCCTATTGTGGGTATCCAATTTCTAAAATGCCTGCTTAAATCAACCCAGTTCTCTGAGCAGACAATCCTTATCTTTGATGCAAAGAATCTTCATTCCGGTTGGAATCTTGTGAAGTCTGCATCCAAAAGCAAAATCAAATCATGTCAGGCCATCCATCCATCAGGTCAGCAACAATATGCACCAGTTCAACAGGCTCAAAAATCTCTTCATCTGGTTGAGTTCTGGTCAACTCAATGTGGTCTGCCTCACTTAGCCTCACCAGGGTGTCTATTGGCTGCCTTGGCTTTTGACCACGAGCCTCTGTCACACATTCTCAACAATTCTAGCCCCCCTTGGGCTAGGTCTTGAACTTCAGACCAGTCAACCTGCTCTCATATTCTCCTCTAGCCCCTGTGACCCAGTTCCATGGGTGTCAGTAGGGAGACTCAACCGTCTCTTTATTGCTGTGTTTCTCTCACTTTCACTCAACAAATGGATCCAGGTGGTTACCTAACAAGCATGTCAGCCTGCCCACAGGCTCCTTTTAACAGTTCAGTCTTACAGCAGAGAGTTCTTTCCATGTTCTAAATTTTTCCAGCCTCAGGCACAAAATTCAAAAAGCCAAAGCTTTTTTCTTCAATCTGTGGACAGCCCCCTAGGCAAGTCTCTTCACCTTAGAATGTCCTGAGCACTTAAGGCACTAGGTGGGGCTTATCCTTTTAGAGCCCTCTTTGCAGGCCTATCCTAACCTATTTAAATTCTAGTTTAATGGCTAAAGACAAGTAGTCCTACAAACTCTCTATTTTTATTTCCCAATAATCATTTCCATCAATCATTATATCAACAATAATAAGCAGAATAAATCATTATAAACAAAGTGGAGTCAGATCCTAAACTCAATTCTTAAAACAGTCAAGTTCAATCCTTATCTAATTTATCTTAATCCTTATCTAAACTATTCCATTGATACAAAATATGGCCTTAGGCCTCTGGCTTCATTGCCTCAAGTCAGGGTTGGACCTTTTGCCAGCCATTTTGACCTTCTGTCAGCCATTTTCACTAAGTAGCATGCTTGCTTAGAAATTCAAGGAGTGATTTCTATCTCTGAGCTCAAAATATATATTAGCAACATTCATTTTCACCATTTCAAACAGGAGTACCCCCAGACAACACCCAAACAAAATAATCAAACTTTAACTTCCCATATTCTTTCCAGAAAATTT
Organism: Echinops telfairi; assembly: GCF_000313985.2. Taxonomy (NCBI): domain Eukaryota; kingdom Metazoa; phylum Chordata; class Mammalia; order Afrosoricida; family Tenrecidae; genus Echinops; species Echinops telfairi. Next base: position 90,226,130 of record NW_022111373.1, read on the forward strand.
TAACTTCCCATATTCCAACCAGTAAACTGCATGGCCATATCTGACCTCTGGCTAGCCAAAGAAGGAAAACCACCAAGAGGCAGAGGTCAAACAAGCATTCACTCTCCATTTTCACGATTTGTTTCTCTAGTCAACCAGAGGAACACAGCCGGGCACCACCGATCATCAGTTTTACGTTCAACAATGTATACACGTTTGTTTCAGCTGCTGCTTTGCATTCCTCTCAGTGTACTGTCCCTTGTCCCACTTCCTTGCAGTGTGCCTGCCTTCTTCCCTTACCCTCTGAGCTCTGGCTTTGAGTAACTGCTGTCCTTTTTATTTTAAACGGTTAATTATTCTAACACAGGCATGAGTTCAGTTCCAACCCTGAAGGGTGATAAGGGCCCTGTCTTGGGGGGGTGGGGGTAGGGTAGGGTGGGGTGTGTGTCTCTGTCTGACAAATAAATCCGATCTTCTTTATGATTTTGAGTTTGTTCCATGATTGTCTCTCACCCTATCCAGACCCTTCTAGTGTGATCTTTTCAGAGCATTTGACAGAGGCAGCCCGGTCCCATTTAGTTCTTTTAGTCCATTGAACTCCTAGTTTCCATGTGTCTTTTGATTTTTATCCTTCTTTTACCCTCTTCATGAGAAGAGATCCACACTTGCATCTTACATGGCTGCTCATGAGCTTTCAAGACCTTAGCTGCTCCTCACTAAAGTGAAATGTAGAGCATTGTCTTCAATTCCATAGCGGTATAAGATTTTGTCTTCGAGAGTAGCTCCATGAGTTTTCACTTACAATTTTGATGGCTACTGCCCATAACAAATTCCTCAGGAAATTGGTAGTGCTGCATTCTTTTCATCAATAAAAATATATGCCCAGTTGTCCTTCACTGTACAATGTATTAAACACAAACTTAGCTTTAAAAATACATGATATATGCTTTTCCACAAGTTTCCAACAAGGACACGAACGAGGGCAGGTGCCTAAGCATCAAGTAGGACCCTGCTTTGTGACATGAAAAAAGAAAGTGGTTGGAGTGGCTTTAGTTCCTTCTCTTCCTTGATTAAACCTTGATTAAAGTAAGTGCTGCTGTTTTAGAATGGGAAGCAGTCTTCTTCCTTTCTCTGCTGTAGGTCACATCACTTAATTGCTTGAGACAGTTAAAGGTGCTTTGGTAGTAAAAGGACAGCAAGATTAATGGGCAGTCATTTCCATAGTAACAGCAAAGCACTATGGGAGATGGAGCCACTCGGGAGAAGGAGTTGCACAACTCCAGAACTTGGGCTCCCATGGTAACAGCCGAGTGCAGGGTGGGGATGTACATGCTGCAAAACTTAGCAAAGGTCCCTTTAGCGAAGACAATGTATAATCAGAGCTGTCAATCTATTTTAAAATTCAAAGTTAAATCAATCACATCTGAGACCACAAGCTGATGTGAAACATTTAAAATATATAGTCACTGAAAATTTCTGAAGCATAAGCACAAATAGTTTAAGAGCTGCCCAATTGCGACAACGTGTTACTTAAAAAACAATCCAATTACCAAGATTTCTGTTCCAGAGTAGTTACAGAAAATTACACAATTAGAGCAATTTTTTTCTCATCTGCTCCAGTCCAGAAAATGAAAGTAATTATACAAAAATAGTGTAAAATAATTTTCACAACTGTGAGTTAGAGTTTTGCCTTCTTCAGAAGCAATTCTCTTTTTCTCTGCAGATAGCCATCTCAACCAAAAATTGAAGAAAGAAACCAGTAAAAATAGAAAGAAATAGCTAAATGAAGAATTAAAAATGGAACAAAAGTGAATGAAATACTAAAGGACTTGAGAGATGCTGAAAAGAAATTCAGGAAGACCCAGGAACCCAGCACTCTGAATACAGTAAGTAGAAACTTAACACAAAATTGTTCTCCTCTGTCTTTTGTTAACATCAGAATTTTTAGAATTCGGAAGTTGTATGTGTCCAACAGGAGCCATGGTGGCATGGGTGTTAAGCATTGGGCTGCTAACTGCAAGATCAACACTTGGAAACCACCTGATACAGTCTTCATATAATCCAGCTCCTCTGATGATTTGCTCAGCATCTAAATTGAACAAATATGGTGAGAGGATACAACCCTAATGCACACCTTTCCTGATTTTGAACCATGTAGTATGCCCTTGTTCTGTCTGTTTGCACAACAAGGTTTGATCGTAAACCCCAAATCCAAATCCATTGCCTTTGAGTTTATTCTGACTCCATAGCATTCCCTACACTGTGATTTGTGTTGAAACAGACTGCCTAATCTTTTTCCTATGAAGCAACTGGGGTGGTGGTGGTGTTGAACTACCCAGCTTTCAGCTAGAAGCCCAATGTTTAGCCCACTGCACTACCAGAGCTCCAATATTATCATCAGTCTTTTACAACATTTTATTAGAGAGTCTAGACTGTGACAATGCCTGGAAAAAGATGTAAAAGCTATAAGGATTTGAGAAGAAAAAACAGAATTGCCATTATTTGCCAATTATATAATCTGTATGTTTGTTTAAGGTGTAGATAAAATATGATAATTAAGGAAATTTACCATGGTAGTTATATATTAAATTGTGTTACTTAGTTTGTGGTGTTTTGTTATAGTTGCCCTATGCATCTATGTAATATAAAGGGTGGTGGTTGTTCTTAGGTGCAATCAAGTTGGTTCCAATTTAGAGAGATCCTGTAGAGAGCAAAACACTGCCCATCCCGTGCCATCCTCACAATTGTTTTTATGTTTGAGCCCATCGATGTAGCCCCTGTGTCAATGCGTCCCATTCAAGTTCTTCCTCTTGTCTACTTACAAAGCATGATGGACTTTCTTGACAATATGTCCAAAGTATTTGAGATGAAGTCTCTCCATTCTTGCCTTAAAGGATCATTCTGATCATACTTTTTCCAAGACAGATTTTTTTTAAATTTGGCAGCCCATAGTACTGTCAATTTTCCCCATCTTAATTCAAAGACAATGATCCTTCATCAGTCTTTCTTATTCAATGTCCAACTTTCATATGCATATGAAACAATTGACAGTACCATAGCTTGAGTCAGGTACACCTTAGTCTTCAAAGTAGCCTCTATGCTTTTTAACATTTTAAAGAGGTCTTGTGCGGGAGATTTACCCTTTGCAATGCATTTTTTGATATGAAGGATTACTGGCAAAATATATGTGCCAGTATTTATTTCTAAATACATAAAAGGCATTTAATAAATAAATTAATAATTATAAAATTAAATTAAAACAAAGCAAACACATTATTTAAGTTAAAAAAGTTTAATTTAATAGACTAAAAACTGGAATTTAAAAATTGTGGTAAATTAAAACTTCTACGGAAAAATTAATTGTATATAATAACATGAAATATCAAATGCTTAGAGATAAAGCTAATTTTAAAAACATGATAGTCACACATACATAAAACAAGTATATAAAACTAAAAAATTACTTAAATAAATTAAATAGGCCCACTGAAGTTGAAGGTTATGTTGTATTATTTGCATGCAGTGCTCAGGGACTTTCATACACTGCTGGTGAAAGTGTACACTCGTGTAGTTTGGAAACTTCTTGGGCAGGGTCTCCTTCCCCTAGGGTTGCTGTAACAAAACATCACTTCAGAACAGAATTTTCCTCTCTCACAGTTCTGGAAACTAAAACATCAAAATCAAGGTCTTGCTTGGTCAAGTTGCCTTCTCCTCCCAGGCATTCCCAGGCATTCCTTACCCCTTGGTTTGTTGATGATCTTCCCATGTTCTCCTACCTGCTGACAGCGCCACGCACCCATCTTCTATGTGTGCACACCTCTGTGTCTAATCTGCGCTTTTTATGAACGCTCAGAAGTGACTAGATTTAGAGGGTTGCTAGGAGCCAGAACTGACTCTATGGCGGGGGGTTTGGCTTGATTTGGTCCCTTGGGTCTGATCAGTTTAACATCACATAGAAGACCCTATTTCAAATAGGATTATATTCGCAGATATGGCTGTTAGTATTCTGACACCAATTTTGGGTGGACACAATTTAAACTATCATAGGAAGTATTTTAAAAAGCTAGATATTTATGTATCCAATCATCTAGACATTTCATGCATGTGAGTAACCCTCCCCCACTAAAATGCACACATAGGTGTACCAGAATATTTTGAATTGAATTAAATTTGCTGATAAGGATTTTTTTTAATCCAGGAAATGGATAATCTAATGATCTGATAACAATCCTTGACAGTTGATGATAATCTGTGACACTAATATTCTAGGAATAGACTGACTTTTTTAGCTACAATGTAGAAATTTCACTTAAATCATAGTTTTCAGTAGTGTGTCAGAGATGGAATATGTGTCTACATTGAGTCTACATACGTACAGCGTATCTCTTATCTGAAACCTCACTCAGAATTGGTATCAAAAGACAAATGTAAAGATTTCGATTTCCCAGAGGACCCGGACTTGGATGTAAAGGGTAGCTTTATGGTTGGGTTGGAAGTTCTGATATTAAATGACCACTGACTTTAGCCAAATGCAAGAAGAGTCACTAGGGTTTGAGGATTCTGGCCGAATACATTGAAGTGCTCTTATTGTGAATGATTTGACTCTTGAACAACCTGAACAAAAATTACAAAGACACAAGGTAAGAAAAACGGCTCGGCTATAGAAAAGCTCTGTTATGACTGTTGAGGTTTGTTATGACCTTAACATTCTTCCTTGCCTCTTTGAGCAAAAGTTAGTTGTAGCATCTACAGTCGTGCAGAGTGCTTCTCTCAGGCCAAATGCACGACTGTCGCACACACTGGATGCTGCCGGCTCTGTGACCTGTGCGCTCCTGGAGCTTGATCCCATAGGCCGTCCTTGAAGGCTGGAGATTTTTATTGTTCTGTTTGCAAATGATGTTACCCTCTACTGTAGAAATTCCCACATCGCAGTCTCAAAATTACAAGAGCAAAATGATACATCTGTAAACTCACACAGTCTCTTTCTGTCAGTGTACATCAATGTCCTCAGGTGTGGACGTGTATCAGCCACTTCACTTTTCTTGAAAAGACCGTTTGCCATCTATCAGCAGGGTGTATTGCTGAATCTCACTTTTCTTTCCTGGTAGTACATTCCCTCTGGAGATCTCTTTTTTGTGGTTTTCCTCAGACTCACTCCAAAATGTCTGTATGAGTTCAAACTGCAATGGTGGGCCGCAATCAAGTCTTATTTTCATTCAAGGTTCTTCAGCCACTCTGTAAATCAGAACATATAGATGAAGGCTTATACTGGATCAGTGGTTCTCAACCTTCCTAATGCCACGACCCTTTCATATAGTTCCTCCTGTTGTGGGGACCCCCAACCATAAAATTATTTTTGTTGCTACTTCATAACTGTCAGTTTGCTACTGTTATGAATCGTAATGTAAACATCTGATATGCAGGATGATTTTTCATTGTTACAAACTGAACATAATTAAACATAATTAAAGCATAGTGATTAATCAAAAAAATAAATAATTATATATTGTGAAATATTTATGTGTTTTCCAATGGTCTTAGGTGACTCCTGTGAAAGGTCGTTCCACCCCCAAAGGGGTTGCGACCCACAGTTGAGAACTGCTGCACTAGATCATTTTTTCCATAGGATTTAACCTCTCTGATTCAGAGTCCCTGTACACAAACCATACATGATTAGTAGGACCAGTCCCTGGAAAGAAATCAGTTAACGTGGCTACTCCCAGTGACATAGTAGGAGAAAGAGGAGGCTATCTGCAAAGATTTAAAAGTTTTGGAAATGCAAAGGACTAGTTCTTGTTTGGCAATGAGTCAGGATCAACTTGATGGCAATGAGTTCAAGTTTGGGTTATTCATGTAGGTAAATGTCAAGTTGATTCCAACGTTTGGCATCCCCGTCTGTTTCGGATGGAACTGCACTCCAGGTGGTTTCAATGGCTGTCATCTTTTGGGCCTTGCTTACCAGGCTCTTCCTATGAGATGCTTCTGGGTAGATTCAAAGTGCCAATCTTTTTGTTAGCAGTCAAGTACTAAACCATTTGCACCACCCAAGGACTCCTTGAGTGGAGATAGTACTGGATAAATCCATTTAGTATAAACTTGTTCCCCACTAACCATTCCAAATCATTGGATAAAAAATAATAGGGGTGGTGTGCTGAGAATCAAAATATATTTTTATAACATACAAATCAGAATGGATGGTGTGGCTTTATGTCTATTAGACAAGAAAAATCGTAGACACTTAAACCAGTCATGACAAGGCTGAGCAGGCCAGGCCAAGAGAAAAAAATGGCACTGCTGAAGTAAGCATGCTTGGTTTTCCTCCCAAAGCGTCAATCAGATAAATCATTCTAGTTCATTCGGTGTGGTATGAAGAAAAGCCAGGTCTGTGTTTAAGGAAAGCTCCCTGGCAAGGCTTGGGAGTAAGGGATGACTCTTCCTTCTAACACGAAGTTTCCAGTTTTAAAGCTTGTGTGGTGGGTATTGGATTTAGAATGGTGCAAAGGGTTTGTGCTTCTGTACTAACTGATAGGTTGGTGGGTTGAATGCCCCCAACTGCTGTGCAGAAGAGAGACCTTCGTTTGTAAAGATTACAGCCAGAGGGCTGGGACAGTTCTAGTCGGTAACACATGCAATCACCAAGGGTCAGAATCAACTTGATCACTATGGGTTGGGGCTTAAAATTTTTTTCTTGAGAGGCAAGGGTTGGGGTGGAGGTAAGTGGGTAAAGCTTACAGCCTAGAAAATTCTATAGGGCGTCTGCTCGCTCACATGGGGGGCTAGGAGTTGAGATGGGCTAAAGGGCACCCCAGCACAATGCTGGCAATGTGACCTCCCTGCCTGCCAGCTGTGCAGTCCCTCCTCCCTGGCACTGTCCTAGACTCAGCTCCCTCTTCAGGGCCAGGCCGGAGCCGCCTTCATAAACATGAAGTGCTCAGTTGTCGGAAGTGTGTCTTTGCTGCTGGTAGCAAACATATTTTCTTCCCTCAATGCATTGTCTTCCCCTGTGGCTCTGAGGAGAAACCCCACTCTTGAGAGCAGAGCTCCACGGTGGAGGGTGTGGTCAGTGGGTCAGCAAGGACCTGCACCCCACTTCAAGACCGTTTGCCCACGGAGCCCTCCTTGCCCTCAGGGCCTGCCATCTACAGCTGGAGCGCTCCTAGAATATTCTGAAGCAGCTACTGATGCATCTTGTGAAGTCAAGACTCAAAAAGCCATTCTGTTCCCAGCAATGCCGACGTGTCTACTACTGAGAGCCTCGCGCGCACGTATTCGATCTCCTGCTCTCTAGCCTGCTGATTACAAGCTGGCGGGGCTGCCACATGTCTCTGTACTGTGTACCGCCCGGGGCATATGGAGTCTGCTAAATATAAATGCTGCTTGGCAGGATCCTTTATTTCTCTTCCTTTGTTTCTGGAAATGCGGTGAAGAACATGTGTCATATGGGCCCCCTCCAAAGTGAGAGAAACTTGCAGGAAGTGGACTTTTCTTGCTCACGAGCCACACATTTTGCGGATCGTTTCGGCAGTGACCATCGTGGACGCAGGGACTGTCCACTGCTTTCTCTGGACACATTGGGGGTGTGGGCTGGTTTGTCTCCTTTCCCCAACAGGACTATCCAGCTAACTCCTACCTTGAGGAACTATTTGACCTGGTTTTCAGGGGCTGATGCTCGGGTCCTGCTGGTCCCGGTCCCTCCCTCCGCTCAGGAACTGGGCAGGAGAGATCCATTGATCTGGCAGTAACACAGGACGCCAAGCTGTCGGTGATATCACTCAGCAGTTTTGGTTCCCACTCTTGCTACACACCCAGTCCCACCTAGTGGTGGGTGGGAGTGGGGAGTCTACCAATCGCAGCCATGCCGGCTCAGGCTGGTGGAAGCTTTGTGGCTGGGGTCGGAAATGTGGTGAGTCACATGCTGGCAGTCGGAGCGTCCCCTTGGAAGTGACACATGGCCCTTCTGCTCGCCCTTGGTTAACCAAAGTCAATCCCGCGCCAGGCCTCATTTCAGAGAAGAGCGGGAAGTGAACGCCCGCCATGGAGCTAAAAGGCACAGGACCAGATATATTTTGTCTGGTGCACTAATGACGCCCACGTTTCCTGCCAGAAACACGAGAAGAGGAGACCGTTGCTCATGTTGCATGTTTTGAAGTGGCCAGGTACTTTCTAGCTGCATGGACGGCACTACAGAGAGACGACAGCAAGACATCCCAGGGTGCAAGTTATTCCATAAAGGCATCTCGTAGAGATGAAAACGAACTGAGCTTTTAAAGAAGTGTCATAGCATATGGAACATTGGATTGGGGGTGGGGAGGTGAAGGACACAGACGCTCCACGTGCAGCCCCTGGAGCTGGGCCTGGGTCCCCACATGCAGTGTCACATCCAGAATGGAACAAAGGGGGTGAACCCCAGTAAGAGACCATGTAGGAGCTGTCCCCCTTCCCCTTCCCTCGGCCAGGCTTCCAGGCAAGTCTGATCTCAACTTCTGCGCTGCTTGCCAGGACCGCAGCAGAGCTGAGGTTGCAGGGACGTGGCTTGTTAGATTTGAAGCACTATGGGACGTCCCAAAGCCACTCCTTCACAGGTGAAGAATCTTGATGGTGCTTGTGCCAGTTTTGAGGGCAGAGCATCTCCGGACTGATTGCAGAGAGCACAGGGAATGTCTGAAGGAGGATGTCAACTGCAGAGGGCAATTGAGAGGCCTTTGCCTGGTAACAGTGATCGCAGCTGGCAGGGGGCTGCTTGAGGAGAGGCGGCGGCATGTTGCTTTTCTTCCCCGGGCTCAGACGGGTGAGTCTGTGTCACCGGAGGCGAGCTCTGGAGAAGAGCCGTGGGCTCTCTGGAGGAGCCGGGAAGAGCTAGCCAGACTGATTGGACTATCCACGACTACTCTGCATAACGTGAATCTTAGCAATTTTTAGCAGGATTCTGCTAATGAATGTGGAACCGAGGGACTGGCAGCTCCATTTCCTCGGGTATTAACATTTTTTACTTTATTTTAATGAGGAAAATGAGATTCTTCTCAGTTTCTGATCGGCGAACCTGGTTTGGGAGGGTCTGACATTTAACAATAGTGTTCAGAAAAATATTAAGCATTATACAAACACAAGGAATTGTTGCTGCTATTCTTTTGATGAAGCATGCACACAGCTTCAAATCAGTCTTAATATTGAGGGGATATTTAAGGGATTAGGAAGGACGCTGTGACTATTGGGGAGTGAGTTAGAATGGCCTCACGGAAAGGGCCCACTAAGCCGGCCATATTAAATCCATTTTCAGAAGCTAAGTAGCCAAACACTGAGTCAATAAACCGCAAGCTCAGACACTTGATCATCTCACATCAGATGCAACAGTCTCATAAATTATAAAATATGTCAGGCGATTAACTCTAATTTGAGGCCGTAACTTGATTATCTTCTGGGCCCAAAGGGGAATTGGCTTTGGGCAGGAGAAATAGTTCCAAATTTTTCAAAAAGTAGATAACTCTGTGTGTGTGTGTGTGTGTGTGTTACATTGTAGCTCTATGGTGGAGCTTGGTGATGAGTACACATAATTTGAGAGAAAAAGACATAGGTGCACTTAAGCCACCACCACCTCCCCGCCAAAAAACCAAAACCTCAAGAAACTATAAGCCTTATGAATTCGGATGAGTCAAGGTTCAAGGTTAGTGAGAATGAGTGACAATTTGAATTATGGACTGTTTTGGAAGATGCCGACTTGGGAATTTTGGCAAGTATAGACAAACACAGACGAATGGGTAGGAAGGAGAGTGGGCCACAGACAGTTCCTTCCAAGTCTGCTTTATTATGAAAACCATTCACTCCTAAAAAATAGAACTATCTTTTATTTAAAGCAAAATAATCCACTTAGAAAACTCATTTTTTAAATTGTTTAGAAGAAAATCTCAGGTATCCTGTGGAGGATTTGTCTACTATTTCTGAGGGGGCTGGCAATGTCTACCTTCACTGCCCAACTTGCCTCCTTGTTCCCCGGTGAGCAGGCAGAAGGCTGAACAACTCTGAGAGGTCTCCCAAACCATCCAGTATTCTGTCTCATAAAGCCAGAGACGGTCTTGTTTCAAACAAGACAACCAACCTCATTTAAATCTTCGGTGTGGTTTCCTCGTCTAGTGGGTCTGTCAGCGCAGTCGGAGGGAACACTGGGCAGCAGATAAAGTTCTTACTGAACTCCTGCCTGCAGTCTATCCTTTCAGCGTTTTAGTTGCCTTACAGGGTCACTATGTGTGGGAATGGATTTGATGGCAGTGAGTTTGATTTCCTGGTTTATTGGCCTTTCTTTTCTCTTTATCTTCTTTCTACCATCTCTTAAGCAAGAACAAAACAAGAATTACCACGAGGCTAATGACATTTCATCCATCGATGTGTCCTTATTGTCTTACAGCATATCCGGGACAAAGTCATGCCTGAAGACACGATTGGTACAAGAGTGAATCAACACATAGAGCTGGCAAACAGATTTCCATTAACAAAGCACCGCAAACTGATGGCTTCAGCAGCAGGAGCAGATTCGCTCACAGCTCTGTAGGCTGGAAGTCTGGATTCAAATGTCAGCAGCGCCGTGATCTCTCTGAACCTTCTAGGGACGATGGTTCCTTGTTTCTGCTTCTGGTTCTGATAGCCCAGGGGTTTCTTGGCTTACAGCAGCATCGCTCCAATGTCTGCCTCTGTCATCATCTTCCTTTGGTGTTCCTCTTGTCTGTGTTTCTTCTTTTTCTCCATTTTTAATAAAGATCTCACTGTTGTCAAGTTGATTTGGACTCATAGGACAGAGTAGACATGCCCCTATGGGTTTCTGAGACTGTAAATCTTCACTGGACTAGAAGCCTCATCTGTCTCCCACAGAGAGGCTGGTGATTTCATACTGCGAACTTTGAGGGTAGAAGCTCAATGTGTAACCCACTACACTGCCAAAGCTACTAGTCACATTCGGCCGACCCTGCTTCAGTGTGACCTCAAGTTCACTTGACTAATTAGATCTGCAAAGGTCTTTATCTGTGTTACAGCAGTGCTGCTGTAGTAGAAAATAGCACACATGGATGACTTTGCTGTCTCATAGTTTTGGAGACTGAGCTCCACATTGGGCATAGGCTCTGGGAGCACATCTTTTGTCAAGAATAGAGTCTTTCCTCTGGGAAGTTTGGTGGAATTCCTTGGTGTCTACCTTCCCCCCTCCTCCCCTACCATGTGTGTCTAATCTCTGTCCAACTTTTTTATAACTCAAGAGATTAAGTTTAGCACCAATCTAATTCTAGTATTGTCTGTCAGTTTATCCTACTGTGTTGGCTTGTGTGTTGCTGTGATGTAGGAAGTTATGTTACCAATATTTCAAATACCAGCAGAGTCACCCTAGGTGGACACATCTCAGTGGAGCTTCCAGACTAAGAAGAAAGTTGGCTGGTCAACCAAATGAAAGAGATCTGTATTTGTGCTCATTCCAAAGAGAGGTGACCCCCAAATGGGGAAATTATCAAACAATATCATTAATATGATATGCAAGTAAAATTTTTGTTGAGGATCATTCAGCAATGGCTGCAGTAGGACATCAACAAGGAGCTGCCAGGATTGAAGCCAGATTCAGAATAGGATATGGCACAAGAGATATTGTTGATGTCATCTGGCTCTTGGCTGAAAGCAGAGAATACCAGAAAGATTTTTACTGTGGTTTATTGACTAGGACTTGTGTTTTATCGACAATGGTAAGGCACTATGTGGACCATGATAGGCTATGGTTAAGATTGACAAGAATAAGAATTCTGGAATACTACATTACACTAATGCTGAACTTGTGCGTGGACCAAGAAGTAGTTATGTGAGCAGAATAAGGGAATACTGCATGATTTAAGCTCAGGACATTTGTGCTTCAGGGTTGTTTTTGTGTACTTTTACCATACTTTTTCCATCTATATGCTGAGCAAATAATAAAAAAACCTGGTGTCTATGAAGAATGAGACATCAGAACTGGTGGAAGGCTTTTCAACAATCTGTGATGTGCATAAGAAACAAACTTGCTTGCTGAAAACAAAGAGGACTTGAAGTAGTTGCTGATGAAGACCTAAGATTGCGGCCTTCAGTATAGAAATCAATATAAAGGAAACCAAAATCCTCACAATGGCACAAATTATAAAATCAGGATAAATGTAGAAAAGACTGAAGTTATCAAAGATTACATTTTGCTTGGATACACAAACAATTCTCATGGAAGCAGCAATCAAGAAATCAAACATATTGCTTTTGGGCAAATCTGCTGCACTGACCTCTTTAAAATTTTGAAGGGCATGGATGTCATTTTGAGGAGTAAGGTGTGTCTCAGCTAATTCATGGTATTTTCAATTGCCTCATAGATGTGTGAAAGGCAGACAATGAATCAGAAAGATCCAAGAAGAATTGAAGCAATAGAATTGTGGGGTTGGCGAAGAATACTGAAAGCACAATGAACTGCTAGAGAAACAAATAAACAAACGTTGGAGGAATTTGTGATAGGTTTATATTGTGCCAACCTAGCGAATAGGAACATGTGGGATTAATCAGGTTGCAGTTTAATTCGAAGGCAAAGAGATAAATGACTCTGCAAGGTGCACCACCCCCTTTCTCTTGCTCTTTGGTGATCTGAAGTGATGCTTGCTGGAGCATGCATGCTGTTGCTGTATCTAGTTCTCTGCCTCAACCTGTGTGCTACATTACCTGTAGGCCAGGTCAACCTGTGAATCATGACACTAGAGCTTGAGGATCCGTTGAGGCCTGCTTCACCATGCTTCTGGTGTGTACGTACATTCCTTCAGCTTGAGGCTGGTGGAT
>NW_022111373.1:90243221-90244681 GCF_000313985.2 Echinops telfairi
GTTAATGAACCTTCCTCCATCCTAATACTGCATTCTTCTTCATTTAATCCAGTTTCTCTGATTAATTTCTCAGCAAACAGATTGAATAAGTATGGTGAAAGTATACCACCTTGACACACACCTTTCCTGATTTTAAGCCATGCTGCATTCCCTTGTTCTGTTCACATAAATGCTTTCTGATCCATGCACAGGTCTGCATGAACACAATGAATTGTTCTGGATTCCTATTCTTCTCAAGGTTATCCATAGTTTGTTATGATCTACACTGTTGAATGCCTTTGCACAGTCAATGAAACACATGCAAGAAATCTTGTGCTTTCAGCGAAGATGGAGTCACTATGAGTCATAAAGTGTCCTGATGGTTTAAACAAAAACAGTAACATATCAATAGAAAGAGAAGATATAATTGTACTTTCTATTTTCCAACTATCCAAATACCTGGAATAGTCACCACATGTTGCTATTTTCTCTTTAAAAGATTACCTCTATCCTTTGTCCACATAGTTTTATGTCTGTGGCTGCCTGGTCAGCAACAAATGTATTATAGTGGATCTATCTTTGTTTGTTTGTTTGTTTTTCTCAGTTTTAAATGAAGTGCCTTCTATCGGGCAGTTAAATACAGCATATCATGTGTTTTGCTACTGATAATAAACAAGCATTTCTGTGGGTTCCAGGATATTTTATTTGAGTCCAGTATTTTTGAATGTTTACTGTGTGGAATGTTAATCTCATGGTATACTTCACATTATGTGGGTTCTATGCTAAATTAAATTTGGGAAATGTTCTTAATTTGGAAATTAGAAATGCACACTAGTGTGTGCACAGACAATAAGTCTATTGCAGAGAAACTCTTTTCACATTGCTTAATTCAACATTTCCTAAAGTTATCTGACTACAAGTAACTCCTGTGCCTCTCCCCTTAAGTCGCTCCAACAACAAACAACAACAAAACCTTTTACCTGTAATATCAGCTAGGAAAATGGAAACCATACCAGCCAGTATCTTAACAGAGACAATGTAACATAAGAAATTGTTGGGGTGGGCAGATATCCTGCACTTCCAGGAGCTCTGGCTTTTGGGGGAAGGCTTTGGCTTGGGTTGATTTTGTTGGCCTTGCTAAATTGGTCTGTTGCTGCACCACAAGTTTCAGAAACAGGCAAATGGTATAGATTCCCTGGTGTGTGACCCACCAAGAAAATACTTATCCCTGGAATGATGTTTGTGAGCCAAAAGTTTGAGACCTTTTTAAACCCCAGCTCAAGGTATATTTCTCCCAGAATGGAATGTTACAAGACATTAGAGATTAAACACCATGTTCCCTGCCATCCAGTCAAGCCCAACTCATAGCACACCTATAAGAGAAAGAACAACTGTTCCTTTGGGTTTCTGATACTTTAAATCTTTACAGGAGTAATATGTCTCATCTTTCTCCTGCAGAGTTGCTGTTGGGTTTGAACTGT
>NW_022111373.1:90245945-90246997 GCF_000313985.2 Echinops telfairi
TCCCCTTAGCAATCTTAGTCTCTCTCTCTTCATTTCCTCTCCTACTTCCTAGTTGTCTTTTGTTGTTATTCAGACAGTGCTAAGCAAGTAAATCTCCTGCAGTTATTTACATGTAAGGGGAGGGGGAGTTTGGTAATCTGGCATGGCAGAGCAGAGAAAGCATAAGAGAGCCCTAAGGTCTCTCAAAGAGAGAACTTGAAGGAACGGAAGGGGCTGGAGTGTTCAAAACCTAGAAACTTTGGGGGAGAGGCCCTACAGAGCTGGGACTAAACCTCAGAGAGGGGCATCAACCAATCCTGATTTCGTTCCGGTTCCTGAAGGGTTCACTGCCTGGCTGCGCTGATCCTGCAGGAGTGCGGAGAAGGGCGCCTTATTGGTTGCAGATTGTCTCTCTGAATGGGTTGCCACAGGAAAGAAGTATGTGGGAGTGTGGAAAGCTGGAAATAGAAACCGACGGCTGTGAGAAGGAACCTCTGGGGTGAAGGGCACAGATGTAGCAATGCTGATTGGAGGAACACGGATAGAAAGAGCCAGCAAACAGGAATGAGCAAATTCTACTTTCCCCTCTTGCCTTCCAATTCCTATCCATTAGCAGAATCTAATATGGAAGCAAGGGAGCCTCCATGGTGAAAATCTGTGCTTCCTGGCATTCATTCCTGGCCAATTCACCTCCTGCAGAGTTGCTACGGTCAGTGTCGGTTGTTGTGATGTTGAATAGGGTTCAGTGGCGCTTCTTATTTCTACAGTCAATAAGGCCTGGTGATCTACTACCAATAATCAAGCAGTTAAAACTGATCACAAGGGAGGCAAATCCAGAGATCTGGGCAGCAATTCATCCCACTGTACATGGGATCCTTGTGAGCTGGGGCAACAACATGAAACAAACTGAAAAAGGAGAAATGATCCCAATTCTACCATACAAGTCTGGCTAGACCAGAGGATGTACACTGGTACAGATAGGAATTGGAAACACAGGGAATCCAGGACAGATGAACCTCTCAGGATCTAAGGTGACCAGATGTCCCGCTTTTGGCAGGACAGTCCCGATTTTT
>NW_022111373.1:90277858-90282469 GCF_000313985.2 Echinops telfairi
AGTAGTATGGAGCCCCACCAGTGGTGCCCAGGCGTTTCCCCAAGTCACTTGTAGGGCCTCGGGATTTAGGCTGGGGATGAACCCACTTTTTGTAGGGGAGAACCCCTTGCTTCTTGATGTGTGGAAGAGTACCGGCTTGAATTCCCCAGCTGCTTGCCAGGCCTATAAATGCAGGTGGGAGCACCCCCACTTGGGCCTTCAGAGTTGCCCTAGGCAAAGGGGAGTGGCCTGGAGGCCGCTAGTGTCTAGCCATAATTTCTTATGTGATATATTATAATTCTGGACTCTATGCCTGTGGCTATATCCAATTTTGGATGGTGTTCTCTATGATAATACTGGATAATGTTTGAGCGGCATTAAGACCTGACTAATTAAGACCTGTACTAATAGAGGGTGTGAAATAAGTCACCCAGGTTGTTTCCTTGGTAGCATCTTTAAACTTTAGTACAGGGTGTGGACCATGTCACACTTCTGTTTTCCTTGGTGGGAGAGTAGTGTGCTAAATGGAGCCCTGGTGGTGTTGTGGTTATATGTTAGGTTGCGATCTCCATCATCAGCAGTTTGAAACCATCATCAACTCCGTGGGAGAAAGACTGGACTTCATTTAGCTGACTATAAAGAAGGAAAGCAGAGAAAAATACAATAAGCATAATTAAGGAGGAGAGATTGAAAAAAATAGTGAAGAAAAGATTAAGAGAAAAGAAAAAGGAAGATAAATTTAAAAAAAAAGAAAAGGAAAACAAAGAATAAAAATCAAGGAAAGGGAAAAGAAAGAAAAGAAATAAAAAGAAAGGGGAAAACAGAGACAGGTAGAGGTTATAGAGAGAACACTGTGTGTAGGCGCCCAGTGGGGTCAACACCCTTTGCCAACCAAGGCACTCACATGGTGGGGGTTGGGGATGGGTGGGATACCTGGTCCAAGGCAGAGTCCATGGTGCCTAGATGTTGCATCTTGTCAGGACACTCTATAGAGAAGTAGCTTGCACACTCAGAGTGTGACTTACATGGGGGCATGTATTCTTGGAAGGAATTCTTTCAAGTTCAGAGAGCAGCTGGGGGAAGGTGGCTAGTTATGGGCAGAGTTCTTGCTGACCTAGTGTTGACTGGAGACTCAGCACTGCACTCTCTGTTATTCTAAGAGGCAGACTTCACACACCTGCAAACAAGGGTGTGACTCCGACCACAGGCAGAGAAGGGATGTTCAAGGTGTTCTAACCAATTGCTTGGTGGATGAAGGTGGGGGCTGCCCACAGTTCTGATCACTTAGGTATGGGGAAACAAGGGAAGATTCTACCTTTCTTGTCAGCCACTAGTGTGCCTTATACTTTCAGGCAACTGTGTCTACAAGTGCTGCTTGTTAAAGTTACACATGGCCACAACTTATCAGGCCAGTTGACAATTCACCTCTGTCTCTCCTTTCTGAAGCCCTGGTGGGATAATGGTTATGAATTGGGCTGCGAATCACAATGCCAGTAGTTTGAAACCACCAGACACTCCTGAGAAAGATGAGACTTTCAGTCTCAGGAAATTACATGGCCAGTTCTACTCCATCCTATAGGGTTGCTATAAATAATGTGGTAGTTATATTATCTGGTGTCAACTTGAGACTATTAAGAGTGAAGGGGTGGAGTTTAGCCTGTCAATCAGGGCCCAGCTTGATGACCTCATTTGGAGTCTTGCTGGAGATAAATAGCTCACAGGAGGTGAGACACACTCTCTGTTGTCTTCCTGCGAGACATTCCTGTTGACAAGTCACATGGAGCTATGCTGGGGCTGGAACTGGAGGAGCCACATGGAGACCTACACCAGCACTGAGATGCTTACACTGCCACTAATTCCACAAGACTTTCCACCCACTGGCCTGTGATCTTCCTGTATTTGGTGTCATTACATGTGTTGCGTGAGTCTGAAGAGAAATTTAGAGGGCAGTATTGGATATATGGTCTAATATCGGATTTATGGACTTAATCTGGATTGGGCTGAGATGTTTTCTCAATATACAATTGCTCTTTTATATAAAACTCTTACAAACATATGAGTGTCTCTGGATTTATTTCTCTAGTCAATCCGGACAAACACAAATAGGAAGCCACTAGATGGCAGTTTGTTTGTTTGTTTATTTATTTATTTGAGTCACTCTTCTGTCTGCTCTTATTGTGCTTCTTCTCCTAGTAAATATTCAATTCTCTTAAATTCTCTCTGAAATCAGGGTTCCAGAATTAACAGCTCTGTTTCTTTGGGTCACTTGTGTGTTGTTGTCGAGGGGCTGGTTAGCATGTTGGCCTAGTTGGCCATTCGGGCAGAAGTGTTAATCTATGATATTTTCAATCACCTCATATGCATGTAAACTGGGCAAAACAAAGTATGTAAGAGAAGAATGGATGCATTTGAATTAACAGTGTTGGCAGAAAATATTTAATATAAAATGGACTGCCACCACTTTTTTTGGGTCAATTTCTCATACTGTGGTGGCATGCATGTTATTGTAATGCTATAAGTTATGTCACCCATATTTCAAATATCAGCAGGATCACCCAAGGTGAACACATTTCAGAGGAGCTTTCAGACTAAGAACAGACTACAAATAATGAATAGACTGTCCACTTCTGAGGGATGGGCCCCTGGAAACCTTATGAATAGCAGCAGAACTTCGTCACATACAGTGCCAGAAGATGAGCCCCTCAAGTCCAAAAGCACACAAAATATCATGAGGAAAAGTGGCTCCCTAAAAGTAGAAATGGTCATAGTGAAATAGATGGAGTAAAGTTTTCTAGACCTACATTTGTGATTGGGACAGGACTCAGAATGAGAAGAAACAGTTACAAACATCTAGTAAAAATCAGAATGTGGAATGTACTAAGTATAAATCTAGGAAAATTATAAATGGTAAAAAATGCAATGGAATATAAAGATTATCATAGGAATTAGTGAACTGAAATGGATTGGTGTTTTTCATTTTGAATTAGACAACCATATTATTTACTATGCCAAAAATTATGAATTCAAGAGTAATGATGTAAATTTCATTGTTAACAAGATTATTCCAAGGTCTTTCTTAGAGTACAATATATCTTGAACTGTGATAGAATATTATCTTACATGTACAAGGAAATCCAGTTAATACAACTATTATTCAAATTTAAGCATGAAAAAAATTGAAGAATTTTGCTAATGTCTTCAGTCTGAAATTGATCAAGCATGCAGCCGAGATGAATTGATAACTATTGGAGATTTGAACTCGAAAGTTGCAAACGAAAAGGAAGGAATTTTAGTTGAATGGTGACAGAAACAAAACTGGAGATCCCATTATAAAATTTTGCAAGACCAATGACTTCATCGCCACAAATACCTTTTTGATAAATGATGGCTCTACACAAGGACTTCTCCAGATGGAATACAGAGAAATCAAATTGAATGTATCTGTGGGAAGAGACAATGGAGAAGCTCAATCTCAGAAGTCCAAATGAGACCAGAGGCTTACTGTTTGTGATAGTTATATAAGCATGTGTCAATTTGAGTGGATAACGAGTGATGGGTTGGAGTCTAGCCTATCAATTAGGTCATAACCAATGAGGCCTCTGTGTGGGCATGGCCTTTTCCTGAGATTCTGGGAACTCCTTTATTTCCTCCTTGGAGGCAGGAGACAATTTCTCTCTCTGATCACTCCTTGGCAGACATGGCAACTGACCAGACACATGGAAGTACCCTAGTGCCCTGAGCTGGAAGAGCCAAATGGAGACCCCTGCCAGTCCTGAGATGCTTACACTGCCACTGGATCCAAAAGACTTTCCTACTGGCCTGTGGTCATCCTGCATTCAGTGTCATGCATATGTTTCGTGAGTCTGAAGAAGAATTTATAGATTGGTGTCGGACATATGGGCTAATATCAGATTTAAGGACTTGATCTGGACTGGGCTGGAATGTTTTCTCAATATTCAATTTCTCTAGTATATAAAGCTCTCTCTTATACACATGAGTGTCTATGAATTTGTTTCTCTAGGGAACCCAAATTAATACACTATTGTAATGTATGGCCTGGTGACAGTTACGTTACTGGAGATCACATGGTGGGACTTTGCTAGACTTGTTTATTGAGAATACTTAAAAAAACAAATAAAACGAGATAAATGATGACTGTACACAAAGATTCACATGGAATACCCAAGAATTAAATTGACTTAAATTGCATTTGTGGGAAGAGAAGCAAATGGAAAGAATGATGAAGTAAAAGAACTGAACAGAAAATTTCAAAAGGTAGCTTGAGAAGATAAGCTATTACAATTAAATGTGAAAATACCTGCAGTTTGAAAACCCAAAAAAGAAGAAAATGCTCAGTATACCTCAAGCTGAAAGAATGAAGAAAAAATTCAATCCTTGAGTTTAAATATTGAAAGATTCTATGGGCAAAATATTGAGCTATGCTTTAAGCATCCAAAGATAATGTAAGGAATACATAGAGTCATTGTACCCAAAAGAAGACATTCAACCATTTGAAGAAGGAGCATATGATTAAGAACCCAATGGCATAGAGGGAAGAATTTCAGATTGCACTGAAGACATAAACAAAATCACAGCTCTAGGAATTGACAGATTATGAATGGAAATGTTTCA
>NW_022111373.1:90282976-90285931 GCF_000313985.2 Echinops telfairi
CTCCCGTGGAACCAGTCCATGGATCAAGAGGCAGTTGTTGGAACAGAACAAGGGAATACTGAGTGATTTAAAATCAGCAAAGATATGGGTCAGGTTTATATCCTTGCATCATATTTACTCAATCTGAGAAAATAATCTAAGAAACTGGACTATATGAAGAAGAATGTGGCTTCATGATTGGAGGAATAATTGGCCTAATAACAAACCTGTGATGTGATATGCAGATGCCACAACCTTGTTTGCTGAAAGAGAGCAATACATTTTGCTGATGGAAATAAAAAATGACATTGTTCAATATGGATTACAACTCAATGTAAAGGAAACCAAAATCCTCACAACTGACCAGCTGATAACATCATGATAAATGGAGAAAAGATCGAAGTTGTCAAGAATTTCATCTTGTAGTAAAAAATCAAGTGACAAATTGCATTGGCATGTACACCGCACAAGACCAATAACCAAACTCACTGCCTTTGAGTCAATGCTGACTCGTGATGATCCCACAGGAGAGGGTAAAGCTGCCCCTGTGGGCTTCCAAGGCTGTCATTCTTTACAGGAGCAGAAAGTCTCATTTTTCTCCCTTGGAGCAGCTGGTGGTTTCAAACTTCTGACCTTGTGGTTAGCAGCATCACATGGCTTCTTTAAGTATTTAACAGCAAAAATATCACTTTGAGGACTAAGGAAGGTATGTATCACCCAAGCTAAGGTATCAATAGCCTCATATGCTTCTAAGGAACCCTTAGAAGCGTAATGGGTTTTGCATTAGGCTATTAACCATAAGGCTATCAGTTTGAACCCAACTCCAGCTCTGTGGGAGAAAGAGGAGTCTTTCTGCTTTCATAAGTATGGAACCCAAAGGGGCAGTTCTAATCTGCCCTACCAGGTTGCTATGAGTCTAAATAGACTCATGGTAGTAAGTTTGTTTTCAAGTTTTTCACATGCTTATGAAAGCTGTATAATGAATTAGGAAGACTGAAGAATTCACGTATTTGAATTATGGTGTTGGTGAAGAATATTGAAATTATCATGGACAAACAGACAAATCTGTTTTGGAAAAAGTATAGCCATAATGTTCCTTAGAATCAAGCATGGCAAGCCTTAGTCTCATTTGCATTGGCCATGTTATCAGGAGTGACCAGTCCCTGGAAAGCAAAA
The DNA here is from genome assembly GCF_000313985.2 of Echinops telfairi. Lineage (NCBI taxonomy): Eukaryota > Metazoa > Chordata > Mammalia > Afrosoricida > Tenrecidae > Echinops > Echinops telfairi. Next base: position 90,284,132 of record NW_022111373.1, read on the forward strand.
TCAGGATTGGTGAAGTAAAGGGTCCACAAGGAAGAGGAAGATCTTTAACAAAGGGATTAACACAGTAGTGGCAATGGGCTCAAACATTGCAGCAGTTGTGAAGATGGGTCAGGCTTGGCAGTGTTCCATTCCATTGCACATGGGGCTCCTATGAATTGGAACTGACTCAGTGGTTCTTAGCAGTACTAAGGTCAACAGCCTACATTAAAACCATTAGTCTATAGTGATACTTACAATGATACTGTGGCATACACATGGCTTATTCTGGAGTTTCTTTTTCCCATATTGAAGAGAATAAGACTTTTGCTTCTATTATCCTTTCCTCCAAGATGGGAATGCAATATATTGGCATGAAACAGGGAATCAATAGAAAGGTCTGAGGGGCCAGCCCCAATCCCAACTACGTGGACAGCCCCCTCTTCCCCCCCAGAAAAATTTACTTAGAGGACAGCACTGAAGCTACAGCTCAGGGGGAGGGACATGTCTGATCAGTGAACGGGGAGGAAGTGAGAGTGGAGTACATCCTGGCCTACCAAGTCTTGAGGATGATGTCCCTGCTCAGAGCAGTCAATGCACAGAGAGGACCACATGGCCGGCCCCACTAGGAGACACAACATCCTTCACTGACTCATAGCCCTATGGGGGACAACACTGGAGACATAGTGTGGGAATTGTGCCTGATCTGACCCCACCACCCTGAGGCAAAACACTAAGGGCGTGCAACAGAACAGCAAGAGGAACAGAGCAAGGAAGTCCCGAGGGAATACAAAAAATAGATTGTGGGGCCAGGACATGGTACCCCATCAGACTTGACCAGAAAACACTCCTAAAAGTCAACAAACAGACCTTGAATAATTTAAAAGCTTTTCTCTTTTTCTTTTTTGGTCATTGTTTGGGTGTGGTTGTTGTTGTTTTGTTGTTTTGTTTTGCTCTGTCTTATTTTTGTGCATATTATTATCTCTGCAGGTATATCAGGTAAGATAGGTGGGATAAACAATCTGGAGGAGGAAACAACGGGACCGATGGTTCCAGGGGGACATGGGAGAGGGGGAGGCAGGGGAAAGGAAGTGGGTGTTAACAAACTTAGGGAAAAGGGAACAACAAGCCATCCAAAATAGAAGGCGAGGAGGGTGTAGGAGGCCTGGTAGGGCTTGATCAAGGGCAATGTAACCAAGAAGAATTACTGAAACCCAAATGAAGGCTGAGCATGATAGTGGGAAAAGAGGAAAGTAAAAGGAAATACAGGAAAGAACTAGGAGCAAAAGGCACTTATAGAGATCTAAATACAGGCATGTACATACATGTAAATATATTTTTATGTGATGATGGGGAAATAGATCTATGTGCATATATTTACAGGCTTAGTATTAAGGTAGCAGAATGACATTGGGCATCTACACAAGTACTCCCTCAATGTGAGAACACTGTTCTATTAAACTGGCATTCCATTATGCTCACCTTCCTGACATGATCACTGAGGACAAAGTGGGTGCATAAGCAAATGTGGTGAAGAAAGCTGATGGTGGAGGGAAGGTGAGGGAGAAAGGGGGAACAGATTACAAGGATCTACATATAACTCCTTCCCCGGGGGGCGGACAGCAGAGAAGTGGGTGAAGGGAGACACTGGACGGTGTAAGATATGACAAAATAATAATAATTTATACATTATCAAGAGTTCGTGAGGGATGGGGTGGGGAGGGCGGGTAAAAATGAGAAGCTGATACCAAGGACTCAAGTAGAAAGCAAATGTTTTGAGAATGATGATGGCAACAAATGTACAAATGTGCTTGACACAATGGA
>NW_022111373.1:90287565-90288937 GCF_000313985.2 Echinops telfairi
TGTTTCCACTCTTATGCCATAAGATCAGTGGTTCAAACTCACCAACTTTTTCTGTGGGAGAAAAATGTGGCAGTGTACTTCTGTAATAACTGCATCATTGGAAACCTTATGGGACAGTTCCACTCTGTCCTATACACGGTTGCTATGAATTGGAATCTCTTGATGGCAATGAGTTTGGCTTCCAGGTTTATCCACCACTTATAGGTGCTGGTTGAGTGGTCTTTCATGGTCTTGGTGATTCACATGTTAGTAATAATTAATACTAGCTGTGTACCAACTTATGCTACCTGAACCCTGGACAGACAGGTATGATTGAAATTTACCCATAAGTTAGGGAATCTGGTCCAAGCCTTTGTTAGAGAGTTCTGTCTATTGAGCAGGGAAGGGAGGGTCAACAGATTATGGTTGAGGAAACTATGTCAGAGAAATAAAATATTATCTTTTAATCTGGCTGGTCATTTGTTTGGTCAGATCTATCCCTCATTCTTCCCCTGCTCTCTAATAAAGCCAATTACACAGCCCACACTACCTTGTCAGCTGACTTCCAGCTTGTTTTCCCAAAGAGAGGCACTGGCAAGAGAGCAGGACTAATAGAGAGTCAGGTAATGTCCACACTTTTGCCCTGCCTTGGGCAGTGTTTTCCTCAGCAGCTATGTCCTCTTCATGCCTGGCTTTTGACTGACAAACATACCAAGGTTAGGTTTTTCAGTTAGTACAGGCTGATGCATATCAGTAACACTATACTTCCTTTATATCTTCTACTGTTAAGAGTGGTGGTTTTCTGCTATTTCTAATTTCTGGATCCTGGTTTTTTTGTTTGTTTCTCAATTCTTCCATCATCCAAATATCTAATTCCCTGAATTCAAGTCCTTCTCTGAACATCCAGAATGCCTTATAGTTTCTTAACGTGACCTTGAAAATACCCCCAACAAATGGACTCTCCTTGATGAAATTGCAACATGAATTCAGAGCTGTTGTAGTCAACGTTTCCCTGCTTGAAGAAACTCTATCTTAGAGTGGCACTAGCGCAAAACCAAAAGACATTAAAAAAAGAAAAGAAGAAGATCCTGATTACTTTGTATGAGCCTTTGATCATTATCCTTCGAAGCCAGAAAGACCTCTGAAGTTAAAAGTTACTTGAACTGATAAATCCACTTTCTTTCCATCCTAATTGTTACACCTGTGTTTAGATAGCGTGGCTGTAAAATTAATTTCAAATTATAGGTAAATTACTTATCCATGCAGGTGACTCATGTTTCATTTGAAAGTCATATTTCCCAATATAGCAGATATCATTGATATGATTTACTTATTTTATCCTTGAAAGAGGGGCCTTTCTTAAAGCCTCCATCTTTTAGTGTCCTTCCTGTGT
>NW_022111373.1:90293555-90317987 GCF_000313985.2 Echinops telfairi
TGCAATTGGCATCATGGTGTGTGTTTTGTGAGATGGAGGGGGACTTTGTGGATTGGTGTTGGACATATGGGTTAATGGGTTAATGTTGGACCTGTGGGTTTGGGCAGAACTGGGTTGGGGTGTTTTCTTCATGTGAACTTCCTCTTTATATAAAACTCTCTTATACATGAGTTTCTGTGGATTTGTTTTTCCAAAGTACCCAGAGTAACACAAACTCTGACATGATGGATGGACACAGTGGCTGCCTGGATGGGCTCAACATAAGAACATATGTGAGGATGGCACAGGATCGGACAGTGTTCTGTTCTGTTGCGCATGGCGTCCTCTTGAGATACAACTGACTCAACGGCACCTGACAACAACAATAATTCACAATCCAAAGTTTAAAAAAGCGAAAGGGTGTGTGGAAACAGAAAAGTTGTTTTATTTAAAATGTGCTCTACAGAAGGCAGTTATAAAGACCAAAAGCGAACACAAACAACAAGAACATCTCATGTACGATCTAATGTACTTTTGCGTATGCATATACCTCCCATGTACTTACTTACACACACTATTTTTAGAGAGCTACTGCATGCTGGGCACATCATAAATTATTTTCTGCCTTAGATTAGCTTTCCTCAAAAGCAGAATTTGAGAAAGGGAATAAAATACTGATAACCTATTTGAGAGTTACCAACCCAGGTCAACAAAGGGAAGATACAGCGAAGTGCTGCTAGGGAAGATGTGTACCAATGCAAAGTTGTCACATCGATTAGTGTTTTGGAAAGGATCCATAGAGAAACAAGAGCTGGCCACGCAGTAGGTGTGCTTGCAAGACCATGCGTGCTTTCCTGGAAAAGCTCTGTTGAGAAATCATGTCTCAGAGCATTTCATTGGAGAGAGGAAGGTGGGATCATTCATTTTCATCTTTTAAAAAAATCTGCCAAAGTCAGTCCAACTGAGTTAATTTCTTTGTACTTCAGCAGCTGCTGGAATTCAGGGTCCAATGCCCTGCAATGGTGTGCTTCATTCAGATCGGGGAACAGCAGGAAGAATGGACAACTCTAGGCAGGTAGTGCATGTGGTTGGTTGGTCCAACTGGGCAAAGATAGCCAACAATTCTCTCCTGAGTATGTAACTAGTGACACAATCTGGCTTGAGAGCTGAGCAGACAGGGCAGCTAAAAGGTGCAGACAATTTGGGCTTCATGTATCTACTTATAATTCACAACCACCCTGAGATGGAGTATATTCTCATTATATAGCTGAGGAAACTGGCTAATTTACTTAGCGTTTGAATCCGATCCATTTAGTTTCAAATGTTCTATCCATGCTACTCAGATTCTCTTGTGTGCCTTAATTTAAACTAAAAATCAAATAAGCAATGATTAAAAAACCACCTATGAATGCAATACATAATTCTGTGGGAAAATCCAGAAGTATAAAAACAAAATATTCATCACTTCTCGGCCGTTTGGCTAAGATCAAGTATAGTAAAACAAAATAATCAACCTTCATCTATACACTTAGAAAGAATAATGTACAAAATAATTTTAGCATACAATATTTTAAAATATGTTTTTCAGAGTTGAAATGCAAATATGATAGCTCTTGTCATTGATAAATATATCAATTGCATCATCCTATGACAATATAAACTTTTATGGTTTCATCAAAGTATATGGCTATAAGATACATGTAGAGCAGTGGGTCAATGATCCATTTTCTACTTTTCTGAGGACAGAGGAGGTGGTCCCGAGATAAGAAAGACAACCAGGTCAGAAAGGTAAGAAAGTAACCGAGATAAGAAAGATAACCAGGTAAGAAAGGTAACCAGGTCTAATCCTATAGACACACATTCTGACACACTAAATGGTTTTTCCTAACCCGAGAGCCCGTATCCATGGAATGCTTTTAGCAGAGTATACTTTGGCATCGAGGGTTTCTTAGATAAACAAATCTGGGATCTATGAATTTATGGGGCATGCCACTCTGTAAAATGTCTCCGCGTCATGTAAATATCTGAGTATAGAATGGAGATGTTTCAGATGTTTCATGAACTGAACTCCTTTGGGGTAAGAAGGTTGCCGCAGACCGTTCTTAAGAGACCTCGTCTGTTATTCTGGGCCTGAGTCCCTCTGATGCAGGAAGACGACTCTGGGAGCTTTGCTAGGGGGACTGAGCTCTCTCTGTTCTACTGGGCCTCTTGATTACTTATGTTCTTGAAATTCCTGTCAAAGTTTGGAGCTGGCAAAAACCTCTAATTTGTACTTTCTTTGACAATCTGATTTTGCTGTATATTGTGTTACTGCAATCCATAGTAATTTCCTCTTGGATGGCATTTAATTGCGTAATGATATTTTCAAATTATAAATACTATTGTGTTGCACAACTATAAAATGCAGGTAGTAGTAGTAATATCAGAAGGATCGGACTAACTACGGAGGGGATAGGGTGAATTAAGATCAGCCCAAGGCTAATGTCTATGAGGTGTAGTTCAGGCATGCCTCCACTCCTCAACTTTTTACCACCAGTTCTGACACCAGATGGCCTCTCCACTGTATTCTTTATTTCTTCTCTGGGTTTGATGTTTCATTGCAATGGCCACACAGAACTCTAATAGACCAGATTGAGAGATGGGTGGCTTATTAAGAACAGGGTGCAAATCAGGATCAGGACCAACAGGCTAAGATTCAGGAGTAGGAAGCATGTAAGCAAAGTCTCCCCTCTTCTGTGAAGAACAACTTGCTCGTCTCCCCTTGGTACCCTGAGGATAAGCTCCTCTAGGTCCTCCTTCGGACAGGCTCCTCTTGCCCCTGCCACCTGTCACTACAGGCTCAGACCTTGAGTCTGTTGCAGTCTTCAGTGTTACAGCCATTGATTCGCCCTGTAGCTCTTTGGGGGGAGGCCCTTGCTTTCCTCGTGACCGCTGTTGCTTTTTTCTTCCCTTTGCTTTTTTCCTGTTGCTTCTCTTGCGATTTCTTTCTGTCTCCGAAGAATTTCTGTGGGCTGATTGCTTAAGGACACAAGGTTTGGCATCCCCACCATTGGCCACAAATTGGCCAATCCCCTCTCAATGCTCCACAGTTACTTCATTTGCATGATGGGTTACCATTCACCTCATAGGAACCACAGAGCAGGGTGCAGCCCAGAACCAGACAAAATGGCTCAAACCAAGTTGTGTGCAGCTTACATAGGAAATATAACAAACTCTCGGTATAGAAAAACTAGTGCAAAAGTCACTTGTAGGTTTAAGGAGAAAATATCTCAAGCTATTTTCCTAAAGAAACAAAGCAATAGGTCACATAAAGGAACTAATTTCATCACAACAATTCTGACTAAATCATAGCCTATGTTTCATAGTAGATATTGATTTATGATTTATACATTATGAACACGATATGTATGTGTATATGTATATGCTATTTTATACTTTTAATAGCTAGAGAAAATAGATTTCTGCAAGAATATATTGCCATATTTTCTGTTATTGCTCCTGCAAGGAATATCAGAGGGATTAACGGGAAAAGAAGAAAATTAGGAGGATAAATTTAAAGCAGAGGAAAAATCTTTTTATCATTGTTTGTCACCTTACTCTTCTGCGAGCCTAGGCTCTTTCTTCCTACTCGTGGGCATCATTGTTCCCTTCCCTAACCCCTCGTTCCCAGTTCTTTTGTCTGTTGTTTGCTCAGTTACTTCCAATACATAGTGTCTATGCACAGCAGGACAAAACATTGCCTGGTCTTGTACCAGCCTCACAATTGTTTCTATGTCTGAGTCCAATGTTGCAGCCACTTGGTCAATCCATCACATTGATAATCTTCCTCTTTGTTTGCTGCCCCTTTACTTTCCCAAGCATGATGTCCATCTCCAGGGACTGGTCTCTCCTGACAGTGTGTCCAAAGGACATGAGATGAAGTCTCACAAATACTCTACTTCTGTGCTGGATTCCATCATCGGTTTCCATGGCCACACAGAACTCACAGACAATACACCCAAGTGAAGGGGTGCTGTATTAGGGAAGTTATCTGGTTACCACAAGTCAGGATCAGCAAACAGTAAGGATGCAGTCATTTCTCCACACTAGTACCTTGTCTCAGTCAGCAGCTAAGTCTCTGCCTGGTGCTCAGCCTCTCAGCCACAGGTTCGTTCGTTTCTGCTTCTGTGGGCCAGGACGCCTGCCTATGGCTCTGCCTCAGTTTCCTAGTCTCGGCACTGCTCTTCTGTTCTGCCCATGATCTACTTGCCTCAGCCTCTGATCTCAGCCTGGCTCCTTTGCTCTGTCCCTTGGTCCCCATGCCTCAGCCTTTGGTGCCTCTGGCGTTGGCCTCCACCACTTCAGATTGAGATCTGGAATGTGCTTCATGGGTGGTTCCTCTTCCAAAGGTCGTCAAAATGCTCCGTGTGTCTGACATGGCACTTCAACACAGAGGGATGGCTTTGATGGAAGTGTGATTTTTGTCTTTCAATGTACCTTACCCCCAAGGAAACAAAGGGTGGCGGCTTGTTTCACATCTTCTCCGAAGGTGAAGACTTACTCCCAACTTAATCCTGTCATTTGCATAGTACAGAACTCTTTCCAAAATGGATTTATGACCACAGGCAGAGGCTACAAGGGATTATGGCTGGAAGAGTCATCTTAATTGACTAAGATAGATTTTGCTTGTTTGTCTGAAGTTCATTGTGTTAGTTACATATTTCATGTCAACTTGAAGATATATAAAATTGTAGGGTGCAATTTAACTTGTCAATGAGGACACAGCCTTATGGTGTCTCCTTGCGGGAGTGGTCTTTTCATAAGGAGGGCCCTGAGAACCTCCCCTTCTCTTCCTGCCTTCACCTTCCTCCTGGCTGACCCTGATTGCTGCCAGAGCCCAGTGACGTGTCCACCACCATTGGATCCATGTGACTCTGCACCCACCAGCCTGTAATCTTCCTGCATTCTACATTATTGCTTGTGACTGCATGAGTCTGAAGAGGGACTTATGGGCCCAGGATCAGATTTATGGACTTGATTTGGACAGGGCTGGGATGTTTTCTGGATATATAATTACTTCTTGTTATAAAGCTCTTTCTTATACATATATGAGTGTCCCTGGATTTGTTTCTCTAGTCAACCCGGCCTAACACATCCATGGAGTGGTCACTAGTCTTCACCAGCACTGTCCTTCAAAGGTATCAATTCTTCAAAAAAGTTTTCTTTATTCCTTGTTCAGTTTGGCATGCATATGAGGCATTTGAAAACACTATGGCTTTAATCCTCAGAGTGACATCATTGCTTTCTAATATTTTAAAGATGAGATTGTTAAGATATTGTGTCAACTTGGCTGGTCCAGGATTCTCAGGGGTTAGTCAGTTTAGACGTAGGCTCATTGACTTCTGGTTCTTTGGAATTGAGCCAACAGCCTACCATTTTGCCTGCCAATCCTGGGAGCCTTCGTCATCTGCTTTCTGACCTGCTGACCTTGGATTCATTCACCTCTGCAGTCACAAGCCTGACTTGCTGACCTTGAATTTATTCACCTCTGCAGCTTCAAGGCTATGGTCTTCCTGGTGATCTCAGGTTTATCAGCCCCTGCAGCTAAATGAGTCAGGAGAAGTCTCCAGCCTATATCTGACCTACAGACCTGGATCTTTCCCAGCCTTGGAACTTGCTCAATTGTATAGTTATCTAAACCATATCTTGATATAATCCTCCCCCCCCCCAAATATACAAAGATAAGCATCATTGGTTTCACTTCTCTAGTGAACCTAGCATAAGGAAGATGTCATTTGCAAGAAAAATGCCCATCAAGTCCCCAATTCAGGTCCACACTATTGGTCTTTTCCCTTTATGCCTCTAGCATATTACCTTTGTTTTTCCCGGGTCATTTTTTTTTCTCTCTAGTGTGGTGTGAAAAGGACAAAGAGGAAAACGGGATGACTATCGCTTATCTTGGAAGGTGTTCTAGGTTGTGGTTGTCCTACCTCACAAGTGCTCTGTGTGACAGGATTCCACATATTCTGGATCTCAGGCATAAACTAGGTGCATGTGTGAGTGCTTGGGAGCCCTTCATTCTCATCCGACTATGAGGCAAAGGGAAGATCGCGTCCGCCTCTTGCTCAGCCGCTATTCTATGAGGTCTATTTAAAGTCTCCTCATTTTGGAATCCTCTTGCCCGGTAAGCCCTCTTTTTAGTCAGAATGCTGTTTAAAGATAATAATTTCTTTTTAGGGTTCACTTGACTACCTCATGTACATTTGAACTTCAGCACACTCACACACTTTGCCACATAAATATCGGGAGTACAGCTTTGTTCTGCTGCCACACTCAATTTATGTCCACTGTCCCTTTGTCCATAATAAAATAGTGACGATGAAAATCTTGGCAAGTCAGACTAGCGGCACATATCTCTGCCTAGTTGATGGATGCCGGCTAGGTCTGAAAGGGGCAGGTCAGTCCTCTTGGTGTGTGCCATGCAGTGGATTCCTGTTCCACGACGGGACCGAGTAGAACTGTCCCCTAGGCTTTCCTGGGCTGTAACTTTCACAGGAGCTGCTCACCAGGTCTTTTTCCCTTGGAGAGGCTGGATGGATCTTTTACCAGGATCACATTCTTGTCCTTAACCAAGAGAAGGCATTCTCTGGTGGGAAATCAAAGCAATGCTGGGGAGAGATTTTTATTAGAGGTTCCAGAGGGAATCCACAATATAAGTACCTAATTCACGAAAAATCGCTCACCAAGAACACACGATTTGGGTTTTTTAAAGCCACTGTTAGGTTTGAGGGATTCTACGGAATGTAGATTACAGTGTTTTATAGGGAAGAAGAGACAATGCATTTTCAAGACAGCACTGGATGCAGAGAATTCTGGGAACTGTAGTCTCACGTACCTACTATTTCCACAAGATGGTGTCAAATGTAGGGGATTCTGGGAATGGTAGTCCCAAGAACTGATTTGGGCTTTAGGTTTCTGTAAAATAGCTTAAAATATTCATTAAGAGAGGGGAGCCCTGGCTCTAGGACCCATCCATAGATAATCATATAAAGGAATTGCTCTCACTTCTGTTTCTGGTGATACATATTTCTCATTTGACCTCGTCTTGTGATTCCCCTGTCCTGTCTTCCTCCTTCCCTGTGTTCCTCTGCCCTGTCTCAGGTTGCAACCATTGAGCTTTAGGTTAGTAGTTGACTGCTTAACCATTTTACCACCAGGGATCCTCAGTCCTATATAAAAAACAACAACAAAAAAAAACCCTTTCATTGTGAATTAGCTACAGTTTACATTTCAGCTCATCAATTTTGTCTTCAACAATTTAAACTTCTTGTCAACCCCCCTAGTAGCATACTCTCCCCATTCCCTTTGATTGCTCTTCTCCCTCTTGTAGAATACTCTGTTCCCTTCCACCCAAGTTAACATCTGCCTACCCTGCAGCCAGTTCCTTCACCTGATCTCTGGCCCCACTCTCTGCTAACCGTCAAAGTTTGCTTCTTTTGGTATGAAAACCTTTGCCTTGTGTTTTCTTTTTTTTGGCAGTGGTCTCATATAATTTTTGTCTTTTTTATGATTGACAAAATCAACTCTGTATAATGTTCTCTAAGCCCACCAATGCCACAAGGTGCTTCACAGGTTTGTCATTATTCTTCAGTGATGTGTAGTATCCCATTGTATGAACCAAAGTTTATCCGTCATTCCACTGATGGGAATTATTAATGCTGTTTGCATCTTCTTGTTACTGTGAACAGTGCTGCCATGAACACAGATGTGCATCTATCTGTTTGTGCTTTGGTTCATATTCTTTGGGGCATCTTCTGAGCAAAGGGATTGCTAGGTCATATGGTATTTTTATTCCCAGTTATTTGAGGAAGCGCAGATCTCTTTACACAGTGATTGCATATTTTAACAGTTCACCAGCGGTGCATGGGGGGTTCCAATTACTTTCTGCCCCCACTCCTTTTTTTAAAAAAACTTTGCTATCAATGCTGGTATACAGTGGTTATTTCATCATCATTTTTTATTTGCATCCTTTGGATGGCTAGTGATCATGATATTTTATTCATATGTTTATTGGCCACCTAGACATCTTCTATGGTGAACTGCCTGTTCCTGATCTCTGTTTATTTTAATATTGGATTATTTATTTTTTTTCTTGTTGCAGTGTTACACTTCTCTATGCATAGTCAAGGTTAGTTTCTTGTTCAATGTGTTCTTGCCAAAAATTGTTTTCCTGTCTGTTGGTTCTCTTCTGATGAAGTCTTTTGATGCACATAAATTTCTTTTTAGAAAGTTCCAGTTATCTATTTTGTTCCAGTTGTCCATGTCTATTTTGCAACGTGTGTGGATTTTTTGTTTTGTTTTGTTTTTCATTATGTTTCATTATGTTTAATTGTATATTTATGCTCTGTTAGGGTCCTAAAAATTAGTTCCTATTTTCTCATTGAAGATTATTATAGTTGTAGGATTTACATTTAGATCTTTAAATCCTTATTGAGGTTATTTTGCATAAGGGGTATGTTTCTTCAAACAGAAATCCAATTTTATCAGCACTATTTATTACAGAAACTATCTCTTCTCTGATAAACATTTTAACCCTTTGTCAAAGATCAGTTGTATTGGTCTACTTACTATTGCTGAACCAGTACGAGGCTGTTTTGACTAGTGTGGCTGTATAATAGGCTTTTAGGTCAAGAAGTGAGAGACCTCCTATTTTGTTCTCCTTAAGCAGTGCCTTGCTTATCCTGGGTCTCATTGTTCTCCATATAAAGTTGATCATTACTTTTTAATTTCTTTAAAGAATGATGATGGGACCTGAATTGGTATTACATTATCTTTATAAACTGCTTTGTGTAGCATTGACATTTTCACTATATTAAACCTTCGTATCCATGAGCGTGGGGTTTTCTTCCATTTATGTAGGTCTCCTTTGATTTCTTGTACTAATGTTTATTAGTTTTCTTTGTACAAGTTTTTGTTCTTCTTTTTGCTAGTTAAGTTTGTGGCTTAGTATTTCATCTTTTGTATGGCTATTGTAAATGCTATTGTTTTCTTGAGTTCTTTTCAGAGCTCTCTTCCTTAGTATACAGGAATCCAACTGATCTTGTACGCCAATTTTGTACCCCATCACAGCGCCAAATCTTCAATTATTTCCAGCCATTTTCTTGTCTTGTCCTTAGGGTTTTCTATGTATGAATCATATAATCTGGAAATAGGGAAAGTTTTACTTATTCTTTTGCTACTTTGGATGCCTTTAATTTCTTTTTGCTGTTTCATATCTCTGGCTAGGCATTCCAACACAGATTTGAATATATTGGTTTCAACTCACTGTGACTCTGTGCTCAATAGAACAAGACACCTGCTCCATCCTCACAATCATTCCAGCCTGTTGTTGCAGCCATTGTGTCAATCCAGCTTGTTGAGAGTCTACTTTTCCATTGCTGTCCCTCTTCCTTACCAAGTATAAGGCCCTTTTCCAGGGACTGGCCTCTTCTGATAACATGTCCAAAGTGTATGAGACAAAAATCTCCCCATCTTTGCTTCTAAAGAACATTCTGACTGTACTTTTCCAAGAGAGGTTTCTATGAACTTTTGGCAGTCCATGGACTTTCCATAGTCTTCACCAGCACCATATTTGAGTTGCATCGTTCTTTAGTCTTCCCTGTTCAGTGTCCACATTGCACATGCACAGGAGGGAATTGAAAATACCATGGCTTGGGTCAGGATCACCTTAATCCTCAAAGTAATATCCTTGCTTTCCAACTCCTTAAAGAGGTCTTGTGTAATAGATTTACCCAATTCAATGTGTTGTTTCATCTTCTGACCACTGCTTCTATGATCAAATTGACATAAATCATCTAATGACCACAAGAGGTGATAAAAGGCATCTTTGTCTAGTTCCCATTTATAGGGGAAAGTTTTCAGTTTTCCCTTTTGGTTTTGTGTATATATGGCCTTTATTATGTTGAGAAAATTCCCTTCTGTTCCTATTTTGCCAGATGTTTTTATCAGTTATGGATGTTTGGTTTGTCAAATGCCTTTTTTACATCAATTGATACAATGGATGGCATTGATTGCTTTTCTAATGTCGAATCATTTTAATTATCCTTTCATTGAATCCTGCTTGGTCATGATGTATTTAAAAATATATATTTTGTTGAATTCTGTTGGCTAGGATTTTGTTTAGAATTTTTGCATCTATGCTCATTAGAGATGTTGGTCTGTAATACTCTATTCTGGTAATATCTTTGCCTGGTGTTGGTGTGAGGGTGATGTTTGCTTCACCAAGTGAGTTTAGAAGTGTGCCATCCTTTTCTGTATTCTGGAAGAGTTTGTGGACATATTCTAGTAATGGTCCCTTAGCTTCTTCTTTAGTTCCCACGTGAAACTGTGGTGAATTGATCTGCCACCAATCATGGTTTTGTGATGGTTTCCTTTACATTCTATGCCCTACTTAAGTGGCCATATTTCTGTAAATCTTAGAGCCACACATGGATGGTGTTCTTCACCTGGATGATGTGTCTCTTTCTTGTCTTTGTCCTATTTCAGACTTCATACATGTGTCCCTATGCATGATCTTTATATTTACATGCAACAATTATTGAATTGGCAAAGGTTTTATTGTAGCTATTTTTACAATAAAAAGCAATATTTCTACCTTTTGCTTTAATCATACATTTCTTCCTAAATATATACAATCCAGGCCAGAGTTGGTTTGTGTCTGAGGAATCGTCTCATTTTCTGCTCCATATGCTGGCACGGAGCTGTCTTTTGCACATGTTCTGTAACAGGGACTTGCAGTAGAGTGGAGGAAGGGCAGGCCTTGCCAGCACAGTTGCTGCCCACCCTTCCAGAGAAACAAAGATCTTTCACCTCTTCACCTCTGATTTGCACAAAAGTCACAAAAATGATACCATTAAAAAAAATATATATATATATATTTATATATATAATCTTGAATAATTTCCATCTAATGCATAGAACAATAGCTTCTTTGAATGAGAGAGAGAGAAATCTCTTATCTTTATGGGCACCAAAGTAAAGCATATGCAGTCTATTTGGAGAATGCAAATGCCTCAAGCAGCAGCATTTCTTTCACCAGCTCTCAGCAAGTGGCCATTTAGTCGTAATTGCTCCTCACAGCATAGTCCAATTAAGAATGGGCATCAGCAGGGTAAGGGCTATTTGTTAATCCATAAAAGGTATGAGAGACAGTACTTGTTTTGCCTGGGGTTTTTATTCACATGTTTGGGTGAAAATCTAAACAGCTGGAACTCTCTCGGCAAGTGATATGTGTGTGTATTTAATCTGTTGGTTATGGGCCAGACAAGTGTACAAATGTGTTTCACAAAAACACCTCCCCAAACCAACTTTTTCTTTCAGTACTAAGGAGAACTTTCTTAAGATATTGAAAGCTACCAAAGCACGGTGTTTGAAACTAGCGGGGATTTATCAAGACTTGCTTGAAGGAGAAACAACTTTGAACCACCGATGGGCTATTCTGCAGCACAGTGATAGTTCTCACCTTTTAAGAGACCGTTTTCTTTATTAAAATGAAAAAACATATATCAGGACACAATCTTGTGGGTTGTTGTCATTCAAAGTTTTTTGGTTTTAAAAAGAGATGTTTTGTGTGGAGGGGTTGCTCTCTGGGCATCATTTTGATGTGGTACAGGAAGAATCACAATTCTCCACTGGAGACAGGAAAAACTGACAAGGAGTGGGATGTGTGGGTATAAAGATGGCTCTTGAGATATGATAAAAATAGGGAAACATAGGAAGGAAAAAGCTATATTATGGAGTTCTGATGTGTCTTCAGCTAACTCACAGATTTTCACTCTTCCTTTGATTTGAAAAGAATCAGTGTGCCCCAGTCATCCCAGCGAACATCTAACCCACTGCCGACCAGTGCATTTCTATTCACAGTGACCCTATAATGGGTTTCCAAGGCTGTTAATCATCATAGGAATGGATAGCCTTTCTTCTTCCCCAGACCTTCTGATGGGTTTGAACTGTAGTCCAATGCTTCGCCTATAGCCCCACCCGGGTTCCTGTCTTACACATCTGGAGGCCCTGTTTTTCAGGGAAAGGGAGGGTCAAGATACCACAGTGACCAGCCCATTGGAACTACTCAAGGAATCCCAGCGTCCTGTGACAAGAATGCTGTCTGGAAAGGGTAGGCTCAGGAAGCATGGGGTATTTGGGAATGCAGGACATGAAACTCTTTTTGAGATCAAGAGGAGAATTTTATCTGTGGTCCTGAATAGTTTTGCCTTCCTAGAGCCTAGTGAAGCTGAACATCAAATGTCTTCCATGATTTACACGTTTGCTTGGGTTTTGAAGACAGGCAGAACATCAGTTCATTTCCTTGCCTTTTCTCACCCCCCACTTTCTCCTCTACCAGCTCACAGTTCCCTAGGGGCTTGCAGTTTGTTCATTGTTCATGACATGCTGGGCCTCTGTGACCTTCCCGCTACATGCACAGAGAAGAGAAGGAGGCCATAACAATTATTCATGCATCTGTTCGGCAGTCACTCAACCTGATGTAGATTTACTTGTTCCTCAGCTTCAGTGAAACTACCCCCGGCCCTTTACTTTTGTTTGTATTCTATTGTCAATTCTTAAATAACTTAATCATATTGAGTAAAACCTTTGCTGATTTTTGGAAGGTACCTACCTTCAAATTAATGACCCTCTCCCAGAAAATGCACAAACGCACCTACATCACGGTGGGCGTTTTTGCTGGTTGTTGCTTCCAGTGATGATATTTACCCAGCTCATTGAAATGTCACACTTAGGGTTGAGTCCTGTAAATTATGATTGTGCTCATGTTACATTGTAAAGATAAAGGTCAGGTTAGAGCTCAGGTTTATTCACAGCCCTGATACATTTCTGAGAGTCGGTAGAAAATTAAAATGATCAGATCTTCTATTAAAAGGATACACATGTGAAAGTGGGCTTTTTTTGGACAAAAGAAAAGAAATAACTACAGAACCAGTAGTTTGAGGAATAAAGGAGCTATTAGCTAATCTAAGATCTGTAAATACCAACTCCAATTTTCTGCACATTTTGATAGTCATCGAAACCTACGTCAGAAGACTGAGGGCATTGAAAATTGATCATCGTATAGTGATGACCCAGATGGCTCTGGAATTGACCCCCATGATGATTTGGTGGCTTGAAAGCTCGTCATTCGAGCTGAGCACCTTTGCACACAGGTGAACAAAGCATGTGGATTGCTACTTTCAACTGTAGATTTCAGAGAGCAGCACTAACCAATCCTTGAGCCTGCTAGATCTAACCCACGGAGGAAGCTCAGTGGGAAAAGAACAACAAGGGGTGATAATCCCTGGAGGGGGTCCTCCTAGGTTGACTGAATATCAGTGCCAGGAAGGTGAAGAGTACATGTTCTACGACAGTGGTTCTCTACCTGTGGGTCGCAACTCCTTTGGGGGTTGAACAACCCTTTCACAGCGGTTGCCCGATTCATAACAGTAGCAAAATTACAGTTATGCGGTAGCAACTAAAATCATTTTACGGTTGGGGGGAGGTCACCACAACACGAGGAACTGTATTAAAGGGTCATGGCATTAGGAAGGTTGAGCACCACTGGTCTATGGCATCAGACCTCTGCCTTAATCATGGTCTGATTGTTCTTAGCTGTCAAGACAACAGCTTTCCTGAGCTTTGGAGCAAGAGGTCCTAGAATGTCTACATCAAATCATTTTCATTCCATAAATTTGACTTTTGAGCTTCAAAAGAATCCGAGGCTCATCCTCATTTTTCATGCCCTCTTCTCACCCTCAGAGGAGCCCTGGTGGCATTGCTGAGTAAGTGTTGGGCTACTTACTGTAAGGTTGGCTGCTCAAACCTACCAGTCACTCCAAGGGAGAAAGTTGAGGTTATCTGCCACTGTGAAGATTTACAGCCTTGGAAACCTTCCATGGGATCACTGTGAGTTGGCATCAACTCAATAGCAGTGGGTAGGAGTCTTCTAAACCAGTTGAACAAGAACTCATGGCTTATTTTATTGATGATTTATGCCTTTTTAATTTCTATGATTCGTTCTTCTCTGTTTCTTAATTTATCATTTTATACCTTTTTCAATGGAAATGGGTATAAAATGCTTTTATTTTGATATACTCCTTCTTATATTCTCTCACAGGTTTTCCTTTTTCCTTTTATTAGTCTGCTTATAATGATTCCATTGCAGAAAATGAGCAATGGAGGTGGATCTATCCGACCTACTTTGGTTTCCCTGTCGCCATCAGTTAGGGGTCAGGCAAGTCTCCACGGTCCATTCTTCTTTACCTCTTCTGACAATTGTTCCTCCCACTCCCCTCTGTGTCCATGCTGGGTTTGGCAATTTGTGGTAGTGGCCACACAGAACTCAGAGACAGTACTCATGGTTAGGGGGTTTATTAGGGAAGTCAATAGGTTACCACAAGTCAGGTTCAGCAAACAGTAAGGGTGTAGTCATAACTCTCCTTAGCCAGTGTCATAGCAGGCCTTCACTGAGGGGCAGGTCATGGTTGGGCAGGAGGTGCATTGGATGGGAAAGGAACATGGGTTGCCCACACACAGGTTAGAATTTACTATGGAGCTACTGGGACACCAATGTCTCCTTCCTCCTTATCTAGATTCTACGACTCCTGGGTAGGCCATGAGTCAGAATCTACTGGATGAGAGTGAGTTTTAGATTTTACAAACAAACACTGGCCAAAGGGTACCATGGGAGTCTCCGTGTCTAGAGGAGGGAGGGCAAGGTAGCAGATGGACTGGGCTGTAATGACGTTTATGAGGTCATGTACTCATGATATGGGAAGATCCATGTTTTGTCAAATGAGCTACTAAGACAGAAGTGGGGTCGGGAATAAAGCTCTTAAGTGGCTCCTCCTGATGTAGAAAAAATATTAAGGCAGAGAAGAATTATGCAGGTGAAGGCAGATTGTAGCATTTGAGCATACTGGACACAGTGTATTCTTGATTTCTTAACACAACTCATAACTCTTTGGGGTTGATGTTTCATTTCTGGGCTATGATGTGGTACCATATAAAACTGTAGTTTTCATTTAGTGATGTGTATGCAAAAATATCTTGCAGAATTTTATATCAAGAGCTTTGGCTCAACACACTTTGGGGGTTTGTGAGTGTTTGCATCTGTGTGTGATAGATATGTGCATGGAATTGGTCCTTTCTTGCTAATAAAAGATGCTAGCTGTGTGAAACATATCATATAGCTTTTATTTCATTTTACATAGATGATAGTTTATACCCACTGGCCTTTTCATAGATTCAGTTGTGTTAATAATTAGAACTAGCACTATTTCCAAACTGAGAAACAATGATTCTACAACATGCATCTTTTTGTGAAGTCCTAGAGCAAGGCTTTAAAAATTGTTTGGTCGCTCATAGCATTTCTAATGGAGACTGACTAGTTCATTCTCTTCTTTGAGAGAACTTGGAGTCTGATAAGTAATATGTCAGAAATGATTATGGAAAAGCAAACCATGAATGTGTCCCAAAAGAATAAGTATATCTTTGGGAAATGAAAAAAATCTCGTGGATTTCCATCCTGTCACACGTTAAATTGAGAGCCATTTAGATGAGATCACACCCCATGCAGTGCCCGAGTTTGTCGCATTAAAACAGATTCTGCTCCATCTGAATGTAGAGGCAAGAGACGCGACTGGTTTCCAATATCCTTTTCGAGGAGTTGTACAGCATTTGAAGTAGGCTGGTGGTAACTTTTTCAGAATAAGACTACAATGGGTGATTAGGCTAAAGGACAAAAATATCTAGTGGAGGGAGATGTGGGGGTCACTCCTTTGCTTAGAGGGTGGTATGGGGTAGGTGGGTTCAGAAGAGATAGCTTGATGTTGAAGAAAAGAGGAAACCCAGTGGAAAATTTGGGTGCAGTTCCTATTTCTAAACATTAAATATGATCCTAATTGAAAAGGAGAAACAGAAGATGGGTTCAGTCCAATTTCCACCCCCAGCCCACCTTTTCCTGTGAGAAACAAGCATTTCTATACTGACAGAGTGGAACAATTCTGAGTTCTTATCTGGGCAGTCCATGTTGGCTAGCCAATCTGTCCCTGCTCTGCCGTGGACTCTGAATTCTGACTTAAAGTCCTGCTGTCTTGCTTATTCACTGTCTGGCTCTGGTTCAGGTGCCTGACACGCCCCCCTCTCCCCTCCAGGTCTCTTTCCTTTCTGACAAATGAAGGTAAAGCTACTTTTTTCCGACAGCAGTGTGTGAGAGAGTCCTGCGCTTTTAGGGGCAGGGCAGTAGCGGACACAACTGTTGTTGGATGGGGCCATCGAGCTGGTTCTGACTCACAGCGCCTGTCACCCTGCCTGGTCCTGGGCCACTTGCACAACTGTTCTTATGTTTGAGGCCACCACTGCAGCCACGGGGTCTTCTTTTTGTCACTGCCCCTCTACTTCACCAAGCACGATCCCCTTCTCCATTGCCTGCCCCCTTCTGATAACACGTCCAAAGTATGTGAGAGGAAGCCTCGCCACCCTTGTCTCTAAAGAGCATTCCGACTCTACTTCTTCCCAGACAGATTTGTTTATTCTTTTGGCAGTCCACGGTACTTTCAGTGTTCTTTGCCAGCACCATAATGCAAATGCATCAATTCTTTTTTGGTCTTCCTTATTTAAGTCCAATTTCCATATGCATATGAGGTGATTGTAAAATAAAAAATCCTTCCAGATTCCTTATCCCCCAAACTTAAACAGTGGTTTGAGTGACTTAAAAAAAGACAGGAAGGAAAGTGACATTGAAATGGACTTGGAGTCTTCAGTGACAAACAAGTTCATCTCAAATAAACAAATAAAATACCATGGCTTGATCAGGCCCACTTAACTACCTATTCCTTACCTATTTACCATCTCATTAGCTGGCATTTTTCATCTGTGATAATAGTGAAAAATCTACCTCCTATTATTCTGTGCATTAGCAATCTAGGTCTGGCAGCACTGGATGCTGTGGCAAGAGGCGATCCGAGTGCGGGCTGTGGGAATTCAGGTTAGGGGACACTGATTCGCTAAGGTGTGGCAGTTATATAATGAGGTATTTGGCTGTGATGCAATGATGAAATTTGGCAGCTATGTAACAATGTAACTTAACAATTATGTCATGATATGGTCATCTGCGCTTTGTGATCTGACCTGGCCCTCCGCCATTTTCATATAATGCTGATTTGAGAGCACTGACCAAGTCTTTGTAACCTAAACATGCTGACAAGTGAGGGGTGAGGATACTTTAATTCTAGTCTTGTTATCAAAACATGCAGAGAGGAAAAAACCCTAAGCTTTGGAAGATCTTTGGCATTTAGGAGAGTCAAAAAAAACCACATGATGGTAAATACAGGTGTAAATGGCTCTTTGTTTTTGCTGCCCTTCTTTGAGGCATAGCTTTGTATCCTGAAGAAAATAATTTGATTCAGATCATTAAAAGGCAGGAAACAGGTCTTTAAAACTTCTCTCTTTCTGTTGGGCATGCTACCTTGAATGATAACAACTCAGAGGAAGTTATGCCTTATAACTTATTATTTTGGCTAAAATACAGTCATGTGAAGTTTTTGTTTTACCTTTCTAAATGTATCAGCATGCCATTAGCATAGCAAGTCCTTGGCATAACCAGTATAATCTCTCTTTGTAATAAAAGAATTGGTGATGATAAAAGTAGCAACATTTTAGTCATGTATTTTCTTTTCTATAATATTATTTCATTGGGTGAGGCTCCCCATCTTTCCTTAAAAAAAAAAAAAAAAGAGAGAGAAGCAATAAAGTCCACATGGAAGAAGCACACCAGCCTGTGTGATCACGAGGTGTTGATGGGATCAGATATCAGGTATCAAAGACCCAGAACAAAAAATCATATCAATCTGAATGAGGGGGAGTGCGGAGTGGAGACCCAAAGCCCATCTGTAGACAATTGGACATCCCTTTACAGAAGGGTCACAAGGAAGAGGTGAGCCAGTCAGGGTGCAGCATAGCACTGCCAAAACATACAACTTTCCTCTAGTTCTTTAATGCTTCCTCCCCCCACCTATCATGATCCCAATTCTACCTTATAAATCCGGCTAGACCAGAGCATGTACACTGGTACAGATAAGAGCTGGAAACACAGGAAATCCAGGATAGATAAACCCCTCAGGACCAATAATGAGAGTAGCGATACCAGGAGGGGAAGGGGAAGGTGGGGGGGATTAAGAGGGAACTGATCACAATGATCTACATATAACCCTCTCCCTGGGGGACGGACAACAGAAAAGTGGGTGAAGGGACACATTTTTCAGTGTAAGACATGAAAAAAAAATTATCAAGGGTTCCTGAGAGAGGGAGGGTAGGGAGAGAGTGAGGAAAATGAGCTGATACCAAGGGCTCAAGTAGAAATAAAATATTTTGAAAATTATGAGGGCAACATAGGTACAAATGTGCTTGACACAATGGATGTATGTATGATTGTGATAAGAGCTATATAAGCCCTCAATAAAATGATTGTGCAGTGTTATAGTGCAGTAAATCCAGTTTATCTAAGATGTGGTGATTGAGAATATAAATTATGTAGCCCCTCTTTGTTCCTCTTTTTCTTACTTCTAGAGGGATTTTACTTCTTTTTTGTGTGCCAATATTTACTAATGACAATTTTAATATACATGCCAACACTTAGTATTAACAAAGCAAACAAACAACAACTCCAGAACACGCACTGCCGCGGAGTCAATGCTAACTTACAGTGGCCCTTCAGGACAGGGTACAAATGGTCCATTTGGTTTCCAGGGCTGTCCATGTTTGCATGAGTAAGAATGCCTCATCTTCTTACACAGAGCAGCCAATTGTTTGGAGACAATGACTTGTCGTTGGCAGCGGGACTCATAACCCATGAGATTTTACTTCTTATGGCAACTTCTACCACTTATAGAAGAACATGGAGCATTTTGTTTCTTGTTAGTCACTGAAGGTTTGGTCTCCATGAGGGAAGATAATATAGTAAATAAAGTGAGGCCTGCAGATTTATTTTTCTAAAACAGATTCCTCACAGATAACTGAGGTTGCTTATCCCTGGTGTTGTGGATGGACCAGTGTCCTCCAAGATAATATGCTGAATTTCTCATCTGGGCTTTGGGAATAGGGTCTATGAAGATGCTATCCATTAACATGCGATCATACTGAGATAGAGTCGGTCTTTGCCGATCTGATTGGCGCCCTGTAAAGAAGCCGGGGGGCAGAGACAGAGACTCGGGGGTAAGAGGGACATGTGAGGATGGAGGCAGATAGGGGGTCACTGTGCAGCTGCAAGCCACAGAACTTTGGTGGTCACCAGAAGGCAGGAACCACAGGAATGACTTTCCCTAGAGCCTTAAGTGAGAGCAGACCCTGTGGACACCCTGACGTTGAACTATTAGCTTCTAGAACAGTGAGAAAATAAATTTATCTTCTTATAAGCCACCTCATTAGTAATACTTTGCCCTCGCAAAACCAAACTCACTGCCATCGAGTCAATATTGACTCATAGTGACACCGCCTCCACCCTGCCATGGGTTTCTAAGACTGTAACCATTAATGGAAGCAGAAAGCCCAGTTTTTCTCCCATGGGGCGGCTAGTGGTTTTGAACTGCCAACCATGTGGATTGCAGCCCAACTCATAACCACCACTTCACCCTAGGAAATGAACCCATCTGGAATCTGTGCTCCTCTAGCTTTTTACAGTGAGTAGGTGGGTATACTGATGAGTTAAATTTGATTTTGATGGTTCTGTGTGGTGAGCCAACTTTTTGCTCCAGAAAATCTCTACCTCCTAACGTTCATGCTCTTGTGTAAGCCCTGCCCTTGAGTGACTTGCTTCAAACCAGGAGAATACAGCAAATGTGATGGAAGTGCTGTCTATGGTAACAAAGAATGTAAGTTCCATATGGGCAGTCTCTCTCTTGCCTTCTCAGCTTGTACACTTTGATAAAGCAAGCTGCCATATTAGAGAATCTCATGTGGAAAAGAGTAAACATCGCCTTCTGGTAACAGGTACCGAGAAGCTGAACCTCTTGGCCCAACAACCTGTGAGAAACTGAGCATTTCAACAAATGTATGAGCTCATAAGTGCATCCCTGACTTGACTACCTTCCAGTCAACACCAGGATGGCAATCGGTAAGAAACCTTAAAGCAGAGAGTCTGGCTAAACAGTGTGATCCACAGAGGCTAAGATAATAAGTGTGCATTATTTTAAACCTCCAGTTCTGAAGAAATTTATCATGTAGTCATAAATAACACAAGGAAAACTAGTGAAGGCTGTCAATGTACTTTAGAACTATTCTGATTACTATTATTAAAAAAAAGAATTTGATAAACTCATTCACACTAAGGTTTTATTTAACTTGATAGGTAACTGCTGGAATACTCTGGCCTCACAGGGGAGGTAATATTAGCTCATTGGTAAACAAGCAGCTGTTGACTCACATGGTGCTCAAGTTATAACAAACCACACTCACCATTGTCTATTTTTTTGTTATATCTTATCACTATCTGTAATATATACACATATAATGCTGCAGCATGTGATTTCTGCTGGTATTGTTTTCAAATATCTACACTTGGATGTCCAAACATTGGAAATATAAAGATACTGATAATGAAAAGACATAACAATAATAAAAATTACTATGGAGTCATTCGGATGAAATGTGGCGTGGTACAATTTTAGTATTTAGAGCAGCGGTTCTCAGTCAAACAACCCTTTCACAGGGGTCACCTAAGACCATTGGAAAACACATATTTCTGATGGTCTTGGGAACTGAGACACCGCTCCCCTATCCTTCTCCGGCAGGTCCGCCCACATGCAGATACGCCCACAGAGGAGTAACCAGCATGAAGACTGTTACCCATGCTACACCATGCTTCAAGACAAAATTCCATTTATTTGTCATTATAAATAAATATTTCACAATATATAATTAAATATTGTTTTTGTGATTAATCACTATGCTTTAATTATGTTCAATTTGTAACAATGAAAATACATCCTGCATATCAGATATTTACATGACGATTCATAACAGTAGCAAAATTACAGTTATGAAGTAGCAATGAAAATAATTTTATGTTTGGGGGCCACCACAACCTGAGGGACTGTATGAAAGGGTGGTGGCATTAGGAAGGTTTAGAGCTGTGGTGGGGAACAAGTTCATTTTGAGAATAGAGAAACTTTCTATTTTTCCTTAAAATTGCAACATGTGTGATGTAACACTTGAGTTAAGCTTTGCTGTTTTAAGCCTTTTTAAAACTTTGTTATATTTTGCTTATGTATTAAGAGTGGAGTTCGAAAAAGGGATATAATCCCAAGGCATCCGTCCTTTCAGAAGGAAAAAGAAACCATGATGAGCTTGAAAAAGCAATTATGAGAATCCCCCACCCCCACCGGCCCTTTGGATGGGAAGGGGCTAGTTGTGGAGTGCCCACTAATCCACTAGTAAACAAAAAGGAATTCGTCCCTGTGGTCTTCCCTGTTCACTGGCACATACAGGAAATTTGAGTTCTGAAGCTTGAAAGAGGTACGACAAAGGCAACCTAAACCTATTTCTAGGATTAGAAGGAAGCAGACCTACATATGAGTTGTTTCATGGCTATGAAAGGGGCTGTATGGGTTATCAGGTATCAAAGAACAAAAAATCGTATCATTGTGTGCTCACCTTCCTGACATGATCACTGAAGACAAATGGGTGCATAAGCAAATGTGGTGAAGAAAGCTGATGGTGCCCGACTATCAAAAGATATAGCATCTGGGGTCTTAAAGGCTTCAAGGTAAACAAATGGCCATCTAGCTCACAAGCAACAAATCCCACATGGAAGAAGCACACCAGCCTGTACGATCATGAGGTGTCAAAGGGATTAGGTATCAGGCATCAAAGAACAAAAAAATCAAGTCATTGTGAACGAGGGGGAGTGCAGATTGGGTATTCAAGACCCACGTGTAGGCAGCTGGACATCCCCTCGCAGAAGGATCACAGGGAGGAGATGAGCCAGTCAGGGTGCTGTGTAACAACGATGAAACATACAACTTTCCTCTAGTTCCTAAATGATTCCTCCCCGCCCACTATCATGATCCCAATTCTACCTTACAAATCTGGCTAAATGCTTCCTCCCTGCCCACTAGCATGATCCCAATTCTACCTTACAAAACCAGAGGATGTAGACTGGTACAGATAGCAACTGGAAACAGGGAATCCAGGACAGATGAACCCTTCAGCACCAGTGGTGAGAGTGGTGGTACTGGGAGGGTGGAGGAGGATGGGATGGAAAGGGGGAACTGATGACAAGGATCTACATATAACCTCCTCCCTGGGGGATGGGCAACAGAAAAGTGGGTAAAGGGAGACGTCGGACAGTGTAAGATGTGACAAAATACTAATTTATAAATTATCAAGTGTTCATGGGGGGGCGCGGGGAAGTAGGGGGAGGAAATGAAGAGCTGAGGCCAGGGGCTTAGGTGGAGAGCAGATGTTTTGAGAATGATGCGGGCATTGAATGTACAGATGTGCTTGACACAATGGATGTATGTATGGATTGTGATAAGAGTTGTATGAACCCCCAATAAAATGATTTAAAAAAGAATGAACTATAATATTAAAAATGAAGCATAAAAGAAAGAAAGGGGCTGTAAGGGGTTGAGCTGTGAATAAATAGCAAGATTTTAATACAAACACAGATAAATGAAAACTCAAAAGGCTAGACGAAATGGGAGAAAATAGAAAATGGAATAAACTCTTGGAGAAGTTTCTAGTGTATGGAAAAGTATCTACTCCATGGTCTAGTTAAAAATAAAACAAGGAGGGTTTGGGTTAAACCTTCATGCTCATAGATAGGACCAGGTGAGAGGAAGTCATTGAACAGTAGGAAATTTGTAAGCCAGATTTGCAATTCAATTCAATTTATGTTTCTATATTAAGGAGCCCTGGTGGTGTAGTCGGTTTTGTGCTGGGCTGCTAATAGCATTCAATTTTATGCTGAAAATGTTCTTATAGAATTCTACAATTACCAAAAGAGTAAAATTGAAAATGTTATCCAATGTTATTTGAATAAATTAGTCATACCAAAATCTATTAAACAAAAAATTAATTTTATATTAAACACTTGGATATTTATGAAAGGCAGGATTATTTCTGGAGTTAAAATTTTTTATCCTACCCATTCTAGCTGTGCCTTTTATTTGCCCAAAATTAATTTTTGTGTGGTTTCAAATTCATTTAAAATCAGCTATGTTATCCTTCATTTCACATCTTCTCTTGAATCCAGCTTGAATTTTGGGCAGTTCCCTGTTGATGTGTTGCAGCAACCCTTTGAAATTTATCCTCAGCAGTACTTTATTTGTATGTGATTAATAAAATTGCTTTATTAATTCCTCACTCTGTTGGATCACCTTTCTTTGGAACAAACACAAATATGAATCTCTTCCAGTTACTTTGCCAGGTAGCTGTCTTCCAAATTTCTCGGAATAGACGAGTGTGCACCTCCAGTGTTGTATCTGTTTCTTGAGGCATTTTCAATGTGTATTCTGTCAATTCCTGGAGCCCTGCTTCTCACTAATGCTGCAGGCAGTGTAGATTTCACTTCTTCCTTCAATGCCTTAGTTCTGGCAGCTGCCTATCAATGCACCGCTGCAACTATGCTGGATGATCTTAAGCAAAATTTTACTTGCATGTGATACTGATGATATTGCTCTAAAACTCCAGTATTCTGTTGGATCACCCTTCTTTGGAATGGGTTCAAATACAGAGTTCTTCTAGGCAGTTGGCCTGCTGTCTTCCAAATTTCCTGGCATAGACAAGTAAGTGCTCCATCAGTTGTTGAAACATTTCAATTGGTGTTCCATCAATTCCTGGAGCCTTGCATTGGGCTAATGCTTTCAGTATAGCTTGAACTTCTTCCTTCAGTACATTGGTTCTTACTTGTGTGCTGCCTCCCTACTGGGGACAAACCCAGGAAATCACAAGCTGAAGATAAAGTGCCTCACTAAATCTCGATGGAAATGTGTGACCGTATGCAACCATCTATTTCTAGGTCTCTCTCCTACCTACCCCACATTTCTTACCATATTCAAAAAGAGTCATGTTTCACAAATTAAAAATATTGGAGTTGACTTTCACCTTAGATATAGGCCACTTGTTAATTAATTTCCTACTTTGCTTCACAGATCACTAAAGACTTTAGTTTCCTTTCCCCCCAATTTATGAGTATTAACAAGGAGAAGCTGGGGGAAGGAGAGTGGTTGGATTTTCTAGTTCCAATCTTTCCTCTTCGAGCAGTTATATTTTGATATATTGTATGTGTTGGGCTTTCATGCAGGTTTTGTTTAAGTAAGGGTTCCACTGTTAACAGCAGTTTGAAATCTCTGAGAATAAGGCATGAAGAGGTTAAATAACCTGTCCAAGCAAAGTGGACCAAGAAGCGGACTAGCTTAGGCAGTCGCTGTA
>NW_022111373.1:90318561-90358235 GCF_000313985.2 Echinops telfairi
GTTTTTTTGCTGTTAGCAGTTCTCATGTAAACTGTGCCACCTGAGTTCCTTCAGAACTCAGCAGGGAGTGCGAAATACATCTCTGAAGGTGCGTGGAGACATGGGGATCTCTCCATGATTTATGTGGCTTCACGGAATATGAAGTTGGACCTCATGGGTGTGGAGCGTGATGACAAGAGGCACACCTACGGTCAAACACAGGGTCAGGAAACTGCCTTCAAAGGGAGTGAAACCAGGGTACTCTTCATTTTTGTTTTGATGATTAGAGTAAAACAAAACAAAAACAAACCATCTGCCACAGCAACAAAACACTCCCTGCCACAAGTCAATTCCGACTCAGTGACTCTGGAGGAAAGAGTCGAATTGCTTCCTAGGATTCCTTAGACCTTGAATCTTCACAGGAGTAGAATCTCATCTTTGAACTGTGGAGTGATTAGTAGGTTCAAACTGCTGACTGTGGCTAGCAGCTTATTGTGTATCCTACTATACAACTAGGGCTCTTTGATGACTAGGGTATATACGGTCTATTTAATCTTTTCTTCTCTCTTTCCCAACATTTAGTGCTCAGCCTTTCTCTTAAACAATAGAAAAATACATAGAGACTAGATTTGAAGACACATTGAAATTTCACCTGCCTCTGGCACTCGAATGAGTCCTTCTGGCTCGATGCCCTCCCAAGCTTGGCCAGCTCGTGGCTCAGCCAGAGTGAGGAATAGTCTCTAGACCCCCGACTCCATGGCCCTTCTCTCTCAGTTACACAGAAGCCAGGAAAATGATGCTTACCAATAAACGAGAGACATGCGAAAGGAACTTGTCTTTACACAGTGCTGTTGTCTTTTTTCAAATAAATCAAGAATATAGTTCTCTTTCGTTCAGCTATTATGAGACTTGCTGATGTAGTGTGTATAATGTAAAACAAAATTGTATTAATAAGATATTACTAATATTAATCAATATGAAATGCAATAGTGTTCTGGGGTGAGGAAGTCAGGAAAGAACACTGCAAATTCCCCTGGGAACGGCAAGACCAGACACTAGCCCATGCTTCTTGCTAAATACGCAACCTAGAAACGGTCCCCCAAAGGGCAGTAAAGCGTACAACTATAATGTCTGTGCGAGATTAGAATTGTGGCTTGGAAAACTCTAGCACATCTCTTCAATCATGAACACAGTGAGAAATGTTAAATTTCATATAATTATCTAGTCAGAGTGGGAGCCGCCTCACATGCGGTATTCTTTGCTGTAACTGCTGAAAAGGGGCAGGGTTCATATCTACCTAGTGTCAGGCCATATTCTAATTGAGTTTCCTAATGTGTCTGACAGATGGAAAATAGTTCATTTTGACCCTGAATGTCTTATCTTTGGTTCCCATAACCTAATAACATGAGATTATTACTTTTGTATTTTATCCAGGTCTGCAATAAAAGGCCAGCCCCAAGGATGGCAATCATAAAACATTGTGTGTGTGTTTTTTTCCTTTTTCCATTTGGCTATAAGGAACTCATAGTTATGGGCATTCTCTCATTAAGCCAAGAGAACATGGTTACATTATTTCATTTTGTGAAGTGAGATATTGAGTTATTAGGGAGTTAAGCAACGTCTCTCAGCTCACATAAGCTGAGGGCAGGGCTGGAAATCAAGCCAATGGTCCTGATTTTCAGGGCTTTGCAATCTTTCAGAAAGTATGGAATTCTTTTCTTCATTTTTTTCAGTTTAAATCTAACTCTGCAGAGTCGCAGAGCCACATACCTTTCCCATGTGTAATTTTTCTTGCGTATCAGTTACTACTCATTAGCAATAGCAAGCTCCAGCTCACACCATTGAGGTAAAAATTATTTTCTGGGGGTTTGCGAGTAGATACTGGAGTAGCTTAAATTATTGTTAATGTAGAAAGCTACAGTAACCAATGGAAATGAAAACTAAAACAGCAATCCCAGTCAAAACCCAAGCCACGTCAAAGAAACCAGCACATGGTTTTTGAGGCCCCGTGCCACCAGTGCACTGGTAAACATAACTCTGAAGATCCACCACTTGTCTGTCAGGTTGTTCTGCGGACACTTCTGTGTTGCTTTGATGCTGGAAGTTATGTCACTGATATTTCCAATATCACCAGGGTCACGCAAAGTGAATAGGATTCACCAGAGCTTCCAGATTTGGAACAGACTATGAAGAAGCATTAGGGTGTCCACTTCTGAGAAATTTAGCCATTGTAAACCTTATGGATAACATTGAAATATTGCCAGATACTGAAAACCTCATGACTAGAAGCAGAATATTATCAGAGAAAGTGCCAGAAGATAAGAACTTCAGGTCAGAAGTCACTCAAAATATGACTGAGAAGGAGCTGCCTTCCCAAAGTAGAGTTGACTATATACAATATTTTTAGCAATTGGAACACTTTCAGGAATTGCATAATACACTCCTAAGATCTTGTGGGAATTTGGGGCGTCACACAAAGGTGAAACTGAGGACAGCATTTCATCCTGTGGTTGTTTGGTACTTTTCTCATACGTTTTATGTTGTTTACTGAAGTAACAAAGACAAGGGGATACAAATGCAGGATTTCATCGACAGTATACTGAGTTTTATGAAATGAATAAATTAATATTATAAGCATAGTTGTCTAATTTTTTATTCCTATGGACGGAAAGAGCTTAGAATGGGTGCTTAGAATTTGCTGTTGGCAGAAAAATGGGTGAAGGGAGACATTGGACAGTGTAATATATGACAAAATAATAATAATTTATAAATTATCAAGGATTCAGGAGGGAAGGGGGAACAGGGAGGGAGGGGAAAATGAGGAGCTGATACCAAGGCTCAAGTAGAAAGCAAATGTTTTGAGAATGATGATGGCAACAAATGTACAAATGTGCTTGACACAATGTATGTATGTATGTATTGTCATAAGAGTTGTAAGAGCCTCCAATAAGATGATTAAATTAAAAAAAAATAGAATCTGCTGTTGGGCAGATGAATGATAGAAAAGAGTAAGGAGGGTAAATTTTTTATTTCTACATTGGGTGGCTGTCCAGCCACCCACCTTAGAGAGAACTTGACATTTTAACAATTGGTTAAAAATTAGGTATCTGTTCTGCTGACCTGGCACGAACCAGCAAATCCCATGACTGCCGATAAGGTTGCTGTGAGTTGGGGTAGATTGCATGGCAGTGAGTGTGTGAGAATATATAGCCTCCTCCTCAGAGCTTTTCATAGTCAGGAAAAAGCATTAGGGAATTGTTTCATCTTAAAGATCCCAAGAAAACAGATTGAATCATGTTCCTTGTTGATTCACTCTGCTTCTTTCTTCCAACTCTTCCCCCTTCTGTGGCCACTCCCTTTTTGTCTCCTTTGCATGTTTTTTCTCCCCCCCCCCCACCATCCGTTATACTCTTAGTTCTTGGAGCTATGTCAGAGTTCTGTTTCTCCCCACCACTGACATGCCGTCCCCAGGTGACTTTATTCACTTGAAGGCTTCAGTTCCCAGAAACTGAACAATCCCCTAATCAGTATCAACAGCCTGCGCTTTTTGTGTTAACATGACTACACCTAAGCCCTTCAAATTTGACATATAAAGTGAATTCATCACTCACTTTCTATGCCCGCTATGTTAGAGTGAATTTTCTAGAGAAACCTAACCAAGGACACTCATATAAGGAGGGTACCACCAAAAACCAGAATTTTTTTCTTAAATCTATGTATTTAAATTTTTTTGCAATCCAACTTTATCACCTTCAACATACTCTCCATTACACTTAAATACATTTGTCAAATCTGTGATTCCATTCTTGGAAACATTTTTCAAACTCATTTGTTTGGATGGCTGACAGCACTTCCCCTGTTTTTTTTCTTCACCTCTTCTACGTTGTCAAATTGCTGCCTTTCATGTCATTTTTCATTTGTGGAAACGAAAAGAAGTCACACAAGTGAGGTCAGGTGAGTAAGGTATGTGGGGCAAGAGATGCATGCCCCAAACTGGCACACTGAGATGACTGCGTGAATAGGTGGCAAAACCACTCCCCACTCTGCCACAAATTAGGCCTTTTTTTGTCGCACACACACACACTATTACACAATCTTTTCAGAACCTGTAAATAGAAAGCTTAATTAACAGTCTGACCTGGTGGAACGAATTCTGAGTGCACTATCCCCTTCACATCAAAAAACAAAACCAAAGAAGAAATGAGCATTGTTTTTGAGGGGGTATTCCCTTGTATATTTATTTAAACAGCTTCATATCAAGAAAGTAACCCAGTTCAGTCCAACTCCAGTCCATGGGTCCAATGCTAGCTGGAGCCTGTTTAGACTCATGCAGCTGCCACTGGATGAAGCAGGAGGTGAAGCAGGAAGCTGGGAGGTCACAGACTGGTGCGAAATCTCATGGCTCTGCAATATGTTTTCTGTTTGTTTGTTTGCTTTGGGTCTTCTGATGCCTTTTACTTGATCCCATTGACGCCTCATGATCACACAGGCTGGTGTGCTTCTTCCATGTGGGCTTGCTGCTTTTCTCCTAGATACTCACCTTTTTAAGCCGCTAAGACCCAGATGCTATATCTTTTGATAGCCGGGCACCATCCACTTTCTTCACCACATTTGCTTATGCACTCGTTTGGCCTTCAGTGATTGTGCGGGTAGGTTGAGCATCACAGAATACCAGTTGTTAGAACAAAGTGTTCTAGGATTGAGGGAGGGCTTGAGCAGAGGCTCAAAGTCCATCTAATACCTCAGCGTACTGTCATATAAATACATGTACATACGCCCAAACCTCTATATTTATGAATTATTGTATTTGCATATATACACACCTATGCTTATACATCTATCCACAGCTTTGCTTCCTAGATCGTTCGTCTGTTTCCTTTTACCTTCCTCCTGCCCCACCATCACACTCATGGAACAGAGACCCAAAACTAATCTGTAGACAGTGGGACATCCCCTCACAAAAGGGTCACAAGGAAGGGATGAATCAACCAGGGCACAATATAGCACCGATTAAACATACAATATTCCTTGAGGCTTCCTCACACCCCAATATCCTGACCACAGTCCTGCCTTTCACTGCAGGCTAGACTGGAGCATGTACACAGCTACAGATAAGAGATAAGTGCTTACGAGACATGGAATCCAGAAACAGGAATGGGAGTAGGAATACCAGGAGGGTAGGGCCACCATGGGGAGGGAAGAGGAGGAAGGGGGAACTGATTGCAATGATCGACACATAATAACCCCCCCCACAGGGGGGCAAACAACAGAAACCAATGGAGAATGGAGACAGTGGGTTGTGTAAGATATGAAAGGAACTTTATAATTTGTCAGGAGAATGGGGAGGGGAAGGGACGGAAAAAAGAGGAGTTGATATCAAAAGCTCAATAGAAAGTAAATGTTTAGAAAACAATGATGGCAACATATGTACAAATCTGCTTGATCTAATTGATGTATGGATTATAAGAACTGTAAGAGCTCCCAATAAAATGACCTTTTAATAAAGAAAAAATCTCGTGGATCCAAGGTCTGTGATAACATGGTAGGGTGCTGATGGTACCACATGGGCTGCAGAACACATAGGCCCTCAACCCCAGCCCTGGAGCCAGATTCAGAATCTAAGCAAACGGGAAGGTGAAGATGGCAAGAGAGAGCTCAGTCATCCTTAGCATTTCAGTTCTAAAAAGGCCACACTCTCAAGGAGGCATCGTTAGTCTACGCTGTGATGGGGAGGTTTGACTTCACCCCTGCCTCCTGAAGGGGACATCCAGTTGATGAAATCCAGTTATCACCTTCACCTTCATCCCTATGCCAGAAATCTAGTCCCGATCACATTAAAGGGCATCACCATCCACCTCATCTTATCAGTTAAAGCTGGGTGCTAACTTGAACGCTTCCTTCTTCTTTACCTGCCACATCGAATGAAGTACAAAGTCCTGCCCATTTTATGAACTAAGTATCTCTTCTTCTCTTTACTATTAACTATTAATAGTAATACTATTACTATTAACATTTTAGCCTAAGCTATAGTCTTGCACTCTGCCTGCTCCAGCCTTCTCCACACACCCAATGTATGAGCACATGGTAGAAGGGGTGGACACCAGGAGATAGGAGTTCTTGGTTCCATAAACTTTTAAGGATTCACCTTTCCTCTCTATTAAACTGGGAGCAAGTAATAACTTGTATTATAGAATTTGGGGTTCATTCAGGTGATTTCTGAAAATCCCTTCCAATTTTGAGATCTGAGATTCTGGGCACTCAAAATGCATAAACATAAATATAATAAAATAAACAGAACCACTAAAAAACCAGTTATGATGGTTTTTAGAATCGATATTTTCAAGCTTTTGGCCTATCTTTTGAATGCCCTGTTATTTGTAACTTCCCATCTTAAGTTACCTGTCACCTAAATAAAATAAAATGACTCAAATTTCATTTCTCAGGCTCTGTCGGAGCTGAGATCACTGCCAAGTGGCCTCAATCTTGGTGACCAAACGTATCCTCCCGGAGGTTTAAGTTTAGGAAGGTGATAGGAAGAAAGAAAGGCCATTCTGGCAGGATGGCAAAAGAGAGATTCATCTTTTATAGAGGCTTGTTGACAAGAGCTTACCTAGTGTGAGCACTGCCAGGCGAACCTGTGATGGTCGCAGTGACAGCAGACTCTTTATCGGAAGTCTGACAGTTTAATTTGGACATTATTTATGGCTGCATCACCTCCAGGCCTGTTTCTCTGACCTTCCTAGAGATTGTGTAAGCCACCTGATATTGTTTAATAAATTACATCTTTGTTTAAACAAACTATGGCACCTTCTCTGTTTGCTGTCATGAATCCTCAGCCGTGTGCAGTTCTTTATCCTTCAAATCTTAGTTGGACCATCATTCTCTCTAGGAAATCTTCATTAACTGGATGAAATGAAATCCCCTTGCTGTATGCTCTTAGTGTAGATTGTACTTTTCTGCTAACATTTGTCATCTTTGTATAAGTGTTCTAGATCAGTTGATTGTCTCCTCTGCTACACTGTAAGCTTTTTGAGGACAGGATTTATACCTGCCTGGATCTTCCTTTATCTATTAAGCCAAAACCAAAATATATTGCCACGGAGTCACTTCTGACTTCATGTGGCCCTATGGACAGAGTAGGAGCCATATTGGTGCAGTGGTTAAGCATTGGGCTGCAATCTGCAAGGTCCGTAGTTCTAAACCACCAGCTGCTCTTTGGGAGAAAGATATGGATTTCTATTCCTGTAAATGATTACAGTCTCAAAAACTCAAAAGGACAATTCTACCCTGACCTACAAGGTGGCTATGAGTCAGGTCGACTTGATGGCAGTGACCTGGCAGTGATGGACAGGGTAGAACTGCCTCTGTGGGGTTTTGTCCACAGAGTGGCTGGTGGATTTGAAACGCTTACCTTATGGTTAGCAGCCCAACACGAAACTCACTCTGCCACCCAGGTTCCTCTTATCTATAGCACTCAAAATATGGTGTGGCACATGATAGTAATTCAACTATGAACTGAATCTAATTTTTTCCAACTCATAGTGACTCTATGCACAGAAGAACAAAACACTGTCTAGTTCTGAGCCCTCTCACGATCATTGCTGTGTTTGAGCCCATGGTTTCACTAGATGGCAATTTACCTCATTGAGGGTCTTCAGCTGTTTCACTGACCCTGCACATCACCAAGCATGATGTCCTTCTCCAAGGACTGGTCCCTTCTGATAATATGCCCAAGTCATCCGAAACAAAGTAGGTGTACTCCAGATTGAAGGCTGCGTATTCTTTCATCTTCATCAGTAAGCGCTTTAAGTATTCTTCGCACTTAGTAAACAAGGGGTGTCTTCCGCATGTTGAGGTTTAACTTAAAATGGTAGGTAACTATATTGGGAGAAGGGGAGCAAAGAGAAGTAGTGGCTGATGTAAGAAGGGTATAATAAGAAACTAATAGATAATGGCTACTGTCGATAAAAATAGTATACAAATATTTGGGGAATTCAGAAGTCACCTGTGTGGGAAGAGTTTGGGGGAGTTTTCCTTTAGGGAGTAGCTGGATGGATTGGGTGAAGTAGGTAAGAAGACTGCTGCTTGTCCCACTCCTTTTGGAGATATGGACATTTTATTTCTAAAAGCATTTATCAACTGCATAGAATAAAATGACTGTACAATATTTCCTGATGAATCTAGTTATCATCTCTCCCTTCAGTACTTGGTCATGATATTCAAGTAGCTAATGGGGGCATTGATAATTATGGAGCTTCTGCGTTTTGATGAAATCTGCTTAATTTACTACAAAAGCATCTTAAGTAGAGGTTGATTGTAGAAATGGCTTGATTATCTCTCTCTCTCTTCCCCACCTCCTCAGCTTTCTGAGAAAAAAGTCACTAGGGGCGAAGGAGTCCTGAAGTCATTTATTCAATAATAATCATTCAGCAAACTAATATTGAACATCATTTATGTGTTTGACACTGGGCTAGTCATTGGAGTTATAAAGAATGAAAGACGTATCCTGAAAGTGCAAAGAGGGCGATATCTGCACATGTTGCCCACTGGGGCCCTAGGATATTAAAAAACCCGAAAGCACCTGTGTTGCTGCTACGTGGCCCTGGAATCTAAGCCTTGGACTCCCAAGAGAATGGCAGAACTTGTGTTCCATCCAGCCTTCACCTCCTCTTTCAGTGACCTTGGTGCAGACGTACAGGTACAGCCAGAAAGGCGGACTTACTATCTGAAGGAATGAGCCAACAGTCTAAGGAATCTGATCTTCAATCAGTGAGCAACTTGGACAAACGGTCTAACTGTCTTCCCAGAGGGTTACTGAGAACAAACTCCAGTTAAGAGACAGACTCAGTGGGGAGGGCAGTTTTGCCGGTGCAGGTTGTGGAATCTGAAGTACATCTTTTCTACAATGGTTCTTATTTTTTGCTTGCTTGTTTGTTGGAAGGATACTTATAAATATTGTCATTGTTGTCAAATTGATCTCTAATTTGAAGAGATTAGAGATTCAAAATGAAATAGAACAAATTGGTAAATTTAAAATGTCTCCCTGTGTTCAACTGCTAACCAAAAGTCTGGCAGTTCAAGGTCACCCTGAGGGGCCTTGCAGCAATAGCCTGGTGATTCTTTCCTACCCAAATTGAGCTCTTAAAAGCACTATGAAGCACTCTGCTGCTACACGTTGGGGTGCCCATGCGCTACAGTGAATATGATGGCAACTGGCGAGGGAAGGCAGTTCATTACTACTGTGTCGTGTGTTTCCCAGTCTGCAAAAGCATTCATCGTGTTTGTACTCTTCATTTCAAAGGTTTCCCTGAACAGACTTGTTACTCCTTGAGTGAAAGTACTCTGGTGATTGATATCTCTACCTGTCCGTGGGGCCAATCTTATGCTTATTTTAGAACACCATCTTCCCTTTGATGTTGACTCGCCTTTTGATTTTCCTTCCTACCTAGTCTAATGAGCAGCAAGATGGTTCCCAGTTCCACATGTCACATCGCAATCCACTCAGCAAACTGCCCCATCAGGCTCAGGCGGCAGTGAACTGTCTGAATTGTCTGCTCAGTTGCTAAATTGTAACAAAAGGAGATTTCACACTCGGATGAAGATTTGACCATGTACAAGGAAATATTTAAATTTCACAGACATGACAGAGTCCACTCATTGAGAACCACTGACTTCACTTCACTGGCCAGTATCATCTCTGACTCTCGAACAAGGGTTGTAGAGAATGGTTCACCACAGGACCATTCTGCTGCAGACCTTCCTGCGGGCAGGGATTAATACTCCTCTTTTAATGAAGAAGGAAATGATGTTTAAAGAGATGGTTCCCTTTGATAGGAACAGAACAGAGAAGGTTCTTTCTTTTCTTCCCTTTTCCACATTCCTGTTTCCGCTTGCCATTCTGTATATATTCATGGTAGATACCATTATTGGTCATTGGGAAGTGACTGACAGTCTGGTCTTATAGGAGGAAGGGAGAGTGACCTCATGACAGTTAGCTGAGGAGGGTTTCCCCATCAGTTAGGCAATAGGAAACCATTATAGTTGGAGTACTTAAGGTTGCAAACTTTAAGCTAGTCGGTAACAGTCATACTAAATAAATAAAGCATATAAGTTTAATTTCAATTTTTATGTGGTAAGTTTCTAGGGTTTTCATTGGATGGTTTTCATAAAGTACATTGCCAGGGATTTCTTTTAGCTTCTCTTAGTCTGGAAGCTCCATTGAAACCTATCGACCTACAGTGACTGTGTTGGCATTTGAAATACTGCTGGTACGACTTCCAGCAACACTGAAGTGAAAATAGTGAAGCAACCCTATCAATGTCTTCAAAGTCACCTCTACAGTGGGGCTCTCTAGGAATTACCTACATAAGAGATTGGTTATTGTCTTCAGGGTATTGATACTGAAACCATTATCTATGACATCTTGAAAGTAACCCTTTGTGTGTTTGTCGGTGTCTGTAGGAGGGGGCATGCCCCCAAACTGGTATTGTGTTGGTTGAAGCAGAGCATTCATAGTATGCATTTGTCCCACTAGGTGAGCACCAAGCAGCTTGCTCTCAGGTAGTGCACCCATTGCCATTGCCTGTGAAGGTACTCTGGTCGTAGTGAATTTTTTCATGAAAGCAGTTTTGCTTGAACCTTGTTTTTGGTGATGGCTGATTTAAGAGAACAGCATGAAGCTGTGAAATGTTGTTTCTTGCTCGGGAAAAATGCCACAGACACTGTTGTGATGTTGAACACAGCTTACAAGAACAGTGCTATGGGAAAAACTCAAAGATATGAGTGTTTTCTCATTTCAAAGCAGGTGAAATGTTGATTAATGACAAACCTCATTCTGGACATCTGTCAACTTCACGAATGGATGAAAATGTTGACTTGTAGTGCATTTGGAGTTCATTCCATCAGGTCAGACTGTTAATCAAGTGGATCTCAACCTGTGGGTTGCACACCTTTGGGGGTCAAACAACCCATTCACAGGGTTCAACCAATTCATAACAGTAGCAAAATTACAGTTATGAAGTAGCAAGAAAAATAATTTTATGGTTGGGGGGTCACCACGACATGAGGAACTGTATTAAAGGGTCACAGCATTAGGAAGGCCGAGAACCACTGATTTAGAGGCTCTGAAAAGATTGTTAACAGTATGCGACAAAAAAGACCTGATTTGTGGCAGACAGGGCACTGGTTTTGCCACCACGACAATGCACCTACTCACACAGGCATCTCAAGGGCTCCTGTTTTTGGCCAAAAACATCATGTTTCTCTTACCCCATGAAACTTACTCACCTGACCTGCCATATGACTTCATTTTGTTTACACAAATGCAGAGGGACATGAAAGGACAGTGATTTGACAATGTAGAAGAAGTGAAGAAAAAAACAAAGGAAGTGATGCTGGCAGCCATCCAAACAGATGAGTTAGAAAATGTTTCCAAGAATGGAATAATAGATTTGACAAATGTATTAAGCGTAATGGAGAGTGCTTTGAAGGTGATAAGGTTGTTTTGAAAAATTAAATGACTTAAAATTTTAAAACTCAGGTTTTGGGGAGGTACCCCTTCCTATCTATTGGGGAACTTGGAAGCCATTAGAAATTAACACTCTACTCTCTTGCTTAATGGCATCACTATCTAAACAGTGATGTGATTTATGAGTCTGGAAATCATTGTAAACACAGCCTCTCTTTTACTTTATTGTGATTCTTTCTCACTCGCATTCAATCTGTCTATACAATCTTATTAACCTGAGTTACAAAGGGTCTCTTAAAATTTCTTCTTCTACTGCTATGTGGTTAGGTCCCAGAGCCAAGACAGAGACCCTCGCCAACCCTTAGTATTAATAGTTTTACTATTTCTTAGACCTTCTCAGCAGAGCACTGAAATACTCACTGAGGATTGTCACTGACATGGATTTCTCTCAAGTACAATAGGTTTTCTTTTCTTCTAGTAAGGTTAAACATGGTCTTGCTTGCTATATATAGTGTGCTCACTTTCTCTGTTTTTGTCATTCTCTCAATTTCAAAACATGAAGTATTAATATTTTTAAACATTAAAATTAATATATTCACAGTTTAAGTTTTGTTTTTAAAACATTATTTGAAATGTTAAAAAATGTCAAATGATCTGTTGTGGGTCCTTGCTGTTGAGTTGTTTCTGGCTCACAGTGACACCATGTACAATAGAACTAAATATTGCCTGACCTTGTGCCACCTTCAGGAAGGAAAGCATGCTTGTGTTAGTCTGGGTACTTCAGAGAAACAAATCCACAGAAACTCATGTATAAGAGAGAGTTCTATATGAAGGGTAAGGCCACATCAAGAAAATATTCAAACCCAGTGCTGCCCAAGCCCAAAAGTAACTCATTAACCCATATGTCCAACACCAGTCCACAAAGTCCTCCTCCATCTCACAAAACAGCCGCAATGACGCCAACTGCAGGAGGAAAGCCGAATCTGAACGTGTAAGCATCTCAGCACTGGCTGCTCCAGCATCCAGGGCTGCATCCAGGTAGGTCGATGTATCTTCTCCTCAGGGATGTCTTGCAGGAATTGAGCCTTGCAAGCTGAAGCAGGGAACTGGCTAAGGCAGCTGCACCTTGGTCCGACCATCAGAAAGCAAGAGACCCGAGAACTAGAAAGGTGAGGCTCACCGAGCCGTTTATCTCTCTGCCCTTCAATCAACCCCACATGTGTTTATCGGCCAGGTTGGCACAATAAACCTTAACTATATCAATGCTTAACTGCACTGTTGCATTCACTGTATATTTTCAATGCCGGACAACCAAGGGAAGTCATTTTCCAGCACAATATCAGACAATAGTCGGTTGTGATTCATAGGATTTCCACTCGCTAATTTTCATAAAGTGGATTTCCAGGGCTTTCTTTTAGTTTCCCTGAGCACGAGGCTCCACTGCAACCTGCTCACCAGAGCGACCCTGATGGCACTTGCAATAATGCTGGGACAGCTTCCAGCAGCACTCAAGCCACAACCGTGAAAATAGTGAAGTAACACTGTCAAAGCTTGAAATAGCAGCCTTAGGTGGGGTTTCTCTAGAAATTATGTGCATAGGTTGCTGATTATTGTCTTTAGGGTATTGATACTGAAACCATTATCACCAATGTGAAATAGTCTTATTTTTAAATATACTGATAATGATCAAACAACAGAGTTTAGAAAGGAAAATAGAGATTTAAAAAATGTTAGCTACCTTTTCCCTTCTCTCTTTATTCTACAGCTCTTGGCATCAAATTTCCCCAGAGAATACTAGGCTCTATAATATAGTATTTCTTTTTTTTAATCATTTTATTGGGGGCTCATGTAACTCTTATCACAATCCATACATGCATCAATTGTATAAAGCACATTTGTACATTCGTTACCCTCATCATTCTCAAAATATTTGCTCTCCACGGAAGCCCCTGGCATCAGCTCCACATTTTCCCCCCTCCCTTGTGCTCCCTCCTCCCTCATGAACCCTTGATAATGTATAAATTATTATTTTGTCATATCTTACACTGCCCGACATCTCCCTTCACCCAATTTTCTGTTGTCTGTCCCCCAGGGAGGAGGTTATATGAAGATCCTTACAATCAGTTCCCCCTCTCTACTTCATCCTCCATCCACCCTCCCTGTATTGCCACTCTCACCACTGGTCCTGAAGGGATCATCCACCCTGGATTACCTGTGTTTCCAGTTCCTACCTGCACATCCTCTGGTCTAGCCAGATTTTTAAAGTAGAATTGGGATCATGATAGTGGGGGCAGGAAGCATTTAGGAACTAGAGGAAAATCCAGTGGTTTTGAACTGCTGATCTTGTGGTTAGCTCCCCAACACGTAACCTATTATGTCACCAGGGCTCCATTCTATAATTATATTATAATTACAATTCGAAAATTATATTATAATTATAATATAATTCTACAATTATATTATAATTAGAATGGAGCCCTGGTGATGTAATCGGTAAATGTTGGGGAGCTAACCACAAGATCAGCATCAAACCACTGGTTGCTGCGAGGCAGAAAGATGAGGCTTTACACTCTCATAAAATTTAGTCTCAGAAACCAACAGGGACAGTTCTACTTTACGTTATAGGGTCGCTACTAGTCGAAATCAGATGGCAGTGAGTTTTAAAAAAAATTATTATTACAGAGTAAAACGGATGCTTCATTATTATTATCACATCAAATATACCTGGTACATGAAAGCGCTGTGCATCTAGTTTCATACATGTGGGAAAAGGGAATTGCTTGTACCTCTATTTATATTATTTAATAATGAGGCAAAGATAGAATTTGCTTTCTCATGAAATTTTAAAAAAAAGACAGCAATTTTAGTCCCCCGATTTGCTTTATGTAAATTTCCCTGCCTTTCCTTTCCAGCGTATTCCTTTGCTGTTGCTTTGCTGTTGTGTTGCTGGTGCTCTTGAGTGGAGACTGAGCCAAGCAACTCCGTAGGAAACAAAAGAACCTTCTCGGATGACAGAACGACTTCTGCCCAGCCCTGCCTCATCCTCATGTGTGCGTCCCTTATTGCAGCCTCTGTGCCAGTCCGTCTTGTTCAGAGGGTTCCTCTTTTTCGCTCATCCTCTACTTTACCAAGCATGGGGTCCTCTTCCAGGACCTGGTCTTTCCTAAGAACATGTCCAGAGTACAGAACATGAAGTCTTTCCACCCTAACTTCTAAGGAGAATTCTGGCTGAACTCCTACAGTAGATCTGCTCATTCTTCTTTAGAATAGATACGACTCCTAGTGAATGAACTATCAGCTGTCTGGAAATGCTCCTGATTCTTGACAGCCTGCAGTTCCCCTGTTGCCTGTCAGACTGGGAGACTTATTGTTTCTCAAATGTGGGTCTGTGTGTTTCACTGGAGTTTTTGTCTGCTCTCTTAGGTTAAAGCAAGTCTGCACCACTTTCCATTCTCAGCCACCCACTATTTCTGGAGCTGCAGTGGCATTTTTATACAAGGAAAAATGTGTTCTGCCCATCTGTCAACCAGGGACATAATGTAGCTAAACCATCTCCCCTGTCTGACTGCATCATGAATGATGGAAACATAAAAGGGCAGGTTAGGCCTTTCCTTGGAGAACTGGTGTCAAGAGCTGCTAATCCCAGTGTTATGCTACTATGATAATGAGCATTAGGTGAGGCATGACCAACCGATTGAAGAAGCACGTCTGCCAGCGGATGTGGTGTCTAAACCTCACACGCTTTCCTGTAGCCTGCATTTGGAAAGCTTGAGCCCACAGGGTGTCTCTTTTTTGTGTGTGCCTGACTCGGGGATCAGGGAAAGAAAGCCAGGAAATATGGACAAGTGAACTTGCCTTATAATGACTACAGGATCCTGGACAAGTCGCCTCATTTGATCAAAATAATCTCTAAATAAACACAATGGAATTGTGCTTAATTGCCATTTGTAACATCTTTTGCTTTGTTTGTTTTTTAATCATTTTGGGGGGGCTTGTACGATTTTTACCATAATTCGTACATATACATCCATTGTGTTGAGCACATTTGTACATTTGTGGCCATCATCATTTTCAAAATGTTTTCTTTCTACTTGAGCCCTTGGTATCAGCTCTTCATTTTCCCATTCCCCTCCTCCCCCTCCCTCCCTCATGAATCCTTGATAATTTATAAATTATTATTATTTTGTCATGTCTTACACTGTCCGATGTCTCCCACACCCACTTTTCTGTTGTCCATCCTCCAGGGAGGGGGTTATATACAGATCATTGTGATCGGTTCCCCTTTCTCCCCTACCTTCCCCTTCCCCTCCTGGTATCACTACTCTCGTTACTGGTCCTGAGGGGTTATCAGTCCTGGATTCCCTGTGTTTCCAGTTCTGATTTGTACCCATGTACATGCTCTGGTCTAGCCGGATTTGTAAGGTAGAACTGGGATCATGATAAGTGGGGGAAAGGAAGCAGTAAAGAACTAGAGAAAAGTTGTATGTTTCTTCTGTGTGTGTGTGTACTTTTTCATTTTGAAAACTCAAAAAAGTGCAAGATGAAAGAATTTTTGCAACTTTTTACACTTCTAAAAGTATCAGTAAAATAGAATGATAAAAGGGTAAGCAAACCTTTACAAGATAGCAATTATGGTTTATAAAGATTCTGTTATTATTGCTATTACTTTGCCATTAAGTATTTTATAAGTCATTTACTGGGTGTATATGGCAACTTTTCCTGCCTTTTTGAAGGTTAGGAAGTTGGGGCTCTTGGAAACCATTCTAAGGAGACACCACCACTACAAAACACCACACTCAGAGAATATACTTGCACAGCACTGACATTTATAATCTAGGGATCTACTCTAGAACACCCACTTGGGGTTTATACACACACTAGGATTATTGACTAAGAAAATATCTATTTTCTTTTATTTAAACAGAAATAAGATGAAGCTGCTGATAACATTTCACTAAAATATGATTGATTCATAACTGTTATATCACATGAAATTAAGAGGAATTAAAGATGAGTACTAACTCACTAATCAAATTCAAGTTCTGGACAGTATTATTTAAAACAGTATTAGTTTAGATAGCCATTATATCTTTTCAGGGGCATTTTAATGAGTAATTTTACAAGGAGGGTTTTCAAAAGTTCATGGAAAAATAAGCATAGAACTTTCCTACAAACTTTTGATGCTTTCTTGTATATGTCAACTAGAAAGTTGTATGTTTCATTGATACTACCCTGCACCCTGACTGGCTTGTCTTCTCCCTGTGACCCTTCTGTAAGGGGATGTCCAGTTGCCTACAGATGGGCTTTGGGTCTCCACTCCGCACTCCCTTTCATTCACAATGATATGATTTTTTGTTCTTTGATGCCTGATACCTGATACTATCAGCACCTTGTGATCACACGGGCTGGTGTGCTTCTTCCATGTGGGCTTTGTTGCTTCTGAGCTAGATGGCCGCTTGTTTACCTTCAAGCCTTTAAGACCCCAGACACTATATCTTTTGATAGCTGAGCACCATTAACTTCATTCACCACATTTGCTTATGCACATGTTTTGTCTTCAGCGATCATGTCTGGAAGGTGGGTCATGGAATGCCAGGTTAATAAAAGAAAGTGTTCTTGTATTGAGGGA
The DNA here is from genome assembly GCF_000313985.2 of Echinops telfairi. Lineage (NCBI taxonomy): Eukaryota > Metazoa > Chordata > Mammalia > Afrosoricida > Tenrecidae > Echinops > Echinops telfairi. Next base: position 90,335,637 of record NW_022111373.1, read on the forward strand.
GTACCTAAGTAGAGACCAAATATCCATCTGTGACCTTAATAATAAACCTATAAATATATACACATAGATCTAGTTCCCCATCATCATATATATGAATATATTTACATATGTGCATGCCTGTATTTAGGCCTCTATAAATGTCTTTTGCCTCCTAGTTCCTTCCTCTATTTTCTTTTACTTATCTCTTGTCCCACTATCATGTTCAGCCTTCATTTGGGTTTCAGTAATCCCTCTTGGTAATATTGCCCTTGATCAAGCCCTACCAGGTCTCTTATACCCTCCTCACCACCGATTTTGGATCACTTGCTGTTCCCTTGCCTGGGGTTGCTAACGCCCACTTCCTTCCTACCCCTACCCCTCTTCCATGTTCCCCTGGAACTGTTGGTCCCATTGTTTTCTCCTCCAGATTGTTTATCCTGCCTATCATATCTAGATAGACCTGCAGAGATAATAATATGCACAAAAAACATGACAGAGCAAAACAAAGCAACAAAAGAAAACAAAGCAACAACAACAAAAGAAATGACAAAAAAGAAAAGCCTGTAAATAGTTCAAGGTCTGTTTGTTGACCTTTAGGAGTGTTTTCTGGTTGAGTCTGATTGGGTGCCATGCCCTGGCCCCACAATCTATTTTTGGTATTCCCTGGGGACTTCATTGCTCTGTTCCCCTTGCTGTTCTGTTGCACACCCTTAGTGTTTCTCCTCAGTGTGGTGGGGTCAGATCAGGCACAATTCCTGCACTGTGTCTCCAGTGTTGTTCCCCATAGTGCATGGGTCAATGAGGGGCATCATGATTGCTGTTTGCATTGCGTTGTTTTAGAAGAGCCCTGCGCCATTTACTGGAGAGTCTAAGAGCACTGGGCTCTCTCTGGGAGACTTGAAGGAGTGCTTCTTTGAACTTCCTGCAGCTAATTGCACTATGGAATTGGCCTACTGCTTTATCCTTTTATGGCTTCACTTTTTTCCTAGTCAACCAGTATTCTGTTATTTGGAGGGCAAGTTGGATGATCCTCTCAGGGGACGCTGGTTGGATGGTTGTGGACCTGAGAGGATGGTGTTGCACTGGGTGATCTCACAAGAAACTGCTATGGTGTGGCCCACAGCAGATTGGGGCACTGCAGAGGGCATGCGGTGGTGCCTGCTGCAATGGGAGTGCCATGGAAAGGCAGGAAGAAGATGGGTGGGATTTCCCCAGCCATGTGTTATGTGTTGCAGAGGGCTGGCTGGTGGAATTTCCTCTGTAGCAAGGTGGGTGGAATTTCCCCCTGAGGAAGGTGGGTGGGTTTTCCCCAGTCTCGGGTTAGACTGCAGAGGGTGGAACTCTCCCAGCTGGGTGGAGGACAGGTTTAAATGCCCTAGGCTAAGAGGAATGGCCTAGAGGTTGCCAGAGGCCTGTGAGATAAAGTGCAAGAGAGAAAACAAACACAAAAAAACAAAAACAAAATAGCCTGCTGAGACCGTTGGGGGGAAATAGAGAAGAGAGGGAAGCAAAAGTAACAAATTAGCTGGGCACCTATCCCTGACAGTGGGGCTGGAGGGATTTAAACCCTGCCCAGAGGTGGTGGCAAGCTGTGGTTGTGTGGAGATAAAACCCTTGGGCTGGTTCCAAGTGATCCCGGCTCTGGCAGAGACAGTGGTGGGGCTAAGGTTAGACCCTCGTCGACCTCCACTGTGGTAAGGCAAAAGCCCCCAGCACCTCAAAAGAGTGGATCTGTGCCTACTTTTCTTTGTGATGCTCCTCCTGCGACCTGGTGCTGCAACTCTCCAGTGATTACTTCTGCAGAGTCCCACAGGTATGTGTTACTCAGTCACCATCTTGCCGGAAGTCTCCATTTCTAACATCTTAATCACAATTGGCTCAATGAGTCCTGGTGTTATAGTGGGTTATGGGGTAACCTGCTAACTTCAATGTCAGTAGCACACATTTTTCCTTGTATAAAAATGTCACTGCGGCTCCAGAAATAGTTTGTACCTATCAGACTCTCCACAAGGGAACGCTGAGGCTTTTTACTCCTGTAAAGATTTACAGAGTTGGAAGCCCACACAAGTAGTTCTACATTATCCTAGAGAGTTACTATAAGACATAGTGAATTTGATGACATTGAATTTGAGTTTTTGTTCATTTTTTAATTTCAGGTGACACTGCAACAACATGGGAAGCTAAGGTTGCTGACCTTATGTGCAGTAAAAAGTAAAAAATAATTTGTGTATAATTTTCAGTTGACCCTTGAACACACAGGTTTGAACACACAGGTTTGGCCCACTTATAGGTTCTTTTTTTCCCCCTTTGGCTATTGTGGTGAGCTTAACTATGTACTTAAAACACTGTGTAGTTTTTATCTCCATGTGCTAATTATCTCCATGTGAGCAGTGGTCTCTATATCAGGTAGACTCCATACTGGTGAGATGATCTGCTGACAGGATGTTTTAAGTGGATACTTAAAACAATTGAGCTTGCAGCAGCAACAGGAAAAAAAAAACCCACACAAGTAGATCAGAGAAGTACACACATGTGGTGCTCACGGGTCAGGTGCATTACCAAGCACACTGATGGTTCAGTAGTAAAATTCTTATCTTTCTTATAGGAGATCAGGTTTTATTTCTAGTTAATTGATCTTATGTACAACCACTTCTTGCCTATCAATGGAGGCTTGTGTGCTGCTGTAATGCTGGAAAGATTTCATAGGAGCTTCCAGACTAAGACAGACTAGGGAAAAGGCTTGTAATCTACTTCTGAAGTCAGCCTTTGAAAACCCAACTTGCTTCTGTCGCTGATCATGGAAATGATGTCGGACTGGGCAGCCTTTCATTTGCTATGGATAGGGACACGGAGTCAGGGACCAACTTGGCTGCTGTTAATAATTCTTCACATTCTATTTACTTAGGCTTACAGAAACTATTGACTTAATGTTGACTTAATATTGACTTGCATAGGTCTGTAGGGTAATCTTTCAATTGCACAGAGGGTTCATCCACATACACGATATTTCTTCCAAACATTTACAGCCCAAATTTCCCGTGATAAAGTGCATATTTAGTAATTATAGATGAGGTAAGACTAGCATGCTCATAAAAATCATAGCCCAATTTGTAATCAGGAAGAAGTCTGAAAATGAAGAATATTGACCAAGATACTTGATTTGCTTGCTGGGTAGATGGGTTCTTGTTCTTCTCCCTGTCCCCACTCCCCACGCCCATTTGAATATTTTATACCCACAAAGCAGAGGGGCTGGCAGTGGTCTGGGGTCTTCCTCCGGCAGAGGTGCACACTGGGGTCTCGGGGCTGCCCCACCAGCAGGCTGGTTTGCAGGCAGGCCGTCATGGGTGCCGGGGGGAAGGGTCCAGGTACGAAGGGCTGTGGGTTGGGGCAGAGCTTGTGGGACTAGAGGTAGCGGGGCAGGTCCTTCTCCATCACCAAGGGCGCCACCATGGGACCTTACCGCTTCACCACACAGCCGTCCTTGTGGATAGGAACTTGGTGAAGTTCCCCTTGATGGCGTTCCCCAGGATGCTCCGTCCCTTGGGTGGGACTTCCATCCACTTCCACAGCGGGTGGGCGTCTTCCCCGTTCACACAGACCTTGCTGTACATACCGAATTTGACAATAGAGTCGACAGCGAACTCTAATCTCGGCATTACTCCCGGGCTCCTGCCTCCCCAACTGGAGCAGGGGAGAGAGAGGGTCCACGAACAGCACTCAGCATAGCGGGTGTGCAGGTCGACGAGCTGAGTGTAGTTTTGCCTCATTGGAGGGCTACGTTGGTTACGATGCACACAAAACCCCTTGACTTGTCCAAGTTCACCATGCGCCCATCAATGTCTTTGGCACTGTCCTAGTCGTGCATGGAGCGCGTGCAGCACTAATCGTCATGGGAAGCATACATGGTGGTGGCCAAGCCGGGCACGAGGACAGTGCGTAACAGAACCACCGGCTTGAGCAGGCAGGTGACAAAGAAACTCATCTCGACGATGGCGGGGGTCTCCTTGTTCCTGTTTTTAAGATCCATGCCCTGTCCCAAGTAACTTTGTTTTTTGTTGTTGTTGAGTGTACTTTCTGCCCCATTAATATTTGTCTTGGCCATTTGCTGGTGTTTGGTCAATGAAATATTTAGGTATGCTGCATCGGCAGATTTAAAAAATGTTTTAGCATTGTGTCTGTGTATTCCATCCGGAGATGTCCACGTGTCTCGTCACAGGGTGTGCTCTTGATAAAAGGCATATCCTATGAAGAAGTTATTGGGCTTACAAAATTCTATCTTGCAATCTCCAGCTTCATGTCTGTCACCCAGACCATATTTTCCAAGTACTGTTCCTCCTTCTTTGTTTCCAATGTTTGTATTCCAATCATCAATAGTTACCATTGCATCTTGAGCGTATATTTGATACATTTCAGACTGAAGATGTTGGTAGAATTCTTAGAGTTATGCATCACTAGATTTAGTGGCTGTGCTTAAATTTGAATACTAGTTGAATTGATTGGATTTCCTTTTTTGCAGTTAGATACTATCTTATCACAGCATTGCACTTCAAGATAGATAATGAAATATAACAAACATTTATTGGGGTCACTTATGGTAGAAAAAATTCCTACCCCAGATGCACATAACCCAATTGTTAAATAAAATATTTCTGGGGTGAGTACAATCTCAACCAGTGTTTTAAGACCGCCAATTCCTCTTTTCCTTTCCCCGCAAGCTGTGTAAGCAATGGGTCATAACAAACAGTAAACAGCCTTTTAGGCAATAGCATCTTCAACTCTACTAGGAGGTAAAGATTCCAATTACATCAAAGCCTAAGTTCTCTCAATTTTCTCTTAAAGAAAGTTCCTTTAGTATGTACAATTATCACAGCATTAGCAGAGCAGTCCTTTTTGGTGATGAATTTGCTACCACTCCTGTTGAATCTGTCCTTCCTGGCATAGTACGCCATCTGATTATCTGATTCAAAATCGCCAGTACTGGTCCATTTCAGCTCACTAACACCTAGGATATCAGTCTTTATGAGTTCCATTTCAATATTGACCACTTCCAATTCATACTTTGTACATTTCAAGGTCCTATTAATGCTTGCAGCCGTTTGTTCTCATTTTGAGTCATGCTCCAGCAGCAAATGAATGTCTTGAAGACTTAACCCCTGTACACTTCACTCTATCCACATCATTATGGCCCACCCTACTTTGGTCATATTTTGAGTACCTTCCAACCTGAGGGGCTGATCTTATGGTACTGTCTCTGACAATGTTTTGCTTGTGTATGAGGTTTTCCATATCTGACAATTTAATGCTATTCATTGATTTTCAGTGGCTAATTTCTCAGAAGTGGACAGCCAATATTCCTTCTTTGTCATCTGTTCTTAATTTGGAAACTCAGCTGAAACCTGTTCATTTTGGGTGACCTACTAGTATTTGCAGTACCACTAGCCTATTGACAAATAAGAGAGCTTCCTTTATCTCAGCAACACACAAGCCACCATAGTATGTCAAACTGACAGTATATATCTGTGGGAAGAGACAATGGAGGAGTTTACTAGCAGATAAAATCAAGTCAGGGGCCAATCAATTACTCAAACATAAGTTCAGGTTGAAGCTTAAAAAAATTAAAACAGGTCTACATGATTCAAATATGACTTTGAGTCTATCCCACATAGGTTTGGAGAAAATCTCAAGAACAGATTTGTTGCACTAAGCACTGAGAACCGAAGGCCTTATGAGCTGTGGGAAGACATCAAGAACATCATACATGAAGAAAGCAAAATGTTGTTAAAAAGAGAGAAAAGAAAGAAAATATGTCAGAAAAGACTCTGAAACTTGTTCTTGATGGTTCAATAGCTAAAACAAATGGATGAAATGATGAAGTGCCTGATAATACCTGATCCCTTCGATACCTCATGACCACACAGGCTGGTGTGCTTCTTCCATGTGGGCTTTGTTGCTGCTGAGCTAGATGGCCACTTGTTTACCTTCAAGCCTTTAAGACCCTAGATGCTATATCTTTTGATAGCTGGGCTCCATTAGCTTTCTTCACCACCTTTGCTTATGCACCCATTTGTCTTCAGCGATCGTATTGGGAAGGTGAACACACAATGATATGATTTTTTGGTTTTTGATGCCTGAGGGGGAGTGCAGATTGGGGACCCAAGACACATCTGTAGGCAACTGGACATCCCCGTACAGAAGGGTTGCAGAGAGGAGACAAGCCAGTCAGTGTGCAGTGTAGCAATAATGAGAAACACAACTTTCCTCTAGTTCCTAAATGCTTTCTCCTACCCCTCCCTCTCCCTCACTATCATGATCCTAATTCTACTTTACAAATCTGGCTAGACCAGCGGATGTACGCTGGTACAGATAGGAACTGGAAATACAGGGAATCCAGGGCGGATGATCCCTTCAGGACCAATGCTGAGAGTGGCGATACTGGAAGGGTGGAGGGAGGGTGGGTTGGAAAGGGGGAACCGATTACAAGGATCTACATATAACCTCCTCCCTGGGGGCTGGACAACAGAAAAGTGGGTGAGGGGATATGTTGGACAGTATGAGATATGACAAAATAATAATAATTTATAAATTATCAAGGGTTCATGAATGAGGGGGGAGCGGGGAGGGAGGGGGAAAAATGAGGAGCTGATACCAAGGGCTCAAGCAGAAAACAAATGTTTTGTGAATGACGATGGCAACAAATGTACAAATGTGCTTGACACAATGGATGTGTGTATGGATTGTGATAAGAGTTGTACAAGCCCCCAATAAGATGATTTTTTAAAAAGAAACAAATGATGAAGTAAAAGAACTAAACTGGAATTTTCAAAGGGCAGCTTGAGATGACAAAGCTAAATATTATAATGAAATGTCTAAAGACCTAGGGTTTGAAAACCAAAAAGGAAGAACATACTCAGCATATCTTAAACTAAAAAACAAACAAACAAATGAAAAAAAAAACAAGAAAAAATTCAAGCCTTGCACGACAATATTGAAAGATTCTAGGGGAACAATATGGAATTACACAGGAAGCATCAAAAGAAGATGGAAAGAATAGAGTCACTCTACCTAAAAGAAGTAGTTGACGTTTAACCATTTCAAGAAGTAGCTTATGAGCAAGAACCCATGGCACTGAAGAAAGAAATTCTAGCTGCACTGAAAGCACTAGCCAAAAACAAGACTCTACGAATTGATGGCATACCAATGAAATGTGGAAGAGGTGATATCATTGATGATATCTGATGGATCTGGGCTGAAAGCAGAAAACACTAGAAAGATATTTACTCGTGCTTTATTGACTGTGCAAAGGCATTCAACTGTGAGGATCAAACTATGGGCAGCCTTGAGAAGAATGAGTACTCCAGAACACTTACTGTGTTCATGCAGAACCTGTACATGGAACAAGATGCAGTTGTGTGAACAGAACAAGTAAAAACTGTATAGTTTAAAACCAGGAAATATTGCTTCAGGGTAGCGTCCTATTATAATATTTATTCAGTCTGTATGCTTTATGCTTTATCAGAGAAGCTGGATTATATGAAGAAGAATGCAGCATGAGGATTAGAAGAAGGCTTATTAACAACTTGTGATATGCAGATGACATAATCTTGCTTGCTGAAAGTGAGGAGGACTTGAAGCACTTGCTGATGAATACCAAGGCCTACATCCTTAAGTATGGACTATAACTCAATTTAAAGAAAACTGGACCAATAGAGAAAAGGTGGCAATTTTCAAGGATTTTGTCTTACTTGGATCAACAAGCAATGCTTATGGAAGCAGCAGTCAAGAGATCCAATGATACATTGTATTGGATAAATCTGCCGCACAAGATCTTTTTAAAAGGTTGAAAAGAAAGGGTGTTAATTTGAGGACTAAAGTGTGCCTGACCCAAGCCATGGTATTTTCAATTACCTCATATGGTTGAATATTGAATAAGGAAAACCGAAGAAGAATCAATGCATTTGAATTATAGTGCTTGCAAAGAATATCGAAAGTACCATGGATTTATTAAAGAACAAACAAATCTGTCTTGGAATAAGGCCAACCGTAATGCTCCTTAGAGGCAAGGACGGTGGGACTTAGTCTCATGTACTTAAGGCATGTTGCCAGAAGAAACTAGTCCATGGAGAAGGATAGAGGGCAGTAAAGGATGGAGGGTCAGTAAAGGATGGAGGGGCAGTAAGTAGATGGGCAGCAAAAAAAAAAAAAAAAAAGGAAGGCCCTCAACAAGGATTATCACAGTGGCTTCAACAAGTGACTGAAATATAAGCACAGTGGTGAGGATGCCACAGGACCAGACAGTGTCTCATTCTGTTCTCAGAGGGTTGCTTTGAGTCGAAACAGATTCAATGGCAGCTAACAAAAACACCCAGTACTGTGTCCCGGGCCTCATCAGCTACTGCTTCAAGGAGAATGAGAGATTCCTTATAGACTAGACCCAACTCCAAAGAGGAATCCAGAGCAAAGCTTATCTGCAGATCAAGTACAAGAAAAAGACATTTTTTAACTTATAGGTTTTGAGGTTATTAAATAGCAAAAATTGACTGTCAGGTTCTCCAGAAACTAGAAACACCCAATCAAAAATAAACATACTACCATTGGATTGATTCCAACTCATAGTAACCTTATTTGACAGAGAAGAATGACAAGTTACTCTTTCAGAGATGGTAAGTCTCTATGAGAAAATATAGCCTTATCTTTCATCCAGGGAATTGCTGTTGGGTTTGAACTGCCAACCCTGTGGTTGAGAGTCTGGTACTTAACAGACTGTGGCACCAGGGATCTTAATAAAAACATGGAGCGAACTTTTACAATTTGCATATAAAAATTATATGTACATAAAAATGTTGTTGTGGTTCTTATTAGGTACCATCACATTACCTTTATGTATAAGTTAATATGAAAACCTTATCTATAAGGGTAGATAGATATAAATGTATTAAGAGATGGGTGCGTATGATTACGAGGGCTGGCTAGTTTGAAATTGGTGAGGCATTTTAACCAACCCATTGCCATCAAGTCTGTTCTGACTCCTACCAGAGTAGGGTAGCTGTAGAGGGCAGAGTAGAACTGCTACCTCGGTTTCCGAGGCTGTCTATCTTTACAGGGCCAGAAAGTCTCATCTTTCTATCACTGAGTGGCTAGTCAGGTCAAACTGCTGATCTTGTGGTTAGTAGCCCAGGAAGCAACCTACTATGCTACCAGGGCTCCTGGAAGGTATGCTAGCAGGCTAGGAATACAGGTATAATTTTTATGTTACAGTTTCTGGGCACAATTTCTTCTTTGTGGAATGTTAGACCTTGAATGGATTAGATGAGTCCCACCTACAATATTGAGGCTAATCTCCTGTACTTAAAGCCCATTGACTATAGATGTTAAAGCACATCGAGATAATACCTTCACAGAAATATCTAGATTAATGCTTGATTAAAAAAACTAAGCACTATAAATGTAAAACATAGTGTCATAAAATTGATTACAAATCATAGTGATTCTATATAGGGCTTCTGGGCCATATATAGCTTATGGGAGCTTTTTATGGGAACATAAAGCTTTGTATAGCTTTATAGAAGCACAAGCAGCCATGAAGCAAACAGCCTCCTATTTCTCTTGAGGAGTAACTGATGGGTTTGAACTGGGGGTGCTGTGGTTAGCAGTTCAAAGCTTACTTGACAGCACTAGGAGGGCTCCTTAGCTACTACTAAAGTATAGTCAAATTGCATATGAAACTGATCATCACACTGACCTGAATGCACTTTTTCTGAGAATTTGAATTCCAAGTTTTAGGGAGAAAGGACATAAGAATATGTTACTAGGGATGGAGTGAATTCAGGACAGAAAGAAGAGACTTAAAAAACCAGAGGCACATTTGACTAACTTCATAACCATGATCTTTTCAATCTCCTCAGATGCATGAGAAAGTTGGACACTGAATAAGGAAGACGGAAGAAGAATGGATACATTTGGATTCTGTATTGGCAAAGAATATTGAATATGTCATGGATTGTGGGCAGAACAAACAAATCTGTCTTGGAAGAAGTATAGCCAGAATATTCCTTAGAGGTGAGACAAGTGAGACTTTGCTTTGCTTACTTTGAACAAGTTATCCGAAGGGACCACTCCCTGAAAAGGCCCATGGTGCTTGGTAAAGCAGAGGGCCTGCGATAAAGAAGAAGACCCTCAATGAGACGGATCATCATCGTGGCTGATCAATGGGCTCAAGCAGCAATGATGGAGAGGATAGTGCAGCAGTAGGCAGGGTTTGTTCTGTGGTACTTGGGGTTACTATGAGTCAGAACTAAATCAATAACACCTAACAACAACAGTATAGATTGGTCAAAGACTATTGAGCTTCACAAGCTCTGATTTGAATTGAGCATCTTTTAAGTGTTGACTTTTCTCAGAGCTCTTTCACACTCTGCATACATTCTGCCCAGGCACTCTCAAACACTCTCACGCCATATGCTGGTCCTTAACGTGTCAATATCTTCTGCCATTTTCTGAAGCGACAAGCCTACATTGGTGACCTACGCTTGGATGGCCATTGACCCTCAAACCCAATGGTCCCAAAGTGAGCTTGTCAAATTGGTTCTGCCGAACCCAAACCCCTGCTCCTCGATGACATCCCATCATCCCATCTCAATGAGTGACACCCTGTCCACTGTGTGGCTATTGCAATTGTCCAAGAAAAAAACGGAAATATCTTCCTTGACTTTCCCCCTTCTTCTCTTACATCAATCAAGCCCTCAATAGTATTGATCAGTTAAAATCGTGTTGTCATTCAGCTAAAAACCAAATGGAGGACAAGCCTTTTCCATTCCTCCAGCATCATTATTTTTGCACCTATATTACACTTCCCTCCAGTGCCTTCTTTCTGGTGAACGTCTATAGTCTAACTGTGCCTTCTTTTCTTCTGGGCTCTTGCATAGTTCTTGCCTGTGCCTGTAGTGAAGTGAAATGACCGGCATGATTTTTCTATCCGTAGTCTTTGTAACTAATTCCCACCAAAATAGTGAGATAAATAGGATGTATGGGCTGATATGAGAGGATTGGTGAGCTTGGCTATTCCATTGGGAATAAAGTATCCTCCTCAGCAGTTGGAACCAATAATCTCATGACCACCCAAACCAAAGAGCCACAACCAAAGCAGCGTACACCTGAGCTCTCTGTGTGGAAAAGCGGTGGTGTAGCATAAGACAACATGCCACTCTTCCAGTCCACCGAAGGAGTAAAGCTGAATGCCTTTAGGCAGGAGGCTGCCTTGCAGCGTGGGGAGCTCCTTGGGCATTTATCAGTGCTAAGGGAGCTTTATAATACTTCCACAAGCAGGGCAGAGGCTAAGGGGCCTTGCAGCGGAGAGGCCAAGCATCAGAGAGAGCAGTGTCTGCTGACACAGCCTAGAAGAAGTGTTGCAAACAAAAGAACTGCATCCTTACTATTTTATTATCATTCACTTCGTGTACACGGTTAACTTCCCTATTAAACCTCACCATCCTCACAATGTGTGCTGTCTGTAAATTCTGGGTTGTCATTACAATGGGTAATTGTACCCTGCAGAGAAGTAGAGCACTGTGGGAAGCACAGAAAGTTGGCGGGTACGGCCATGTCGGGGACCTCTGCCTTGCGGGCTGGGGTGGCATGGAATCTCTCCTCCATGTGTCCCAGAAGGAGGCCAGTCTTGAGTCCCATGCCTTGCCAGCACCTCCCAATCACTTTCTTCATAATGCACGTTTCTTAGATGACTCTGATTCATCTGTAGATCAGTATAGACCAGTAGTTCTGCACAGGGGGTGATGTCCCTTTCTCTGGGAAATCCTTCCCTGACCTACCCAGGATGGGTCACGAGACCCTCCCATGGGGTCTTATGCCCCTCTTCATAGTCTCATCATAACCCTTCACCCGTGTGCTAATATTCTCCCTCTACTTGCCTGTCTCCTCCTCTAGAAAGTGACCTTCTGGAAGACAAGAATCACAGGCCATTTTCCAGCACACTGCATTCATGGGTGTGCAGTACGCATTGCTTAAATGAGTAAACAAATGAATAAACAAAAGCCTCTATAAATAGATCTAACACACCAGACATTTTTGAGAATGAATGTTATTTACACACAGTGCAAGGCCTGTCTTCAGAAATTTAGTCATGGCAAAAGGATTCAGGCTGAGAGATAAAACCTCAGTGTTTAGAACTACTCTAATCCATATCTTTGCAGTACAGCCAAGACAGGCATTATTTCAGAGTTTCCTTGGATATGGTGGCTATAGGAAACTGTCCATATTTCTGTAGGAAACGGGCATTTTAATTGTTACTTTGTTTTCCAGGGGCTCCTCCTGCAGATGACGTGCTGGCCATGGAAATCTCCAGACCACAGTATGATGCGAGCTCCAGGATGATCACTAGTCTTGATATTCCCACAACCCGAGTTTTACATTAAATACAAGCTAAAACGGTTTATGTCAAGACTTTCATTTATAGGTGAAAATGCCACATAATGCAAGTTAAGACAGCGTGAACCAATATATTTCATCACCCAGTACCATAATCTATTAAGCCTAAGGTATTTTCAGGGAATTGTCTTAAATCCTTTGGTGGTTTAAAGTCGCTTCAGAGGGATTAGTGGCTGAGAGGTAATTGTTATTGCTAATATTTTATTTGAAATGTCCTTCTCTGCAAAGGTAATGTGACATTTTGCTCATTGGCAAGACTGTTCTTTCTAGGAGAAAGATGAGTCAAAAGGTCAGTGCCCAGGAGAGGGAAGTCTGGGAGTATGTGCGATACAAGACAAGGGCCTGAGCTGAGGTGACCAGCTGAGCTATTTTTATAGTATTCCGTGAGGAGCCAAATTAAAAAAACATTATTCTTGCATTGTGAGATTAATCTTGTTTTAGTTATCTAGTTCTGCTGAAAGAGAGTGGATGACTTTAAAGAACAGAAATCTCTTCTTACAGTCTGAAGGCTGTGTCCAAATCACAGTCTGACTTATATGGATTCCTTTGTTTTCTGTGGTTCCAGAGGGTTTTTGGTTTTTTGAAGGGACTCTACAAATGGGTTTGGGGCTATCACTATCACCTGTAGCATTCCACAAACCAGGTGTTTCGAATTTAGGCCCTGGTTTCATTCTCTCCTCCAGATTTGGATCTTCTTATTTGCAGTCCTTGGATCACACCGTCTAGTGAGCTTCTTCTGTGCAAGCTTAGTTGACTCCTCACTTATATGGGTATTTGTTCTGAGACAAGCCTTTTACACCACTGATGCTATTTTTCAAGATAGCTGGGCACCATCTGATTTCTGTACCACATTTTTCTACAGTATTCATATTTTCAGAGATCACCTTAGGAGAGTGAATACCAGGCAGGGCGATGTCATAAAAACGAATTGTTTTATTAGGGCTATGATTAAGTGAAAGCTCAAAGTCCATTCATTTAACTATTGCTTTTATAATGCTCTGGCTCCCTTTTGGAGCTATCACGGACATCCTATTGCAGTGCATCATAGATCCCCACCTGGTCCTAAGGTAACTCCAATGATAGTAACATTATGTTAGTCTATGCTAAAGCCCTGTTGAACATAGGCTTTTATATGCATGTAGTACTACTTAGTAGACTCTAATATATGAATTGGTAACTTGTATAGCTTCAAAATGTTGGTGACTGGACACTAGTTACATATGCTCTGAGGGTTGTAGATATGGCACTACTATCAGTAACTCTCTCTCTCTCGTGTGTGTGTGTCTGTAACTAATCTTTTTTTATTAGTTAGAACATACCTTCTCAAACACTGAAAACTCCGTGTCTTCAAGTCAATGACAACGCACAGCAACCCTGTAAGACAGAAGAACTGCCCCTGTGGGTTTCCAAGACTGTAACTCTTTATGGGAGTAGAAAACTTCATATTTGTCCCTTGGAGCTGCTGCTGGTTTCAAACAGTTGATCCAGTGATTACCAAGCAAGTTGTGCTTCCAGGGCTCCTGGAACCCACCTTACTCTCATTTCATTCACATAAGAACAAAAACCCGCTTTTCAAATAGGATTCCATTCACAAGCATGGGGGTTAGGATTCTAACACCTATTATGAAAAGACACAGCCTAATCCCTAACGAATCTAGATAATTAATCAGCTCTAAAAAGAAACGAGTTCAGCTTTTTAAAAAAGAAATAAAAAGGGAGAATGAAACACATTGCAGGCTCTTTGCAGGCTCATTTCCTTTGATTTAGAAGACAATTCTTGGAGAGCTCCTAGAGGCTTTTATCTGTCCCTCTGCCACGGATCTCCAAGAATGTTTGGAAGCCACATGGGACAGATGTTATAAATGAAGGTTACCCTCACTCCATTTCCAGCAACTCTGATTCTATTGTTCTGAGATGGGCCCAAGAATCCTCATTTAAACGGGAGTTCCAGGAGATTGTAATACAAGAGTTTCTTATACCACACTTAGAGAAGACCAGAGTAATTTATCTGCTTCTTGCACATGTCAGCATATTTCTCAAATCTATATCTATGACCCAAATGCATTCTCTTAGTTCTAGACTCATTTACCCAAGCAACTATCAAAATCTCCACCTGAATGCCTCGTGCAATCAAAAATTTTCAAACTCAGTCAATTCAAACACAAACCTATTCTTCTTTTAGTAGTTTCTACTTCTGTAAATGGCATGAGAATCCATCACGTTCTAGAACATAAAAACTTAGGTATGTCTTCCCTTTCCAACATCTAATCTGTCATTGCCATCCTCTGGTCCCAACTCACATAATCTCTTAGCATCTCTTGTCTGGGCCGCGGTGGCTCACTAACTAGTCCGTTTACGTTCACTCTTTAATCTGTTCTTCTCAATGAGCTCGAGGGATCTTTGCAGAACATAAATTTCGATTTGCACCACTTCTTGCTAAAACATGTAATGATTCTTCATGGCCTTTAGAAACAGGCCCTGACTCCTTTACCTGGTTTAGAAAGCCCTGCTCATTTGTACTCCTGCCCACCCATGCAATCTTATCTCACACAACATCCTCTCTGGCTTCTGAGCTGTAACCCATGGTATTTTCTTCAGTTCTTCAAAAATGCACCCCCCTCAGCCCCTCTCCCTGACCCCTTACCTCCACCACCAAACCAAAAACCAAACTCACTGCCATTGAGTTGATACAGACTCACCCAGACTCACTGTGATGCTTATAGGACAGGGTAGAATTGTCCATGTGGCTTTCAGGGACTTTAACTCTTTAATGGAGTAGAACGCCTCATCTTTCTCCTTACCTCCAGCACAAGTTCTTTGGTCCTGAGCCAAGTTTCCAGGCTTATTTTCTTTTTCCATCAAGACCTCTTGCTTTCCTTAGCCTAGCCAACAGGTATGTCTCCTTCATATGGCATCTCAAATTATGTCTTTAGGACCCCTGAGCTAGCTCAGGATTCCTTACTATATCCTCTTGGAACAGTGAGAAGTTGGTCCTCATTATTCTAGGATCTGCATATGGAGCTTGCCTACTGGTAAAGATTCCCAGTGCACTGTCACGGGCACAAACAGATAAGCATGCACACATGCAGAGAGCTCAAAATGCCCATCTGGGGCTGAATCAGCCTGGATGGGAATGAACTAATGAAGTATTCACTGAGACTTTGTAAGATGTAAATACAGTGAGATGGTTAAGGTTTATTGTGCCAACCTGGCCAATAAACACATGTGAGGTTAATTGAAGGGCAGAGAGATAAATGGCTCAGTGAGCCTCGCCTTTCGAGTTCTCGGGTCTCTTGTTTTCTGATGGTTGGACCAGGGAGTAGCTGCCTTGGCCAGTTCCCTGCTTCAGTTTGCAAGGCTCACTTCCTGCAAGGCATCCCCGAGGAGAAGCCATATGGACCTACCCCGATGCAGCCCTGGGTGCTGGAACAGCCGTGTGGAGACCCCTGCCAGGGCTGAGATGCTTACACGTTCATGGATTTGGCTTTCCTCCTGCAGTCGGTGTCATTGTGTGTGTTTTGTGAGATGGAGGAGGACCTTGTAGATTGGTGTCAGACATATGGGCTAATGTTGGACTTATGGGCTTGGACAACACTGGATTGGGATGCTTTCTTAATGTACATTTACCCTTTATATAAAACTCTCTCTTATACATATGAATTTCTGTGGATTTGTTTCTCTAATGTACCCAGACTAACACATACAGCAAATAAGAATAATGAAGATACATTTAGTTCTGTGTTTGATTAATGTCTGTATTTGCTTAGACACTAAGATCCACAAAGGCAGTAGTTATGTCTTTCTTCTTCTTTTATTGCTCACCATGGAATTTCCAGTGTCTTTCAGGGTCCTTGGCACATGGAAGAAAAGGTACAACAACCTATTCCCGTGGAGGTGATTCTGCCTTAGGGTGACCCTGTGGATGTCAGAGTAGAGCTATACTTCATAGGAGTTTCAAAGACTGATTTTCTGAGAAGGAGGTCATCTCTAGGTGAAGTCACACCTCCAATTGAAACTCCAACCATGGAGGTAGCAGCTGATAGGATTTGTACTCACCATGAACTTGTTTAACACATGAAAGACATCAGTGAATGTTTGTTGAATAGAGTGTGTGAGACATATCACTGGTAGAACAATTTCCATTGAATTCCTTTAGACAGAAATCTCAGTTTGGCCAAGCATTCAGAACTTCAGGCAAAGTAAAGTGGAATGGCAAAGTCATTAGCTAAGTAAAGTAAGCAGGTAAGACAACATAGTTTTAATTTCTACCATTAAATGCACACAAATATTGTATCCAGTATCTAATTTTAAGCTGAGTTGACTTTTTAGTAATAGAAGCATAGCTTTTATTACCTTTTACAATAGTGATCCTGAATAAGAGGGTTTTAGACTTCACTTGGCATGAAGGATATTTGGAGTAATAGATGTTCTTGGTTTAATAATGAATTGGAGAGTCTGGTGTTAGACTATATAGTTGGAAAGTCTGATGTTAGACTCTATAGTTGGAAAGTCTGATGTTAGACTCTATAGTTGGAAAGTCTGATGTTAGACCATATAGTTGGAAAGTCTGATGTTAGACCATATAGTTGGAAAGTCTGATGCTTTGTGGCATTCTTCTAGGCCATTTCCCTTAAAACAACACTAATCCAATTCATGCTGAGGGCTCTATGGGACTTGCTGACTCATTCATAAAATCCTTTACCCTAATTTCCACACTTTGGTTTAAATATTCATAGACTCACACGCAGAGAGATTTGCTTCAGAAGTCTTAAACCTATTTAAACAATAGCTGAACACACCCATTAAATGGACTGATGTCTTAGATTCACCAGATTTTGTGTGTCATGGAAATCTATCATTTATTATTCACAACTCCATCTTTATGGTGCTTCCCCCAAAGAAGGCCATAGAGTTTTTCAACTGGAAATCATAAAATCAAGAGATAGAAGAAATAGTTAAATGCCCAAAGACTTTCAGGGTAAAAGCCAAAAGGGAATGTGGTTTAAAAAATAGCAAATGGACAGGATAGTATAAGATATGAATTATGTTCATAAAATAAAAACATATATGATATTATTATATCAGCAGAATAGAATATAGTTAAGAGAGAACCACTTTGAATTCTATTTCTGATTTTGCAGAATTCAATCTAAGAGGAGGAAATCATTCCTTTAACACCCGTATTCTTTAAGAACAATATCTGGAGAAACTCCTGCTTTCTGCACATCGGTACCTGTACAACCATCTTCAAAACTGTGCTAAATTAGTGCTGAAAAACTGCATCTAGCGTTTTGTGTTGTTGTGTGCCTGCTATGTGACTAGTGCTATAGCAGACATTTTTATGGAGAGTCAAATTTGTAAGCTAGAAGCTCATAGACACATTTTATTTAGCCTGCAGAGTGCTATTAGTAAGTTTAAAACTGGAGTAGTTCATGCAACATTGAGGGTACCTGGTTTCTTTGTATAACTGGATCTACTAAGGACACGGACTCTTATTGGTATGCTGTGATTGGTTGAGCCGAAACCACTTACCTTACTTAGTTTGCTTCTCTAACTTATATTAGCTGCCTGGCCTCTGGACTAATGTGCCCCTGACTCAAACTATGGCATATTTCAAGCACTTCATATGCATGCAAAAGCTGGACAATGAATAAGGAAGACCAACAAAGAGTAGATGCCTTATGGTACTAGTGAAGAATATTGAATATACCATAGACCAAGGGTCAGCACATTGCAGCCCTCGAACCATAAGCTGTTCTTTTGGTACATACATTTAGCTCTGAAGTAAAATTGGGGGGGAAATTGAAGAGTATT
Organism: Echinops telfairi; assembly: GCF_000313985.2. Classification (NCBI taxonomy): domain Eukaryota; kingdom Metazoa; phylum Chordata; class Mammalia; order Afrosoricida; family Tenrecidae; genus Echinops; species Echinops telfairi. The sequence goes on from NW_022111373.1 coordinate 90,353,868, forward strand.
ATTCAGATAATGGTGATTTCATTTATTTGTAAAAATATGTATGCTTCTCAAAGAATATTTAAATTGTCATAAGGAGCAGGGTTGACTCTTCGATTTCAAAAGTTTGCCAACCCCTACCATAAACTACCAGAAGAACAAACCACTCTAACCAGGATGCGCTTTAGACGAGAGGCTGGTGAGATTCTGTCTGGTTTACATTGGCTATGTTATCAGGAAGCATCAATCCCTGAAGAAGGACATCATTCTCGGCAGAGTAGAGGATCAACAAAATAAGAGAAAGATCCTTAATGAGATGGATTGACAGTGGCTACAACAATAGGCTTAAGGATAGCAAGGACTATGAAAATGGTGTAAGACAGGGAATGCTTTGTTTCGTTGTGCTTGTAGTTGCGATGATTCAGAATGGAAGCAGCAGCACCAAACACCAGTCTGTCCTACATCCTTGTCCATTTGCCAGCCTGCTAGAGCTGTTTCATTTCATCGTCACCACAATCCAATTTTTATCCCTATTTTACAGATAACGGTGCTGCATCAGAGGTTGCTCACCTTGAAAAAGTGAGAATCCTTACCTAGTCTGCCCAGTTCTGATCCCACGTTTTCCCACTACATAGGAGTAGGATAAAGGAAAACAACATAGCAAGTCTGCAACCACACTCCTAATGGAAAACATTTAGAAGTCTCTGGTTAAAGATTGTGATTGAACACTTGCATTTACCTCTGTTCCCTCTACAAATCACCCTAAAATGAAAGTAAGCTGAAATCCAAACCCATTACCCTTGAGTTGATTCCAGTTCCTAGCATCCCTATGGGACAGGGTAGACTGGCCCCACAGCATTTCCAAGGCTGGATGTCTATGGAAGAAGAGTTTAATCTTGTTCTCCCATGGAATGACTGGTAGGTTTATGCCATCAACCTTTGAGTTAGTGACTGAGCACCTAAGTGCCGCACCACGTAGGCTCCTTAAACTTAGAACCAAGGGATTCGAAAAAGAATGCAAACCAAGAGAACTACAGACGAACTGGTAACAACAGCATTTCAAGAGCGTGTTGGTAACTGTTTCCCTTGGTGGTAACTGACTCAAACCGGAAGGGGGAAAGGCCAAGAGTGGGCTGTTCTATACCAGGGACTCCCTAAGAGACTCAGGAAGTGGCAGGAACAGATAGAGACATGGGGATGAAGGTGGGTGAGATTTCGACAACAGAGGAGAGTTTAAGGTTAGTTTAGTGATAAGTACATAAAAATGGAGCCAATACACTCCCATAAGGATAGTTACTAATTCCCTTGAAGTTAAAAAGTTATGCAAGACAAGAAACCACTGCTTGGGATTTTTATAGTTATCATAACGTAATATAATAATGTTAGGTTAATGTTCCTGCCAAAAATCTGGCACAGCTCTATTGGGAGGATTGAGAAGCAGAAAGGGCACTTGGGTGAGGAGGAAGGTGGTAAGAGAGTGGGCAGTGACTAGATAATGTCTAAAATGGAAAAAGCAACTCAGTGTAATGCCCCTTTTCTGGCTCTGTAGGTGTTGATACCAGGAGAGAATGCCACAGAATTATTTTATAGAATCATGTATGTCTTTAAACTCTGTGTTTTTCATGAAAAATGAGAACAACATTAAAAATCCGAGTAAAGTCTTTTGGAAAGTGAATGGATAATAAAGTGAAAACATTTGTTGAATAGGCAAGCAGCTCTGGTGGTGAAATGTTTATAAAGTTCTTGCCTGTGAACGGAAAGATGAGCTGTTCAAACCTGCAATCACCTCACAGTTTGCAGCACGGGCTGTAAGCATCAATAGCTCTGTGGGGAAAAGACGTGGTGGAGTGTGTTGCTTTACCTTTTTCCAAACCCAAACCCAAGCTCATTGCCATCAAGTGCATGCCAACTCCCAGTGACCCTATAGGACAGGAAGAACAGTCCCTGTGAGTTTCCGAGACTGCACCTGTGAGCAGAAAGCCCCATCATTTACAACCTAGGAAACCCTATGGAGTAGTTCTCTTCTGTTCAATAGGGTCACTATTACTTGCAATTAACTTAACAGCAGTGGGTGAGGTACATGTTTCCAAGAAGTCAAACTGGCTAAGTGTGTATATCAATGAACAGTTCTTCCTCTCTGAAGCACACAGACACTTCTGCATAGGTTCATTCTAAATGTCTTTGTGTGTCAGGGTGGCTAATAATTCTACAGTCTCTTGATCATACCAGAGGTATTTCATTACCAGAATGATACCTAGGGCCTTAATGATAAGAAGATAATGGATGTGCTCATTGCTCGGGTCTTCCTTCCTCCGTCCACCAAGAAACACTACTGAAAGTCAGATACATGTTAAACTCTTTGCAGAGTGAAACAAAAAAGTAAGACTAGGTCTCTGTGTTGTGCTTTAGAGTTACCTTTGGCTAAAATCACCCTGGTGGCCATTTATCACTTTGCTCCTCAAGCCCTGATCTCAGGTCAGAAGCATATTGAACCATTTGTAAATCCCATTAATTACAGATGTACAAGACAGCTCTTCTCTTGCTTTCTTTTATCCAAAAGGCAAACTGTGATTTGTTCTCTTTTCTAAAACCTAGAAAGGTAATCTTCCCAAGTAATATTAACATTTAGAGTACATTCTTCCTCAAATGACCCATTGATAACTCATCCTAAGGATCAGATATTAATACCTTTTAGCAACTTCTGTGCCTGGCCTCCAGACGTCCCTCCAGAGACCCAAGGAGAAACAAAGGAGGTGCAGAACAGTCACATTGCTTTTGAGGCGACTTTGTTGGAGCAAAGTTTCTTTTCTCAAAGATTGGAGAATTCTTTAGCATTTCTGTCATATAGATTTGTTAAGCATATTGAATTACAATTAATAACAGCCCAGTTCTATATGTTTTATTGGACCATTGTGTTAATCTGGGTAGACTAGAGAAACAAAATTCATAAACACTCATGTGTATAAGAGAGAGTTTTATATTAAGGGTAACTGTACATTAAGTATCCCAACTCAGTCCAGTCCAAGTCCATAAGCCCACCATTAGCCCATATGTCCGACATCGATCTACAATGTCATCCTCAATCTCACAAAATACAGGCAGTGACGCTGAATGCAAGAGGAAAGCTGAATCAGTGAGCATGTAAGCATCTCAGCACTGACAGGGGTCTCCAAATGGCTTCTCCAGCACCCAGGGCTGCATCAGGATCCATGTGGCTTCTCCTCAGGAATGTCTCACAGGAAGTGAGCCAGCTGAAGTAGGGAACTAGCTAAGGCAGCCGCAACTGGTCAGACCATCAGAGAGCAAGAGACCAGAGAACGAGAAAGGTGAGGCTCACTGAGCCATTTATCTTTCTACCCTTCAATTAATCCCTGATTTGTTTATTGGCCAGGTTGACACAATAAACCTTAACTATCACAACTATATTACTGTAACATGTGTTCTCTAAATACCATTTATATGACAGAAAAGGAAGCAAGCAATTGCAGTGATCAAAATGTACCCACAAACTGACTGATACAGGAGGATAGTCTTAGTCTTTTAATCTACTTTCCCACTTAGTCTCTATCCTATCCAACATACATTCCATTGTACTATATTTATATAAGAATGAGCAGAGCTGTCTGTACATAAAATGGTCATATGTGATTCTTAGTCCTCTTACTTTCATTATCTGTACCTTTTAAGATTCATTAATGGATTAATGGTCATTATGATTTTACAATGATTGGGCCGAAGGGAATTGGCAAAATCCAAAGGTGTGTTATCAGAGAGAGACTTCCCAGACTTGAAGACGATCCTCTGGCGTTGGCTCCTACGATCTAGTCAATTTGGACTCATAGTCATCCGATAGATAAGGCTGGACCTATCCCATAGGGTTTCTAAGATTTAATGTGTTATGGAAACGGAGGGCCACATCTTTTTCTGTTTTCTCCATGGAGAGGCTTGGAGATTTGAACCATGACTTTTGGTTAGCAGTGAGCCTTAACCTCTGTGCCACAAGGGCTCCTTGGGGTTGACTACAGATTGATAGAATTCATTGGTGCAAAAGATGACAGTCGGCTAAGTTTTTAAAACAGTTATACTATCTAGGAAATTTCAAACCTAACTAACAAGAGCTGGTGATTGCTTTTAGATCTTCCTCAGGGCCCAGAAATGACACTAATAAAAAGTAAACTACGAAAATGGACGTTTCTCAAATAGGTATGCTCCATTATGCCTATCTCCGATGTACTCATAGAAGACAAAGGTCAAGAGAATTCCCCTCACATGGCACATAGGAAGAGAAGTGATACCAAGATTAGGTGACTTAGGCATTTATTTAGACCAGTGGTTCTCAACCTTCCTAATGCTGCGAACCTTTAATACAGTTCCTCATGTTGTGGTGACCCC
>NW_022111373.1:90359508-90361024 GCF_000313985.2 Echinops telfairi
CAGGGACTGAGCCTGTGTCCCACCTCAAGAGAGCTATTTATCTCCTTAGTGCCTCTAAATGAGGTCATCAAGCTACCACCTGATTGACAGGCAAAACTCAACCCCTTCACTCTTAATCCTCTCAAATTGACAGGAGATATGTAACTACCACAACTAGTCTTACAAGACTATTCCTCCTTTTATCATTAACTAACTTAACTCTGTATAATGTCCTCCAAATCCATCCATGTAATGAGATATTTCATAGTTTCATTTTTAAGCTATGTGTAGTATCCTATTGTGTGTATGTACCAAAGCTTAAGTATCTATTCTTCTACTGAAGATTATTTAAGCTGTTTCCATGTTCTTGCTGTTGTGAATAGTGCTGTTATGAGCATAGGTGTGCATATATCTACTCATGCTTTGCTTCTGATTTCTTTATGGTATATACTGAGTAGAAAGATTACTGGGTCATATGTTTAACTATTTCCAATTCTTTGAAGAAGTGCCATAGTGCTTTCCACCATGGTCTACAGTTTCAAGTTGATACCAGCAGAAGGTGTGGGGTATTTAATAGCTTCTCATCCACTCTAGCATTTGTTATTTTCTTTCTTTCTTTTTTGGCGTTGCTATCAACGTACCATTGTCTGTCAGTTTGCTGCACTGTGGTGGCTCATGTGTCGCTGTGATGCTGGAAGCTATGTCACTGGTATTTCAAATACTAAGAAGGTGACCCAAGGTGAACAATTTTCATCAGCACTTCAAGAGTGAGAACAGACCCCAAAGAAGGCGTAGACTGTCCACTTCTGAGAAATCAGCCAGTGAAAACCTAGTGAAGAGCAGCACAATGCTGTTATAGATCCTGAAACCCTAAGGGATAGCCGCAGAAGACTGTCAGTGATAGAGCAGGAAGATGAGGCCTCAGGTCTGAAAATACGACTGAGGGAGAGCTGCCTTTTCAGAGTAGAGTCAACCATAATGATGGAGATGAGTAAAGCCTGTGGGAAACTGGTATACTCATGGGGCATGACTCAAAATGAGAAGAACAATTGTAAAAATCTACTAATAATTGGAACTTGGAATGTCTGAAGTACGAATCTAGAAAAATTGGAAGTCATCAAAAATGGAATGCATAAAGATTGATATTCTAGGCTTTAGTGAGCTGAAATTGATTGGACATGGCCACTTTGAATCAGACAATTATGCCATTTACTGTGTTGCTAATGACAAATGCAAAAGGAATTGTATCTCATTCATCCTCAAAAAGGTTATTTCAAAATCTTTCTTGAAGTACCATGTGGTCTGTGACAAGATAATATCTATCTGTATACAAGGAAGTCCAGTTACTACAACTCTTACTCAAGTTTATACACCAGCCACTAAAGCTAGTGATGAAGAAACGGAAGCATTTCACCAACATCTTCAGTCTGAAATTATTCTAACATGCACTCAAGGTGCATTGCTAATTATTGGCAATTGGAATACAAAAGGAAATAAAGAGAAGAGTAGTTGGAAAATATGGCCTTGGTGACAGAAA
>NW_022111373.1:90362391-90373018 GCF_000313985.2 Echinops telfairi
CCCCAGGGGGATGAATAACAGAAACGTGGGTGAAGAGAGACAGCAGTTGTTATAAGACATGAAAACAATAATAATTTGTACGTTATTGAGGGGTCACGAGAGTGGGAGTGGGGAGGGAGGGATAAAAAGAAGAGCGGATACCAAGGGCTCAAATAGAAAGTAAAGGTTTGGAAAATGATGATGGAAACATGTACAGATATGCTTGTATGGAATGTCATAATATCTGTAAGAACCCTCAATAAAATGATTAAAAAAATAAAAACATGAAACAAAATTTATATTGAACTTGGAAGAACTAGGTCCACTTGCCAGGGGTTTAGACACAGTCATAAAGGGAAAAAAATTCCCTCAGTTTATTAAAGACTGAAGAGAAGGTCGGTGTTTTCCCTTCTTTCATTGAAAGAAGCAGGACGGTGTGGGCAGGGAACTTGCAGGTTTGTTACATGGTATGAATGAAGAACTAATAAAACTCTCAATAATCTTCACATGCACTTTATGGGATGTGTGGAGACAGAAGCCCAGCATGGAATTTATGCTGCTTTAGTTTAGACATAAGGCCAAATCAGGAAGATCGTTCAATGATTTCTAAGCGTTGTAGAATTCAGTGGCTATCTGTAACATGAGTCATGCTATTGGAAGAAATGAGTGTGACACAAAAAGTGTGGGGAAGGGAGAAGAGCTCTGTGCTTTGATTTATGGAACTGTGTCCTTGTAGATTTAAACTCGAGGTGTGTGGAGGAAGCAGATGGTGCCTGCCAATCATTGCCCACGGCAGAAATGCCCTGAGCCCGAGAAAGGCACAGCATTAGTTTTTTGTTTTTTTTTAAGAGGCATGGTTTTTCACTAGGAATAAAGTCACAGTTTCCAATCAGACTCACAGACAATGTTGCTCATGCTTTGAATCTTCACAGCTACACTTGGAGTGTGAGTCTCGGGGGCCTGAGAATCAGCAAGCATCTGATTGTGAAATCCAGTTTCTGAGGCACTGAACAGAGTGTGAACTGAGCCCACCAGGTGTCTTGACATCCCTTAGAATTTGAATAGATGCAAACTTCAGAGTTAAGCTGATATAGTGATGATGTAGACAAACTCTAGCAAGACTGGTAGCATTGTAAAAATAACGAAGCCTCCAAGTCTTGGTGGTGTAGTGCTTTATGAGTTGGGCTGCTAACTTCAAGGTAAGCAGTTCAAAACTACCAGCCACTCCTTGGAAGAAAGATGGGACTTTCTACTCCCGTGAAGAGTTATAGTCCCAGAGACTCTTGGGGGCAGCTTTTCCTGTCCTATAGGGTCCTCATGAGTTGGCAATGACTTGATGGCAGGGAGTTTGGTTTTTGGTTTGGGATACCCTACATAGGGTTCCCATGAGTCAGAGTCAGCTCAATGATAGCTTTGTTTTGTGTTTTTTGGGGGGTGGAGGTGGGGGTGAAGGGGTAGTGATAAAACTCTGGACAATGTTGTGAAAAGACATTATTTTAAAGGAGATCAATGAAACTAAATCTGAAATGAAAACTTAAACTAAGAATGGAGTCATGCTTTATAGAAATAAAGTCCTCTGTTCTTCAACATAGTCTAATATAGCATCTTAAATTATGATTTTTATTGATTTTGTAAAGATTCCTCAAAGAATCTTTTTATAGGGAAAGTTGAGCAAATTGATTTTATAATATTTCCATAATATAGTCCGAATTTTTAGATAGCTTGTAGAATTTATGCCTAATTATTTTATAAAATAAAATATATATACACATTTCTGATTGTATGAACCACTATTTGGAAGTGTCATTTTACTACACCATTCTATTTAGCTGCCCAGAAAGAAAGCAGCCTCGATGGCACAGTGGTTAAGTGTTTGCTACGAACTGAAAGGCTGGCATTTTGAACGCACTAGTAGTTCAATGGCTAAAAAGACCTGGTACTTTGCCTCCAAAATATTTCAACCTAGAAAACTCTATGGGGTAGCTCCACTCTGTTGGAATAAACTCGATGGCCCACAAGAATCACGACAAGTGAAAATAACTAACGTGCTCAAGAGGTTGAGGCTTGATTCCACTCAGATGCAACTCAGCAGAAAGGCATGGAGCTCCCTGTCTGAAACAGCACTCATTGGGAACCTTGTGGAGCACAGTTCTACTTTAAAACACATGTGGGTGCCTTGAGTCAGTCAACTTGAAAACTAATTTGTCCCTTGGTAAGATTAGCTCTCCTAATAGCAAACCTATAAACACAATTTCCCCCATTTTTAAATAGCTATCTATTTTTTTAAGATCCTAAATGATGAATTTTTACAGTGGGCTTTGAGGTCTTGGGTTTGTTGTAGAACATATTTTGGAAACAATAAAATCTGGGACTGAGGTAGGTTTGTCAGTGAAATTACTTTATTTGACACTTTAAAAAATCTCATTTAGTTTCTTTGTAATACTGAAATGGAGAAACTGAGGCATATAGAACTAATATCTATGTTCATCCTCATAGCATCCTCAATTTTTCTTCATAGCACTTATTATCTTTGAAATGAAGTAATTATTTGTATAATTAGGTATTCAATATCTGTGTCCCATAAAAACATAAATTCTGTGTATGCAGAGTTTGTGTCTATGTAGGACACGTTATCATCCCATCTCTGAGCCCAGTTCCTGACACTGAATTATTGCTGAATAAATCAGTGGAAAAAGGGTAGAAAAGGACTTGCTCAAGGACACCAGAATCAGCAGCTGAAAAGAATTAGAAGGGCAGTTATGAAATAAAAGGACTAAGAATAAAAAATTCAAATTAAATGTAGTTTTCTCACTCAAAAAGAAGTGAGGTAAAAATTAATGTTATGAATAAAGCATCTTATTTTATAAGTGGTATAAAGTTTGTGGTAGGTTTACATGTATAAAGCAATGGCTCAATAAAGTTGTTCTTTTCTAAACACCTGGTTAAAATGAGTATAGATTAAAATATATTCCAGAGAAACATTATATTGCTTGAGCAAAAATTTGTAAATGAATATTTGTAGTAGCATGATTTATAATAGCTGAAATATGTAAGCACTCAAATATGTATCAAATGACAAATGTATAAATAAAATTTGATATACTTCCATATAATGAACTATATTGAACCATAGAAGGAATGAAATTCTGATGCTACAACATGTATGAACCTTGAAAATTTTACTTATGGAAAGACACCAGATGTGAGAGGTCATATACTGTATTTTGTTGTTAAGTCAATGGTGACACATGGTGACCACATTTATGCAAATTGGAACCACTCCTTAAGGTTTTCAACGCTGTAACTTTTAAATGTAGATCAGTAGGACTGCCTTCCAAGATGCTTTTGGGTGGATCTGAACTGCCAACCTTGCAGCTAATAGTCAAGCAGTTAATCATTTTCACCATATCATTTATATGAAATGCCCAAAGTAAAAAGTTCATAGAGGAACAAAACAGGTTAATGATTTTTAGGGGCTGGAGTGAAATTAGGAGGGAGGGTTATATTTAGGGTCAACATAGGTCAGAATCAACTTGATGGCAGTGAGTTTAGTTTTGAATTTTTTGGTTATAAATTTAATCATGCCCTGTGAAAAATATGTTTAAGTCTTAACTCCTTCACATCTTGTATGTATTTTTTCTGTGATGATATTTGGAGTAGGAAGAAATGCAAATTGTTTAAAAATATTACTGTAAAGACTTTTTTCTGAGAAGTAATTTTCAATATCTAGAACCTTCATTGAACAATGAGCTAGTTAGTCTAAGTTCTATCTTCATCCATTAATCACCATGATGGCAACAGTAATGTAGCAGATGGTTCAGTACAACCACATCAAGGAAGCCTCTGTAGGTGAGACAGTAAGCTAGCCCGCCATTCTATAGATCGGTTGCTTCATCTGACTTAATTATAGGGTGTTACTGCTGTTAGGTGTCATCAGGCTGCTTCCAGCGCATACTGACACTGCACAGCAGATTGAAACAACGGCAGAAGTTCAGTCTGTATTCAGAAGAGCACGTGAAACAAGGGATACCATTTGATGTCAGATGGATCTTGGTAAAAAAGCAGAGAATACCATAAAGATGTTTATTTGGGTCTTATTGACTATGCAAAGGCATTTGACTGTGTGTGTAGGTCATAACAAACTATAGATAGCTTTAAGAAGAATGGGAATTCCAGAATACTTCATTGTGCTCATGAAGAATTTGTACATGGATCAAGAAGCAGTTTTACAAACAGAACAAGGGAGTACTGCATGATTTGAAATCCTCTCACCATATTTGTTCAATCTGTATGCTGTGCAAATCATCAGATCAGTTGGCTAATTTGAGGAAGAAGGTGGCATGAGGATTGGAAGAAGGCTTATTACCAACCGGCAGTGTTGTCGGTAGCACGATATTGCTTTCTGAAAGCAAGGAAGACTTGAAGCATTTTCTGGTGAAGATCAAGGATCACAGACCTCTGTACGAACTATGGCTCAATGTCAAGGTGACCAAATTCCTGACACTGAGCCAATAGGTAACATCATGAGAAATAGAGAAATGATTAAAGTTGTCAAGGAGTTTGTTTTGCTTTGTTCCACAATTAATGCTTATGGAAGTAGCAGTTGAGAGATCAAAAGATGAATTGCATTAGGTAAATGTGCTGCAAAAGACCCCTTTAAAGCATTAAAAAGGAAGGTTGTTGTCTCCCTACTCCCCCTCCCCACACTCTCCTCTCCCATGTCCCCCTGGAACCACTGGTCCCATTGTTTTCTCCTTGGGATCGTTTGTCCTGCCTATCTTATATAGGTAGACATAGGGCGAAACAAAACAAACAAACAAAATAAAACAAGGGGAAAAAAACCCAATAGATAGTTCCAGGTCTGTCTGCTGATCCTTATGTATGTTTTCTGATCAAGTCTGATGAGGTGCCAAGCCCTGTCCCCCAAATGAGAAGTCTATTTTCAGGATTCCTCGGGGACTTGGTTTCTTTGCTCCCCTTGCTGCCCTGTTGCACTCCCATCGCATTTCACCTGCTGTGCATGGGGCAGACCAAGCACACTTCCTACACAGTGTCTCCATTGCTGTCCCCTGCAGTGCTATGGGTCAGTGAGATACCTTCGTGTCTCATGGTGGGGCTGGCCCTATAGTGTTCTCTGTGCGTTGGGTTCTTCAAGCAGGGATGCCATTCCCAGGGCTTGGTGGGCCACAATGAGGTTCTTTCTCTCTTTTAGTTTGCTCCCGTGCGGTCTGGACAGATCCACCTCCCTCCCCTGCTATATCTTCAGTGCTGTCCTCTGTACTGGCTTCTTCTGGGGAGTGGGTCAACATAGTTTGGCTTGGGCCTGGCCCTGTCATCTTATCTGTTAGTCTGCTGCTTCATGCCAGTGTATTGCCCTCAAAGCTTGGTGCTCTGGGATGTGGTCTGGGACCTCTCTCCCTTTCTTGTGGAGATACAAACAATACCCTTCTCATGGGTATATTAGTGCCCTGTCCCCCATCACCCTCATTTAAAACTTTTTCTTTTCTTTCTTCCCTCTCTCTTTCCCCTCCTTTTTAGTTGGCTGCCATATGCATCCCTGAGTTGGGTCAGAGATAAAGGAACAACAAGAGATCTAAAATTGATGGCTAGGAGGGTGTATAATGCCTACTGGGATTTAATTGACAGCAATGTATCTGAGAGGAACTACTGAGAGTCGAATGGAGGGTGAGCATGATAGTGGGATAAGAGGAAGGTGAAACGAAATAGAAAAAAGAAATAGGAGGCAAAATCTATTTATAGAGGTATAGCTATAGGCATGAATATGTAAATATAATCATTTATAATGAAAGAGATAGAGGCCAACGTACATATATTTATATGTTAAGTATTAAGATGGCAGACAGACTTTGGGCCTCTACTCAAGGCCTTCCTTAACACAAGAACACTTTGTCCTGACAACCTGGCACTCTTTGATGCTCACCTTCCCGATACAATCGCTGAAGACAAAATGGGTGCATAAGCAAAGAGATGAAGAGCGGATGGTGCTCAGTTATCAAATGATATATTGTCTGGGGTCTTAAAGACTTGAGGTTAAACAAGCAGCTATCTAGCAGGGAAGCAAATAGCTCACATGGAAGAAGCACACCAGCCTGTGTTATCATGAGGTATCCATGGGATCAGGTATCAGATATCAAAAGATCCAAAGCAAACGACTATATTGAAGTGAACGAGGGGGGTTGAAGTGGAGACCCAAAGCCCATCTGTAGACAATTGGGTATCCCCCCACAGAAGGGTTATAAGGAAGGAATAATTCAATCAAGGTGTAGTATAGCACCAACAAATCACACATCATTCCTCTAGTTCCTGAATGTTTCCTCCCTCTGCCTTCCATGATCCAGCTCTACCTTACACATCTGGCTAGACTGGAGAATACGCATTGGTACAGATAAAAGCTCTTGACACATGGAATTCAGAACAGATAAACCCTTTAGGAATAGTAGTGGGAGTAGTGATATCATAAGGGGTAGCGGATGGTTGGGAGGGGGGAGGTGAGAAAGGGGGAATCTATCACAAGGTTGGATATATAGCCCTTTTTCCGAAGGGATGAATAACAGAAGTGTAGGTGAAGGGAGACAATGGACAATGTAAGATACGAAATAATAATAACAATATATAATTGACCAAGGATTCAGGAGGGTGGAAGGGGAGGAGAGGGAGGGCAAAAAAAAAAAAAAAGAAAAGAAAAGAAAACATCCAGCCCAGTCCCGATCAAGTCCATAAGTCTGATATTAGCCCATATATCCCATATCAGTCTATAATTTCCTCTTCAGACTCATCATATGCAATGATGCAATGATGCTGAATGGAGGAAGCTCACAGGCGTGTGGGTGGAAAGGCTGTGGATGCAGTGGCAGAGGAAGCAAGTATCTCAGTGCTGGCAGGGGTCTTCATGTGGCTCCTCCAGCTCCAGGGCTCTTGTTCCATCAGGGATCTCCATGTGGCTTGTCAGCAGGAAGACAAGCAGAGTGTCTGTGTGTATCTGGCTTCCAGTCAGCTACTTATCTCTTTTGTGCCTCCAAATGGGGTCATCAAGCTGCGACCTGATTGACAGGCTAGACTCCTCCCCTTCCCAAGTTGACAGGAGATTATGTTACTGCCACAATAGGTATCAGGGATGAGGACTTGAAAATACCTTTTTAGGGTCATAAACTCATAACAAGGACCTTATGTCATATAATTTAATAAGATTAAATGTGTCTGTTATATCATAACAAGAGATGTGAGAGGTTAGGAATATGTGTGCGGAAGGAGGAAATATTTTTCTCAGAAACTTGTATATTTTTTTCAACAAAGATCATTGTACCTTCTGTAGTCAATATGTGGTCTCATCTATTTTAGCAGAAACTCTCTGCTGTTTTATGAAATTTACCTACAAGGTTAATTCACCTAATATTGTTTAAAAACCTTACTTATTAGCAGTGCATTTATTCTCACGAACCACTCTCCTCTTTTGGTGCACTTCATTAATATCCCCAAACCAAACTCAACTGCAATTGAGTTGATTCCAGCTCATAGCAACCCCAGAGGGCAGGGTAAAACCCGCTCCTATGCGTTTCCAAGACTGTAACTCTTTATGGGAATAGAAAGCCTTGTTTTTCTTCCCTCAGAGTGGTTTCAAACTCCAGACCCTATGGTTAGCAACAGGGCTCAATTTCTTCACTGATAGAGCAAAGGCATTTAACTCTGTGAACTGTGCATTTCCAAGTACTTTGCACATTTTGTGAGTCAGTGACCACACAATTGGCTTTTGTGGTGTTTGGCTTGGTCAAAGTTTTGTAAACACACCAGGCAGCACCCAGAACACACATGAATCTTCCTGCTAGTCCTGAGCTGTGGAGAGACTTTCTCTGTTGTGAGGTCCCTGAAATTCTTCCCACTGGATATTACTTTTATCACATAATTCTCTGCTCTGATGCCCCTTTCCCCACCTGACTTTTACTTTTGTAACTTTTTTTCTAGCTGAAACTAAAGCAGCAGGTTTCATTGGACAAAAACTCCTTACCAGGGGTATTGTGGGAATTTATGTGGGGTTTTTTTGTGTGTCTTCTAGTCTAACCAGACTTGAACACTTACTGGTTGAAACATATTTTTTTAATAAAAAATTACTTGTTTTATTTCTTCCTTTTATGCCAGTCAGGAAATTATGCTTATTTATTTTTAAAACCAATTCAGGTAGTCGGGCAGGTATCTGTGAATTGGATTTTGTTGTTGCTGTTGTTCATTAGGTGATGTTGTTTAGTGCAAACCTGTAACTATACTGTGTACTAGAGAAGAAAAGGCGCCAGTTCCTCACAATTGTTGCTATGAGTCCATTGTTGAAATCACTCTGTCAATCTGTCTCCTTGAGAGGCTTCTTCTTTTTCTCTGACCCTCTCCTTTGGCAAGCATGCCCTCCTTTTCTAGGACTGGGATCTCCTGATGTTTTAGTTGTCCGGCCCATCCACTTGGTTCCGACTCTTAGTCACCCTGTGGGCAACGGAATGAAAGACTTCCTGGTCCTGCTCCATCCTCGCTTCCAAAGAACATTCTGGTTGTACTTTTTCCAAGGCAGACTTATTTGCTCCTTTGGCAGTTCATGGTCCTTTCATCAACATCACAAATTCAAGTGCATCCATTTTTCCCAGGCTTCTTTATTCATTGTCCAGCTTTCATATGCAGAAGAGGCTACTGAAAAACCATGGTTTGGATCAGACCTACCCCAGTTCTCAAAGTGACATCCTTGCTCTTCAACACTTTACAGCGGTCATACATAGAGATGTTCCCAGTGGAATATGTCATTTGATGTCTTAACTGCTGCTTTCATGAGCACTGATTGTGGATATAAGCAAAATGGAATTCTTGATAATTTCAATCTTTTCTCCATTTATCATGAAGTTCTTTGCCTGCCCAAGTGTAAGGACTTTTGTTTCCTTTATTTGGAGTTTCAATTGGGACTGAAGGCTGTCACCCTGTGGGGCATGCTCTCAGGTCATAGTTTCGGTTCAGCAGCCACTGGCAAGAGCCTGTGCAGAAGCTGCTGGTGCTGAGGTACAGGAAGTCATTGAGGCACGCAGTGCCCGTAACCATGAGATGGCCCCAGCTGCAATACTGGGCAGCCCAGGGCATGTTGACCACGTAAGGGGTCAGCAGTTGCGGCAGGTAATTCCCAAGGTATTGGCAGGTACCCACACTCGCGGTATACCCTGCACCATCTCAGAGGATGACACCAACTCCCCTCAGCATCACGCTCTCGCTGATAGTGGAGATGAGGTCCGGATAGCTGAGTCCTGTGAGCCCCCGGCTGCAGGTGAGCCACATGCAGGTGTGAACTGTGGCGAGTCAAGGTGAAAGTTGACCACCTGCTGGTATAACCTTGGGCAGTACATGCCATCAGTCCTCCCAGTCAATGACTGCCAGCCCCCCAGGGTCCTGGGTGGGAATGCAGTGTTTCACATGCTCATGCTGCATCTTCAGGCTCACCCAGAGCTGCCATTCTGAGGCATGCCACCATGTGTAGACCACCCTGCTGAGTCAAGTAGTGGTTACAGGACCAGCCAGTGCTTGTAGAAATGGTAACGTTTTGGTTCATTCAAGTGAGGCCTGAAGGTCCAGTGGCACCTTGTGGCGCTGGGCACACTCCTGTGTGGGCAAACCCCATGCAACTACTGAGGGCTGGCCTGGGGAGATGGGAGGTTCTGTAGGCCTGAGGTCTATGGGCCATGCCACTGCCAGCAACAAGATCTTGTGACAGTGAGCCTCTTGGGGCTACTCTCAGATGGTGACACCTACTTGGCACCAGTTCAGTAACTGCCAGAAGGTTTTGAGAGAACAAGTCAGACTGGAAAGACTTGGAGGTATCCCCCATAAGCTGATCCACCTTCCCCAAACCCAGTCTGCATGAGCATGATACCCATGGTGGTTCATACCATATGCGGGGGCTCTAACCAGCATGTCCACAGGAGTTTTTAAGATTCCAATCAGAGGCTTGAATTTTCCTCTTTAGTTCTTTCAGCTTGAGAGATACTGATTCACTTCTTCCTTTTTGGCTTTCTAACTGCGGGTCTTTGCACGTTTCAGTATACTGCTCAGTTTTTATCTTCTTGAGCTGCCCTTGACTTCTTCTTTCAGCTCTTTTACTTCATCATTTCTTCCATTTACTTTAGAGGCTCCATTCTCAAGAGCAAGTTTCAGAGTCTCTGCTGACGTCCACTTGGGTTTTTATTTTCCTTTCGTTCCTGTCTTTTGATGACCTTCTGCTTTCTTCATGTCCTCCCGCAGCGCATCAGGTCTTCTGTCACTAGTGCTCAGTGTCAAATCTGTTCTGGAGATGTTCTCTAAATTCGGGTGGGACGTTCTCGAGGTCGTATTTTGTCTCTTTGTAGACTGCTTTAATTTTCTTTAGCTTCAGCCTGAACTTGCATATGAATGATTGATGGTCTATTTCAAAGTCAACCCCTGGCCTTGTTCTGGCTGAGAGTGTTGAGTTTCTCCATCATCGTCTCCCACAGATGTAGTCGATTTGGTTCCTGTGTACTCCATCTGGAGAAGTGCATGTGTTTAGTTAATGATTGCGTTGTTGAAAAAGGTATTGGCAATGAAGAAGTTGTTGATTTTGCAAAATTCTGTCATAGAATTTTCAGGTGTTTTT
>NW_022111373.1:90374151-90375786 GCF_000313985.2 Echinops telfairi
CCCAGACGCTATACCCTTTGATAGCTGGGCACCATCAGCTTTCTTCGCCACATTGGCTTATGCACCCATTTGTCTTCAGCGGTTGTGTCAGGAAGGTGACATTATCTCATCACAGCCAGCATCCTACTTCAAGAAAGATCTTGAAATATGCTTGTTGAAGATTCGAGGGAGGCCAATCCTCTGGAATGTGTCATTCCTGGAATTGTAAGCTACATGAATATCTGATTCAAAATGGCCATGACCAGTCCATTTCCGCTCACAAGTACCGAGGATTTCAATCTTCATGCATTCCCTCTCAGTTTTGATGATTCATGAATTTCCTAGATTCACACATTCCAAATATTAATGGACGTTTCTTCTCATTTTGAGGGGTGCTCTATCAGAAAGTGAAGGCCCTGAAAGCTTTACTCCATCCACGTCATTAAAAACCAACTCTACTTTGAGGATGCAGCTTTTACCCAGTCATATTTTGCATGCTTCCAATGTGGGGGGGGTTCATCTTCCAGTACCATGTTTGCAATATCCAGCTGCCATTTATAATGTTTTCAGTGGCTAATAGCTCTGAAGTGACCTATTCCTTCTTTGTAGTCTGTTCTTAGTGTGGAAGCTCTGCTGACACCTGTTCACCTGCTGGTAACTCTCTGGTTGTTGAAATACCAGTGACCTAACTTTCAGCACTAGAGCAATAGACAAGTTACCACAAATTGACAGACGAGTTCTGAAATTTGACTTTAGGTAGGATAACCTAAACCCACTGTTGCTGAGTTGATTCTGATGTAAGGAAACGTTATGGGAGAAGTGGCACTGCTCCACAGTGCTTCTGAGGCTGTAACGTTTTATGGGAGTAGACAGCAGCATCTCCTCCAGAGGAGAGGCTGGTGGTTGCAGATGTTGACCTTTCCCTGAGTTAGCATCTGCTAGACCTAATTTGCATGCTCCCACCCAGTCATTTGGTAGGAGTTTAAAGACTATGAATAGAAGAGCTGTATTAACTAATTTCACTTCACTGCAGACATCAAAAGCATGTGCAACAAAGGAAAAAATAGATAAATTTCACCTTTTCTAAAAGACAAATTTTTATGTCTGAAGTACTGCTTTACCAAAGATGAAAACCCATCACCATTGTTTCTAATTCGTAGCAACCCTATTGGACAGTGTTGAACTGTTTCATAGGGTTTCTGAAACTAAACATATGTATCAGAGCAGGGAGCCTCATCTTTCTTCCACAGAGGGGTACTGGGTTTGAACTGCTGAGCTTGTGGTTAGAATCCAATGCTTAGCCCCTGGGACCACAAGGGATCCTTACAATATATAAAGAACTTAAAAAAAAAACTTTCAAAAATGGGAATAGACATCATCAAAGAAGACAAGCACATTGATAATAAGTGTAGGAAAAGATATGCAACATCATTACTCATTACAACTCATTTCTTTGGAATCAATTCTGGCTTATAGCAACTTATAGTTTTGACATGCAACTCAAAACCCTGATTAGATATTGACTCACATATTGATCACAGGGAGCTACATATAACCTCCTCTCTGGGGGACGGGCAGCAGAGGGGTAGGTGAAGGGAGACGCCGGGCAGTGTAATATAAGATATAATAATAATTTATAAATTATCAAGGGTGCAT
>NW_022111373.1:90377137-90378930 GCF_000313985.2 Echinops telfairi
TAGTGAGCAGAACTTGATCCAAAGGGTTTCTCACGTGGTGAATCATTGTGGAAACGAACAGCCTTCTCGTTCTCCAGCATGGTGCTGGTGAGTTTGAATCACTGACTTTACTTACAGTTAGCAGTACAACTTTTGATCCATTTTTCATTCAAGGAAAAATATCTGTAGTAATTACTACCATTGGATAAGATTAGAGAGAAAGATACTCGGATTCTTTTTGTGTCTTTCAGCCTTGTCCAAGTTAGGTCTTCCTTTTAGTAATCATAGTGATTGGTAACTCTATTTCAACTCCATGGAAAGCGCACATACTTCCCTATGGGTCCTGTCCTACTTCCCTACCTGCCCACGGAAGTCATCCTGCTGGAATCTCAAAGCCAGAGACGCAGCAGTACCCTTGCTGCTATGACTGTTTCCCTAGGAGAAGCTGTCCTTCACAAAGAAAAGAGCTGCTGAGCACAGCCCTTGCAAAGCTGAATGAGTAGTGGCCTTACTCGAACGACTGATTACAGCCTCGAGTAAGCATCATGTGGCCCTCATGTTAATATTGTTAAATCAATTGTGTTTATTGAAAGCATATTATGCACTAATTTTTCAGTTTTATATAATGTATTTAAAGGCTCCCAGAAGATTAAATAATATTCAAACTCCTATGTTGATTTTTCAAATGACAATAGCAAATTAGTGATGTTCTTACAGGTGTACTTTACAGATATTTTTCTACTCTTATTCTAGACTATTCCTTTTATCTTTTATGGATTCGCAATGCTTTGATAAAAGCCAATCTAATCTCCCTATACTAAGTATTTTGCTTTTAAGCCACACTTTTCTCTGAGAGTAATTAGCAAGTTTACAACAAACAGCACGGCTAATTTGTCAAGCAGCATAACTTGCATTGATTTCATAAATTGGAAGGTTAACTTTAAATTGTTTCAGTAATATTTTTTTAGTATTCACCACCAGGTTCGCACTGGTCAGCTCAGACTCTGGGGAATTCAGAGGCTATTTTCTATACTCAGTTCATCTTTTGAAACTATATTGGCCAACTTGCAAATTTATGTGTAATATGCCTGAATGGTTATGTAGAGAAAGCCGTGACTCTCTGGGGGCTAATATCTCCTCTCCACCGATCGGAATGCAGTTCATGATTCATTAGGTTTGTTGACTAGATTATTTAACTTAATTTAACATAAATTATTTAATTCTGTAGGCCTTCCTGGTATTCAATGTGAATGAAACAATTATTCCTGGACACAATCATCCAAATAACACCACACGGTTTGACCAACTCCCGAGGTGGTCGTTAAATCCCTGCTACCCATTGCTCTACGTAAACTACTCATGCTCACTTTTTGAGGGTTATGATGTTACTGAACTTGTTTGGATTCAATAAGGGACTGTATGTTATTTTATATTTAATGAGGGAAGGTCCCAATTACATAGCAATGTGAGAAATCATAAATTATTTCTAGGTAGCAACTTCTCCCTATCAAAATACCTTCCTTTCTTTTGTTATTTATTCTTGTCCATGGGGAAAGAAATGATTCAATTTTTTTCCAGATGTGAGTCTGCTGCTGAGAAACCTTATTTTAGATTAGCCATATCTTGACATCACTTCTTGCTGGTCATTGACTACTGAAAGAGGAATTGTTGGCAGGTACCTTCTCTCTCTTCACGGTTAATTTTTATGACATTCATACTCCAAACACTCTTAGTTTGGGTGCCCTGAAAATAGATTCTGAAGCATAGAATTTCCTGTAGAGAAATGATGACCACAAGGTGATAGAAGTAAATGT
>NW_022111373.1:90380106-90381450 GCF_000313985.2 Echinops telfairi
TGTGTCAAGAGCTCTTATCTGTACCAGTGTACATGTTCTGGTCCAGTTGGATTTGTAAGGTAGAGGTGGGGTCATGATTGATGATAGTGGGGTGGGGGGAGCATTAAAGAACTAGAGGAATGTTGTATGTTTCGTCGGTGCTATATTGTACCCTGGCTGGCTCATCGCTTCCTTGTGATCCTTCTATGAGGGGATGTCTAACTTTCACACACATATGAAGCAACTGAAAATACCATTGCCTGGGTCAGGATCACCTTAGTCCTCAAAGGAATATCCCTGCTCTTCAATACTCGTAAGAGATGTGCAGCGGATTTACCTTTTGCATATGTCTTTTGATCTCTTGGCCGCTGCTTCCATGAGCATTGATTGTGGATCCACGAAAGACAAAATCCTTGGCTTCAGACTTTTCTCGATTTATCATGATGTTACCTGTTGGTCCAATTGTGACAATTTTGGTCTTCTTTACATTGACTTGTAATCTATTCTGAAAGCTGCAATCCTTGGTCATCATCAGTAAGTGCTTCAAGTCCTCCTCGATTTCAGCAAACGAGGTTTTGTCGCCTGCACTGCAAGTTGAAAGTAAGTCTTTCTCCAATCCTGATGGCACATTATTCTTTATGTAAGCCAGCTTCTCTGATTATTTGCTCACCATACAGATTGAATAAGTATAGTCCCACACCTTTCCTGATTTTAAACCATACTGGATTGGATAGAGGAAGAAATTCATGGGCACCACCAACTAAGGTTCAGTGTTTCCTCTGGGGAGCCCTATAGTTGGGCTGGCCTTCTGGATTTTCCTGAATTGAGGCAATAGGATTAAGTCTTTGTACCACCACACTAGTCATTGACTATGGGCTGCTTTTTGGGAAGAGTATAACCCTGTGGTTGGTGGAAATTTCAGGGAGCAGTCAGCAAACAGAATTTGTAGCGGCTAATAAAATCAGTCCTAAAGGGAGCGATCTTGGAGCACTAGCCACCCACTACCTCATTCTAAGGAAAACCTGGGTGATGAATACAAGGGAACTTCAAAACATCTGTCAACAATTCTATTATCTTTCAATTCCATTTTTTCCTTGAACTTTTTGAAACCCTTCATACTGTACAAAACTGAACTATACAGGAACACCATTCTTTTATAGCAATCTTGTTTCTTTTCCTTCAACAATGCTCAACTAAAATCCATAAAAATTGAGGCATAGGAACAGGAAACACCAGGAAGGAGTAGAATAAACAAGGGTACCCTGTGGGGATTGACATGGATGAGTTGAACCAGAAATGTGTATAGATTGTTGACTGTAAAGTGGATGATGTGCTCCATCTAAGTCACAATAAAAAATATATATA
>NW_022111373.1:90382268-90383073 GCF_000313985.2 Echinops telfairi
TGAGCCCCTAATAAAATGATTAAAAAAAGGAAAAGGAAAGATGGAAAGGAGCCAGAAAGTAGGGTATGAGTGACAGTTTCTTTCTTTCTTTCACTACTCCTTACTCAAGCAGTCAAGCTGCATTTTTACATATATGTGTACTTTTCTGGCTAGCCACATGTAATCACTTTTTCTGATCTTCAAAGGAGATTTTTTGCAAGAACTCTCAGGTATAGGGAAAAGGTTATCTTCGTTATCAAGGTTCTCCTTTATGCCTATCCTACTGGTTGCTTTTCCATACCTTTCTTTCAATTATTTATTCAGTCATTCATTTATGTATTCATATATTGAACTCCAACTATATCCTAGGAGTCCCTTGAAGATCCAGATGGTGACCACACTCATTAAATGAGACATCTTGGGAAAAAAGCTGGGTGACTAGACCAGAAAACATACATTGGTACAGATAAGAGCTCTTGACACATGAAACTCTGGACAGATAAACCCCTCAGGAATGATAGTGGGAGTAGCAATATCATGAAGGTAGGGGGATGGTCGAAGATGGGGAAGGGAAGAAAGGGGGAACCCATCACAAGGTTGGATATATAGCAACTCCACCCCCCTGAAGGGGACGAATAACAGAAATGTGGTGAAGGGAGACAATGGATAATGTAAAACATGAAATAATAATAACAATATATAATTGGTCACGGATGCATGAGAGTGGGTGGGGTGGAGGTGGGGTAAAAAGCTTATACCAAGGACTCAAGTAGAAAATGTTTTGGCGGGTGAATAAGCAAATGTGGTGAAGAAAGCTGATGGTGCC
>NW_022111373.1:90384188-90414060 GCF_000313985.2 Echinops telfairi
TGATCCACATGAGGTCATCCTAAGTTGATTGACTTTCACTTTTAGTATGAACTAACTCTTTTCTGAGGATCCCTGGTATTGTGGTGGATTAGAAGTTGGGCTGCTCACTACAAGGTCAGCCATTCAAAACCACCATCTACTCCATCTGTTCCACAGGAGAAGGAGGAGGCTTTATGCCCCCATAGAGATTTATAGCCTCAGAAACCCACAAGCACAGTTCTACTTTGTACAGAGAGTCCCTCGGAGTCAGCGTTGACTTCATGGCAGTGAGTTTAGTTTTGGGTTTGGGAGTTAGGCTCTAGATTTGCCACCTGTCTTACTACCTCTGTGCTAGATCTGTCACTGTGAGGATGAAAGTGCCCTGGGGTCAAGTCATGCTATTTTCATTAATCTCTGATGTAGGTGAAAGCTGTATAATGAATAATAAAGACCAAAGAAGAAATGATGGATTTGAATTAGGTGTTATCAAAGAATACTCAATTTACCAGAAACAAATGAACAAAGCAGCAAGTCTCTTTTGGTAGAAGTCAAGTTAGAATGCTTTTTTAGAAGTGAGGAGAGCAGGCAAGACTTCATTGCAATTAGTTTGGACATGTTCTTCGAAGGGACCAATCCCTGGACCAGACATCATAGTTATCAGAGGAGAAGGTCAGCGAAAAGGAAGAAGAGCCTCAATGAGATCGATTGCGATAGTGGCTGCAGCAATGGCTCAAGCATAGCAGTACTTGTTGGGAGGGCAGAGGACTGGGCAGTGTGTTGTTTTGCTGTGAGTTGTGATGAATCAGAGCTGACTTGACAGCACTTAAAATCAACAATAACACTATGGTGGATATCCTGGCTCTTCATCAAGTGCTTCAGACTTTTAACCTTTGTTTTGCTTGGACTTTCTGATTATATTTTTTTCCTCCTTTACTTTAATTACTACTTCAGTCTCAAAAAAAGTTGAAATAGGTTCACAAATACTAATTACCACAATATTGTCATTAACACACCAGGAAATATGACATAATCAGTGACTACAAAACACTGGAGCAACAAAATCAACAGCCAGTGTATGCGTGTAGGTATGCAACAGCCATGCGATCCAAAGCATCATTGTAATTGCGCAATAAAGCCAACACTGTCCTGAGTGTATAACAAGGTTCAAAAGGTCAATTAGCATAAAGTTTGAGACTTGTTAGGTATATGAGTGCATATAAGCTTGGTTTCCAAAAAAATTTTTTTTCTTTTTATCTACTCTATTTTAAAATTTTAATTTTAACAGTTTTATTTATATACAGTTTACATATCATATAATTCAATAGTTTAAACATATTAAAAAGGGTCATGCAGTTATCACCACAATCAATTTTACAACATTTTCTCATTTCTTGTGCTCATTATTTACTAGTTTCCCATTTCCTCCAAACCTTCTCTTCCATAACTCTAGAAAATTATTAACCCAATTACTGTCTCTATAGAATTAAATATCTTGGATTTCACACATAGAAAAACATAGAAATAAAAGTGCAAGCCAACAAAACAAAACAAAAACACCCAAAAAGAATAACAAAATGAGAAAAAGCTCAATTGAAAAGGAAATAACATAAACTAGAAAACACACACTATTCTTCCTGATAGCCACACACAATCTGATTTTTTCACTACACTTTGCTGTAACATACATATCTTCACTGATACCTTCAAGTACTGAGTAGAATCATATCATAATTACCAATTGTACTTAGATTAGGGTTATGATTAACTACACACTTAAAGTTCATTGATATATTTATGGTTTATATATGTCTCTGGTCTACTTTAGAGACATCATTATCAATTTACTGGGGAACATTATAAAGCATCCTAATGAGTGATGCAGTAATTCTCTTGATAGCCAACGGTATAGAATTTTAATACTGTTTAGAAAACAAGAGCACACATGTACAGAATAACTGTTTAGACTAAAATCCATGTATCATTGACTTGTACAGATTAAAAACTTTAGTAGACATTATGGGGTTGGAGATAGGACAAATTTTTCAATGCTGCTCATCCACAAAGGCAGAACTATGCCTGCTAGATTAAGACATGTTTAAAAAAAGCAGAAAGTCTGAAAATAGCAAGTATATGGTCATCTTGAGTGGCCAGTTAGTGGACACTCTCAAAGCAAGAGATTTGAAGCAAAGTCTAGTGTGTTTAATCTCCATAACCTTGGGTGAATAGTCATCTGTTTCTTCTCACACTGTGGTAGGTCAGCCTTAAATCCAAGGGAGTATTTCAGTTTCTATAATCAGCTGCAGATGTGTTTAGTTTCTTTCATGGGGTTTCCAAATTAGATCCTTCTGGTGTGACCTATGACAGAGTTTGTACACCTCCACATGTCGATAGCATGTGGCCTGGGTCACCAAAGACAGGATAGAAACTAGATCAAAAGTACCCAATTGTTGTCTAGGGGTTCTGGCTGAGATTTCCAGCATGATGTTGGTAGAGGGGTCATCCTTGTCCCGTTGCCATTCTCAGGAGAAATGGTTTCCGTTTTGCTTTGTTGAGTATGATGTTAGCCATTAGTTTTACATACATCACCTTTATGATGTTGGAGAATTTCCTTTCTATTCCTATTTTGTTGAGTATTTTTTATCAGAAATGGGTGCTGAATGTTGTCAAATGCCTTTTCTGCATCTGTTGATTTGATTGTGCAGTTCTTATTCTTTGTTTTGTTTATGTAGTGGGTTACATTGATTGTTTTCTGAATGTTGAATCATCCTTGCATCCATTGTTTGAATTCTGTTTCATCATTGTGAATTACTTTTTAGATATGTTGTTGGATTTCATGGACCGCAGTTTTGTTGAGAATGTTAGTGTCTGTGGTTATGAGGGATATGGATCTTGTAGTTTTCTGTCTTTGTGGAATCTTTGTCTGGTTTGGGTATCAGGCTCACTTCACTCATAGAAGGAGTGAACTCAACGAATAGAGTGGGTTTGGGAATTTTTCTGCCCTTTTCTATATACTAGAACAGTCTGTGGGGAAGAATTGGTGACAGCTCTTCACTGAATACTTGGTAGAATTGCGCTGTGAAGTCATCTGATACTGGGTTTTTTCTGGTTGGGAGTTTTTTGAGCTTCCCTATTTATTCTTTTGTTATGGGTCTGTTGAGGCTTTCTACATTTAGCTGCGTTCATTTGGGTAGATTGTGTATTTATAGCTATTTGTCCACTTCTTCTAAGGAACCTGGTGATTACACGTTGGGTTACTAACTGGAGATCACCAGTTTGAAACCATTAGCCACTCACAGGAGAAAGATGGAGCTTTCTACCCCTATTAAGAGTTGCAGTCTTGGAAACTCACAGGGGCAGTTCTACCCACTCCTATAGGGTTGCTATGGGTTAGCATTGATTTAATGACAGTGATTTTTGCCCCCTTTGGGGTACATTTTCTCTAAGTTAACATGCCTTTCTGATTTGTGTCCATTTTCCTGACTTCCAACTTGTAGTTGACACTGATCTTTGCACGCTGTGTATGTTCTAGATTTGGGTAGTCTTCTTGTTCCTGATCAGAAACCATGGAAGCCTGCTTGACAAGCCTGGCCTGCTAAATAGTTGACTTTTAAATCTATCAACCATTTCATTTAACCATTGATTATCCACTTGCACCTACAATCCACTTCCACCAAAGGTGAGCAAAAGCTCAAGCTCCCCATATAATGATGGCTATGGTGAACAGCCAAGCTATGGTGGCCAGGGAACAACATCCAGGGACATAGAAAATCGAACCGCAAAATCAGAATTGATTTGTCATTAATTCGATTGCATTTGAAGCAAATAACATTTGAATTTGTATCCATAATTGTTTGCCTTGTTTTAAAATTTCATTTTCTTCCCCAGAAACCAAACCTTATTAAACAAGTGTTTTACCTTAGATTGGAAAACATTTGGATGTTTAGGATTTTATTCTTCTTTAATGGTTTTAGATCAGTTTAGCTATGGTTTGAAGTTGCTCATTTAGCGGATTTTTTTTCCAGATTGAAAAAAAAAATCCCTTGCTATGAACTGTTGGATTGCTGTTTTAGGATGTCTGGCAGAAATAATACGTAGGCACTTAATCTTCATTTTACAGAGAAGAAAACAGACGGATGAGTAACTTGTCCTCCATCAGCAGGAAATCAAACTTCCAAATTTGTGCTGTTATCCATTGAGTTATACTATTAATTAAAAAATACACACAAAGATAATTGCAAACCAAGCTTTTCTGTTTTGAATGCCTCCCTGCTACTCCTTATGTGATGGATACCGTTTCTTATGCTGTTTATTCAAGCTAGTGAGCCAAAGCTGGCGAAAAATGACTTGCAAGGAAACGGCCTTTCTGTTTCACTTCTTTATTGATTCTCTCCCTAGTTCCTATTTCCATTTGAAGATGTATCTAGAGTCCCTTGGCCACCCCTGTTAATTTTTTGCCTGTTGCCTGGTTTTGTGTTTTGTTTTTCATTTAAATTTGGTAATAGTGTTATGTGAGTTAGTAAAGATAAGGTTTTATGAAAGACTCAATATCAAAATTAAGTTGCATTGCAAGGTATTATGGGTAAAACTGGAAGAAAGGACATTTGAAAATCTCTATTGCCGTTCTCTAACGGAGTCTATTTGAGGCTAATGCAATCGTCTGCGCTTGATTTATGATTATGCATTCTGACGTATGAAATGTTGTTTGTAAATAGTTTAATAAAAGGCTATTGCTCCAAATTCCAAATTAGCACTGAAGGTGATTTCTATTAGAGTAGACATTTGTGGAGGATTTTATTCCTGGTGCTTTATAATACGAGTTCTTTTTCTCAACACAGTACAGACTGGTGGCTTGTAGCACAGCCCTAGAGACACGGTGCTGTATTCAAAGAATAAAAACATATCTCTTTTCATTGTTTATTTACCTCATTTTAGGGTATGTATGGAAAAATGATTTTCCCTATAGTTATTACTTTTGCCCCCTTTATATTATGCATTTAAAATATGCACATAAGGCTCCTTCATATCTCATTTTAACCATGTGAATCTCCAAGTCCATTTTATTGAATGACATTTCTAGTATTTTAATGAGGGTTTGACATTTTCACATATTACAATTTTGTTTTATTTTTATATTCATTGAAGTGATTTTCACACTGCGTTTGCATGCTGTCAAATTATAATTTCTAAAGGTACTGGGAAACCCCTTATGAGAAAGAAGTACCTCAGGAAAGCATTCAGGATTCTCAGTGCTTGGGCTCAGAGGAGTTCATTTTCAACAAATGACTTGCAAGGATTTACGGTAGAGTTTTAGTTCTGAGGAACATCAAATACTGGATTCTTTTGAAATGGCAAAGGCCACGCATGCTTTAGACCAGGGCATGCAAATGTAAATACGTGGAGGGCTCCTGGGTGGCTTAAACAAAAGAGGCAGGAACCTTGGAGGACTGCAAAGGGCACGCCTGCCCTAAGAGTGCAGCTGTGAATTGGCTCTTTCAGATGGTGGCTAGGAGGAAGTGTCCATATCATCAGATTTTTGAATTTATCAAGGGATTCTGGGTGTTTATGTGAAATACTGGGATTTTTTACATTGACTATTTCTTGCCGAGAATGTCTAGCACAGGATCAGACACATATGCTGCGTTCACAGAAAATGACTAAATAAAGCGGTTTGTTTTTCACGTCCTCAAGGCGCCTTCGCGGTGAAATGGTTAAGTGCTCACTTGCAAGCAGAATGGCTGTCACTCATAGAACCTGATCACAGCCAGGAAATCCGATGGGGAAGTTCCACTCGGTCACTACAGGATTGCTATAGGGTCACTACAAAGTCACGATGAGTCCGAATCAACTGAACAGCTCACAAGAACAGGCAAATAGAGAAAGTGTGACTGGAGGTCTATGGTTCAAATAACCCAGAAAAAAATAAAATTTCATTCCAGGAATCTTGAACTGCTCACTAAGGACAGAGCATTGTGTGCTATCCTTTTCAGGTAGTACAAACAACCTAGCTCTCATTTTTTAAAGAACCTAGTGAAAGATCGAAGACACTAAAAGTATTACTAATATGTAAGATGAAGTCCTAAAAATTTCCAAAGAAATTTACAAACAAAATTTAAAGGAGACGAGGGTCATCCACTTGGGACATGGAACAGATTCCTGGCTACTGAGATGGTCCTCAGGAATAGATACTGTTATCATAGATGTGGGCTGGAGCACAGTCCCCGTAGAAGAAATAGCTAGACTAACGGCATGGACCTGGGCGAACCTGGGAATGGAGGAAAGAGAATGTCCAGAAAATGGGAACTGGACCCTCTAACAACAACAATATTGGTGGTTCAGTCGTAGGATTTTTGCCTGCCATGTGGAAGACCCGCGTGCAATTGCTGGCAAGAGTACCACATATGCAGCCATTACTTGTCTGTTGTGTGTTGCCATGATAGTTAACTGGTTTTTATCCCAAGGTAGGTTAAGAATCAAAGGCACGATGATCTACTTCTGAAAATCAGCCAGTATAAACCTCCCATGGGTTAAAATGGGCTGGGGTCCATAATGAGCTAGCAGCAACATAGCAGTGGCGAGAGAGGATAGGAGGTCTCATGGGCAAAATATGTATTTTAACTTAGTTATCCTGATTTGGACAAGGTGTTTCATTTGGATAGACTTCTACCTTCCCCAAGCATTGTCAGAGAAGCCCCAGTTTGGTGTCCACTTTCTGGTCAGCTGTTGCGATGCTCTTCATCGCCCCAAAGCACCTTCAGATGCTGTGTGAGAAGCTATCACAGTCATGGCTTTTGTCTGTGCCCCATCATTCTGCCATGGTGCCACCTCTAAAGTGCAGACCTCAGAACAAGGCAGAAATGCCCTGTCTGCTCTACCACTGTGAAGGAACACAGCGTGCGATCTTAGTATCATCAGTCCCTCTCTCTGTCCCCGTGCCCAGGATTGTTCCCGTGGCCTCTGTGGCAGGTCTCTGGATTTGTCTCAGAGGCTCCTTCCTGTTTTCAGGTTGAAGATGTGGTGAGTATAGGGGCAGGGTGGTGGTGGTGGTGGTTGTGGGGTGCCTTTATAAACTATTGGACCTCAAATATTTTTGCTGCAACAAAATATTAAAATGGGGACTCAATCTGTGGTCAATTGTATCATGTCAGTATTATCAGTTTCTTGGTTTGCTAGTGTTTTATAATGATCTAAGATGCTACCATTGAGGGAAGCTGGTTCATGGGTACATACACAGGATTTCCCTGTACTATTTTTGCAACTTCTTGATAGCACCGAATAATTCAACACGAAACAAAACTTTTCTCCAACAATTCAAAGTAAAAGGAAAGCCTACCAAGATAGAACTGGTAAAGTCGGTGGAAAAGAACTTATTTTGTGACCCTTAACAGACCCTGAAAAGAAGTTTGAAAAGACAGAAAAGAGGTTAAAAGGTGGGAATTGGGTAGATAAGTTCATGTAAGAGACTGGTGATTTTTGACCGATAGACTAGATATTGTTCATTGCCATGGGGTTGGGTCCAACCCAGGCTGCCCCCATGTGTGCCGAGTAGAGCGGCTTCACAGGGCGTTCAAGGCTATGACCCATCAGAAGCCGATTACCAGGCCTGTCTTCTACAGTGGCCCCAGGTGGGTGGTCATCACTAACCGTTCTGCTAGCAGTGAAGTTCTTCACTGTTTAAGCTACCCAGGGACCTCTAAGCCCAGTTGCTGTTGTTATAATGGTGAAACTTGAGTTGGTTCCTGATGTACAACAGAACGCTACACCTCCTGGTTAGTGAGCAGGGGGTTCGGGAGAACTAGTAGAGTTCTGTATGTCACCTCAGTGACAGCTCTGCCTGGATGTGCAAGCCAGGATAGAGGAAGGGGAGGAATGACTTCGTTCCAAAGAGACCATACTCCCAGAGGTTTCTGGGGGTGATGCAATAGTTAAGGTTTTGTGTCAACTTGGCTGGGCATGGATTTTCAGTGGTTGGTGCCTAGTGATCCCCATGACCTGACCTAACACAATGCAATCAGCACCCAGTCAGTTGCAAGCCTCCATCATACAGAATAAAACACTCTTACTTGTGCCACAGACCTGATGCAATAAATTGCCTGGGGTTGTTGCTTGGTTCCAATATAAGGGTGATGTCGTGGTTATGTGTTGGGCTGTGATCTGCATGGTTGCAGTTCTCAATCACCTGCAGCTCCTTGGGAGGAAGACTGGGCTCCCTACTCCCTTCAACAGTTATAGTCTCGGACACCTGCAGGGGTCTCTATGAGTCAGCATTGACTCATTGACAGTGAGATTGGTTGGGTTGGGTTTGGTGGGAAAACTTGCTTGCTTTTTGTTGGATCTAGATCCTGAGCCTGGCTCATTAACCTTCCTTTCATTGGCCTTGAGTCCATGTCCTGTCATATTCATTGCCAGCGGATCCTGGGTATCTTTGGTGGCTGGCCATCCAACTTGCTGACCCTGGATTCATTCATTTCTGCAGTCACCACTGTGTGATCTTCCTGTAGATATCAGTTTTATCAGCTCCCCCAGATACTTGGTTCAGCAGAAACCTCCAAACTAACATCTAACCCGGGACTGGACTGCTTCTACATCAATGTGAGCCATTTTCTTGATAAAAAAACAGAAGCACTGGGTTTGCTTCTCCAGAACACCTAGCCTACGACAGGTAAAAAGAAAACAGTACTTCCTGTATTAGAAAGAAATACTGGCCCTCACAAGAGAGAGACTAGTATGTAATTGTCTTATATTCTGCCCAAGAGGGGTGCCTAAAGGGGAGAGGAGACCTCATTAGAGAGAGGCCGAAGGTGTTTGCTCAGAGGCCCAGAGGCTTAGAGAATAATTGACCAGTCAGAGGAGACCCAATCATCTATATCAATAAAATCACTATTGAGAGGTCTCCAGTGATGGGGGTGAGGATTGTCTCTAATAACATCTCCTGGAGAGTCAGCTTCTAATATCTGCCAAGGGCAGAGGAAACCGGCCCCATCCTTTGAGGTTGCCTGTCAAGAAAGACTCTCTCTTGTATCTCCTCATATCCTTCTAGCCCTCCTCGCTCATCTTGGAGCAGACAGAAATCAAAATTCGAAAGGCAGGGGCAGTAGGAAGAAATGCATAACCTAGCAACATAGATAAAGACAACTCATCATCTTCCATTATAGATAGCCGACATGAAAGAGGCTAGAGAGGATGAGTAGAATAACTTTAACTTTGAATTAAGCTCAGAATCTTGATTACTACTCAGACTAAATATATCAATAACTTAGCTGAAATAATTTACAGAAGGAAAAATGTAGAGCTTTTGCTCTCAGAGAATGAGCTGGATAAGCCATGTAGCTTGCCTGCACTTTTGTCTATGAGCAGGACGAGAAATGGCCTTATAGAGTAGATCTGAATGGTCAGGAGGAGGAGGGAAGAAAAAGTCTTTCATTCTTATTGTGTCTTATCTGTTCAACAGAGAGTTGTTGTTTTTAGTTAGCACCAAGTCTCTGACTTGGTGTCTTTATGTATAACAGAACACACAGTTCTTATTGGTTAGTTCATTAACCAATTCATTGACCTGAATTCATTAACAAAGAGCCTTCCCTCCCTTCCAGACTAAGGTCAGGACATTAGACTCCATTCCCATTTTGGTGAATTCTTCCTAGGAACCAATGTTTTGGGGTTTTTTTTTGGTAATTGATATTTTAATTCATGTATTTAATAAGTCCCTATAGGAGCCCTGGTGGTACAATGGTTACACACTAAGTTACTAACTGAAAAGTTGGCAGTTCAAATTCACCTAGTTTCTCCATGGGAGAAAGACTTGACAATCAGCTCACAGAAATCCCTGTGGGACAGTTCTAGTCTGTCTTATGGGGTCACCCTGAGCTACTACTTGATAGTACCAAGCAATAACATGTTGTCAGAAGAGACCATTCCCTGGAGAGGGACATCATTCTTGGTAAAGTTGAGGAGGAAGGCCCGGGACAAGAAGGATTAACACAGTGGCCACACAATGAGTTCAAGCATAGGAACAAATGTGAGGGTGACGTGGGACTGGGCAGTATTTCGTTCTGTTGTGCATGGGGGTTGCTATGGTTTGGAACTGACGCCATGACAGCTAACAGCAACAACAACAATAATAATTAAAGAGTACTGAGAACTAGATTCAGTGATATGTTCTGGGATTCAATACTAAGTAAAGGAATAAATGATAAAGCACCATAACTAATTACCTCAAACTAAGTGACTTAAAGGAGTCTTGGTGGTATAGTGGTTTATGCATTGGGCTGCTAATCGCAAGGTAATCAGTTCAACACCACCAGTAGCTCTGTGGGATGAAGATGGACTTTTTACTACTGTAGAGAGTTACAGTCTTAGAAACCCACAGAGGCAGTTCTACTATGTCCTATAAGGTTGTCATGAGTCAGAATCAATTCGATGGCACTGAGTTTCGTTTTGTTTGGAAGTGACATAAGTTAGTTTACTGTTTTATAGTTCTATAGCTCAGCAGTCTGACATGCAGCTTACTGGACTAAGTGAAAATGCTCAGCAAGGGTGTTTCTTCTCCTAGGGCAGAACCCGTTTTCTTGCCTTTTCTGAGTTCTAATGACTGTTTGGTATAATGACTCTGTGTATTCTTTCTTTTTCTTTTTAATTTAATCATTTATTTGGAGCTTGTACAACTCTCATCACAATCCATCCATCCACCCATTGTGTTTCCATGTTCACTTGATGCTTCCTGCATCATTCAGTATTTTGCCCAGAGAATCTTTCAAGAGTGGGCATTTTTTCTGGAGTTCTTTCAATTTCAGATATGCTGAGTGTGCCCTTCCCTTTTGGTTTTATACTTCTAGGTCTGTGGACATTTCACTATATTATTTGGCTTGGTCTTCTTGATTTACCCTTTGAAATTTTCTATTTAAACCTTTGACTTGAATCCTTTCTTCCATTTGTTTTAGCCACTCTATGATTAAGAGCAAGTATTCTCTTCTGATATCCACTTTGATCTTTTCTTTATTTCCTGTTTCTTTAATGACCTTTTGCTTTGTTCATATTACTTTTAGGACTAATTCAAGTGGCATTAAACACATTAGACAAAAACAAGCCTCCAGGACTTGATGGAATCCAACGAAATGTTTAAATAAAGCTGATGAAGCACTAGAAGCACTTATTCATCTATACCAGGAAATTCGTAAGATAGCTACTTGGCCAACTGACTGAATGAAATCCATATTTATACTTATTTCAAAGAAAGGAGACCCAGAATAATGCTCAAATATAGAAAAACATCCTTGGTACGACAGGCGAGTAAAATTTTGTTGAGCATCATCCAACAAGGGCTGTAGCAGTACATTGACAGGGAACATCCAGAGGTTCAGCTGGATCCAGAAGAGGACTTGGAACAAGGGATATCATTGCTGATGTTAGCTGGCTCTTAGTTGAAAGCAGAGAATACCAGAAAGATGTTTACTTGATTATGAAAAGGCATTTGATGTGTGGACCATAATAACTGTGGTTAACCTTGAGAAGAATGGGAATTCCATAACATTTCATTGTGCTCATTTGGAACTTGTACATGGATCAAGAGGCAGTTGTGCAAGTAGAACAAGGGACTACTGCATGGCTTAAAATCAGGAAAGGTGTGCATCAGGGTTGCATAACATTATGATATTATTCAATCTGTATGCTGAGAAAATCATCAGAGAAGCTGGCTTATATGAAGAAGAATGTGACATTAATATTGGAGGAAGGCTTATTAATAGTCTGAGATATGCAGATAACACAACCTTGCTTGCTGAAAGCAAGGAGGAACTGAAGCACTTGCTGATGAAAATCAAAGATTGCAGCCTTCAGTATGGATTACAAATCAATGTAAAGAAGACCAAAATCCTGACAACTGGACCAATAGGTAACATCATAATTAATGGAGGAAAGTTTCAAATTGTCAAGGATTTTGTCTTACTTGGATCCCCAGTCAGTGTTCATGGAAGTAGCAGTCAAAAAATCAAAAGACATGTTGCATTAGGTAAATCTGCTATGCAAGACCTCTTTAGAGTATTGAAAAGCAAGGATGTTGCTTTGAGGACTGTGGTATGCCTGATTCAAGCCATGGTATTTTCCATTGCCACATATGCATGTGAAAGTTGGACACTGAATAAGAAAGACTGAAGAATAATTGATAATTTTGAACTGTGGTTCTGGAGAAGAATATTGAAAGTACCGTGAACTACGAGAACAACAAACCAATCTGTCTTGGAAGAAGTAAGGCCAGAGTGCTCCTTAGAGGCAAGGAAGGCAAGACTTCATCATACTTTGGACATATTGTTAGGAGAGACCAGTCTCTGGAGAAGGACATTATGCTTGGTAAAGTGGAGGGAAAGTTTGGTAGTTAAATAATTTTATGTCAACTTGAAGATATATAAAAGTGTAGGGGTAGAGTCTAGCCTGTGAATCAAGTCACCTCCTGGTGGTACCTCCTTGTGGGTGTGGCCTTCTCAGAAGGAGAGCCCTGGGAACATCCCCTTTCCCCCACGTTCTCTGCCTTTACCTTCCTGCTGGCTGATGCTGGTTGCTGTCAGAACTCTGGAGATGCGTCCATCACTGTTGGATACACAAGACTTTGTCCCCACTGGCCTGTGATCTTTCTGCATTCTGCATCATTGCATGTGGCTGCATGAGTCTGAAGAGGGACTTATGGAATAGTATCAGACTTACAGACTTGAGTTGGTCAGGGCTGGAATGTTTCCTTGATATACAATTACTTCTTGATGTAAAGCTCTTTATTGCACATAGATGAATGTCACTCTATCTGTTTCTCTAGTGATTCTGGCCTAACACAGGCAGCGGAAAAAGAGGAAAACCCTCAAGGAAATATATTGACATTGTGACGCAACAATGAGCTCAGGCATAGAAACCGTTGTGAGGATGGTACAGGACTGTGCAGTGTTTCATTCTGTTGTTCAGAAGGCCACTATGGGTCAGCAGATTCGATGGCTCCTTACAACAACAACAAATGACTAATCGAGTCCCCAGCAGGTCCAAATGGTTAACTACGAACCGAAAGATAATTTTGTTGTTAGGTGCCATTGAGTTGGTCCTGACCCATAGTGACCTTGTGCACAAGAGAAGAAAGCAAAAAAATAAAATAAAAAAATTAAAAAAAAGAGAGAAGAAAGCACCGCCTGGTCCTTTGCCATTCCCACAATAATGACCACCTTTGAGCCCATTGTTGCAGCCACTGTGTTAATCCATCCCCTTGAGGATCTTCCTCTTTTTTGCTGCCCCTCTACTTTGCCAAGCATAGTGTTCTTCTCCAGGGACTAGTCTCTCCTGACAAAATGCCCAAAGTATGTAAGACATATTTTCACCAACCGTCCTTCTAAGGAGCACTCTGGCCATGCTTCTTCCGAGACAGACTTGCTTATCCTTTTGGCAATCCCTGGTACTTTTAATATTCTTTTCTAGCACCACAAATTCAAATGCTAGATTCTTCTGAGGTCTTCTTTATTCAACATCCAACTTTCACATGAGAAATTAGTCAGATTCACCCAGAGATTACCTTGGAAGGCTGGTAATCTGCTTTGAAAAGATTATAGCCTTGAAAACCATTGACACAATTCTACTCTGGACACATGGGATCACAGTACATTGTAGTCGGATCTACAGTACCTAACAACAACAAAGACTATTTGAATTCATTAACTCACAGGCCCTTCCTTCAAAGCTAGCAATGGCAGGTCAAGTGTTTTTCACATTGTATCACTCTATCCTAATCTTCTCTTGCTTCCTGTCATATTTAGATGATTTTATGTCTACTAAATACTCCAGCTCGGGGTGGAGTAAAATCTGGTCAATCAGGTCACAGACAGATAGGTGTGCCCGTAGGGGTTTGTCCTTATAAGTGGGGAGGCCAGAGTCCACCCTCTCAGTCACTCCCCTTTCACTTTCCTGCTTGCTGGCCACTGGGAGAGCTGTCGGAGCCCTGCCATGTTTCTACTGACCTTGGATCCACATAACTCTGCACCCACCTACCTGTGATCTTCCTGCAGTCTGCATCATTGCATGTGGATGTGAAGGGGGATTTATGGACTAGCGATCAATTTATAGACTTGAGTTATGCTGAGGTGGAATGCTTTCTTGATATATAATTACTTTATGATATAAAGCACTTTCTCATACATATGTGAGTATCACTGGATTTGTTTCTCTTGTGAACCTGGTCTAACAGAATCCCGTTTCCACTTTTAGGGACCCTCATGGTTACATTGGGACTACTGATAGAATCAATGATAATCTGAAATTAAAGATTTGAAAATCTAAAGTCAGTTTATTAGCAACTTTAGTTCCTCTTTGCCATATAGTGTAACATGTTTATATGTTCCAGGGATTTAAACAGAACATTTTTTATAGGGTTGTCTGTCTACCGCAGAAGGCTTGATAAAAAATATGATGCTTGAACTGAGGTTTAAAAGATTAGTAGTAATTAATTAGGTAAAGGGGAGGGAAAAGACCATCCTAGTTAGAGGAAAGCATATGTGCAATACCCTGTGGCAAGGCAGAACTTTTTGGATAAAAGAACTGAAAAATTGGTAGTCTTTCTTATAATCTGACTTCAATCAAGTTATACGACACAGTTCACAGCCATTATTCTCAAGGAGAATGGATTGGAGTCCCACCCCAGTCTTTTCTAGAGGTGTTCTTTAGGTGCAAAGTGGCCGTGAAAGAGTGCTTTGGCAACTGCTTTATTTCAACTAGCAGCGTAGCATCTAATCCCCAGGCTTCAGGAGAACCAACATGCTTTGCTTCATTTTACTTTCCTGCTCAATGAGTGTATATTTACCTTGAAAGTATAACAGAAATTAAGGTCATCCAAGTGATTATTTTCTCAACAGTGTCATTTTGGCTAAAGGCGAATTCTAATATCCACCCTCAAATCCTCCGTATAACCCTTAAACTGCTTGCTTTCCAACGTCAACACTCCAGTCTCTGGCACACGCTCAGTTCATAAGATTTTGGAAGAACCCCAGTTCAGTGAGCATATATAGAAGGCATGTGTTGAATTTATTCCTTTTTTTCTAAAGCTATCTCCACATTACAGTCATTTAGGATGGCAATTAAAATACTCATACTGCAGAGTGAGTTCATGTTCTTGAGTAATATTTCCAATGATGTTAATGTACTTAAGATTAAAATGAATTTAATTGCGCGATGAAAACATTGTGATGAAAATGCTAATGTAGCTTGTGGCACTTTATGAGACAGAGAAAACAAGGTACCTTGTTGGGCTTCCTTCTACAATGAAAGTTACCAAGTAAGTCTCTGTTCTGTACCCTGTCTCTTGCTGAGAATCTGGCACGTAAATATGTGGTCAGAAAATACTGGTAGAACAACTAAAGACTGCAATAGCTTAGCACTTCTTCTTCCCATTTGAAAAAATCTGTCCATCCTGAACTCTAACTATCCTTTCATTCACTTGCACTTCCGCTACTGCTACACACACCTTACAAATATGGACTTAGAGAACAAGAAGGGAAAGAGATGAAGGAACAAAAGAGACCAGGGGATGGCTCCTCAATAATGTAGAGTGCACGCACATTTTACTAGAGTATAGGTTTTAAAGGCACAATGGTCAGTAGGCAGATCACCATTGACTTACTACTTCAATGCCCTACTTGTGTATTAATATATGTATTATTCTGGCAGACCTGTGATTGACATTGTCAGTGAATATTATTGTAACTTTTGTCTGACAACCAATTCCCATTGTTTGGGCAAATAGTGTCCAGTCACATAAGGATTTATTCTGTACAAGTGAATAATTCAGGTATTGTGATATGAAGTAATCCTATACTTTTCAATCTTCCACTCTCAATAGTGTTTTGAAAACTAGTACCACGAGCTAATCAATGACACCATAAACCGAAGGGCCTTATGTCCCAGGGAGAGAGTTAAGGAGATTCTCTGCCATATATGAACCAGGAGCGCTCGAAGTAGAGCTGGAGGCTGGTAAAAACACACAGATTCAGGAAGAGATTTGGGGCACACACTTCATCCTAGCTCCAATCTGAGAACAATTAATTCTTACATCATGGCCCTGCTCAATACTTGTCCTCAAGAAGAAAACACAGGAGATGTGGGTGCTATAGCAAAGGGTAGTGAATAAAGTAGATAGTGTGTGGCTGTCAGAGAGCATAGCATCTGGGGTCTTAAAGGCTTGTTTCCAAACAAGTAGCCATCTAAGTAAGATGTCAACCAGATCCACATGGAAGAAACACACCAACGTCCTCAACCCAAGGATTGTGTATTACATAGTCCAAATCCAAAGGAGGGAATGGGGTCAGAGTTTTAATTGTGAAATTCTAGTTTACAGGCTGTGGATGACAAATGAGAGCCCAAAATACATTTGCAGGATCTGCACAGGAACTAAGCCTCTGGTGATTTCTCTCGAACCATAAGTGAGGGGTGGGAATAAACTGGTTACGAGACAGAGTATTGGAGAAACAACTATAGTAGATTTAAATGATAAATCTGATTTGAACAGTTAAAACCTTGTCACTTGATCTTCCTCACTTTGGTATTGATCTAGTTTTTAATATATATTTTGTGTGTATATATATATATATCTCTGCTGCATTTTGCCATTGTGGGTAGCATTCTTGATCTTTGCTGTGTTTTACTATGCTTTTGGTGTATGAAACCCAGGATTGATGAACCTATAGGGACAACAACTAGAATAAGAGTTCCACCCCACCCCCAAAAAGAGTTTTGGGGGGTACACTGGGGGAATTGGGTGAGTAAGGGGGAGTTGATATCAAGGAGTTCAAGAAGGAAGAAAATGTTTTAAAACAGATTTTAGTAGTAATTGTACAATACTACTTGATGTGAATGAATTATGGAAAGGGATGGTGTCTTGATTAGCACCTAATAAAATAGTTTGGAAAACAAAAACAAAGCATTCCACAATTCTCTAAGGCCTACTAAATTAGATTCATTTCTTCCTTTGTTTGCAAAGGTTCACCACAGGATTGGATTTTGCTCCCTTTGCAGTTTAGTTCCCTTACGCTCACTTAAAAAACCTGAGACTTAAAAAAAAAGGTCTCTTCTTGACCATTATCTGTATCTTGCTGTATTCTTTCTGTTTCTTGTTTGTTAAATCTCAGTTCCTCTTCATCTGCGATTAGCCTAACTGTCCCTCACTGAATGCGGTTTCCCTAAAGCTTTTCTGTTTCTCCTCAAAATTGTTGTACTTTATTTTCTGTTGGACCCAGTCACTGTCCTTTAGGTTCTAGCTGGCAGGGAAGGAACTCTCAAAGACAGGAGACTTTCTGTCACTTTGTCATATGCATCGGCCATTTCTAGACGCTCTCCCATTAAAAGGTCCTTTGTGCTGTGAGATCTCAGGAAAATGTGTACTTCGACTGGTAACTAAGAGAACAATGCTTTTGCAGAGCTCTGAAAGAAACGTGTTGCTATTCACAGTCAGGTTCTGGAAACAGTGAAACCTAAATGACATTTCTTTTAAGCAATATGCAAAGTTTCCTCCAGAGGAAAGAGATTATAAGGCAACATTAATTATTCTCGACTAAGAGACCTGATTTGCACTAATTGGTTAAATTTGCCACCTGCTTATTCTGCCTAGTGACATTAGACTGGTAGGAATCCAGGCCTGCTGAGAGAAGTTTTCCTTTTGAAAGGGCCTTCTAAATCTCTCCAACATGTCTAATGTGTAAGGAGGCAGATCCAGGACTAGGGAGTTCCAGTGAATGAATCTGAGTCTAAGACCCTAAACCACCATTTCTCACCAGTAGTGACAATGTAGGAAACCCATCCTACCATGCTCCATCGTGAAGCCACATGACTTCAGTTCAAATCTCAGTTCCCATCTTTCTACCTGGATAAGTTCATGACTCTGGACAAGTCAATTAATTTTTCAGTGCCGTAGATTCCATAGCTGTAAAGGAGGATGATTATATGATGTGGCTTCAAAATATTTGTGGATAAATAGAATTAAAGAAAAATAGAGTTCTTCCACAAACTTTTTGAAGAAGCCTTGTAGGCTTATCTCAAATGATTGCTGTGAGAATTTAAGTGAAAAAATAAAAACATTGCAGCAAATTGATTCATGGAGATCCATCTTTTGGAAATAGATTACTAGGCCCATTTTTTCCCAAGGTGCCCTGGCTGTATTAAAAATGCAAGCTTTTAGTCAGTAGCCAAGTGCTAAAACCATTTGTTAGACATCTAATAATCTATCTACCTATAAAACCTAACCTACTGCTGTCAAGTCCATTCTGATGCATAGGGACCCCTATAGGCTAGAAAACCCCAGGCATCTATGAGGTATATGTATACATATCCCTTTAATCTATAAATTAAAATACCAAAACCAAGTTCACTGGCATTGAGTCAATACTGACTCATAGAAGCCCTATAGGATGGAGTAGAATAGCTCCCTGTGGGTTTCCAAGACTGTAACTGTTTAGGGGAGTAGAAAGCCCTGGTTTTTCTCCGAAGGAGTGGATGGTGGTTTTGAACTGTGGACTTGGCAGATCATAGCCCAAAGTGGAACCACTACACCACCAGGAATCCTTATATGTCATTATAATTGGGCTGTTAGGTGCCATTGAATCCATTCCAAAACCTAGCCACCTGATGTGACAAAGTAGAACTGCCCCTAGAACCAGTGGGTTCTAGGCTGAATTCTTTACAGGAGCAGGTTTCCACGTATGCTACTGCAGAGCCACTGGATGTATTTGAACTGCTAACCTTTTTATTAGCAGCCAAGTATTTAACGGTTATGCCACCAGGGCTCTCAATTATAATTATTATCTATAATTAATATAATTGTATTTTATTTGTACCTCAGGAAATAGATAGGAGTTAGAATTACTATTAATACTATATTCACTTCCATTTCCCAGGTGTTTGACTAGATTTGAAGACTGTTATCTAAATGCCCCCTCTCTGTAGCTCCTTCCCTCTTCTTGAGCTTCATAAAGATGTTGTCAGAATCTCTTAACATTATCAGGGGCTATCCCAATCCTACAAATAACTGTTCCAAGGCCTTAGTTTGATCCACCTTCCCCTTAGGGTTTCCAACCTCCCTGTCAGCAGGCTCGTTTCCTGTGTGATCTGCCCAATTCCACACTCTATGGCCTTGACTTTTCTTCAGCTGCTATGAGTAAAATGACTGAGATTAATAAATTACTGATGAAAGATCAGGCAGCAAAAAATGTAACCCCTGGCCTTCAATAGTATACTGTCCCCCGTCCCCCATTCATTTGACTAGTATTTATTAAACACATACAGCGGCTTAGTCAGATTAATAAATTCCTGTTGAAACTTCAGGGAATGAAAAGGTTTTGTTGTTAGCTGCTGTAGAGTGAATTCTAACTCAGAGTGACCCAACATGTGCAGAATAGAACTTCCCTATGGGTTCTCAAGGCTGTGGAGTTTAAGAATCTTATCTCTTTAGTTGAACACCTCCAAAGCATACCCAGGAGGCAGGTGCCTCAGTCTCCCTCCTGAAAAATGGATTTTTTTCAAAACTATGTATTTAATTTTTTTTTTTTTTACAAAACAACCTTATCACCTTCAAAGGACTTTCCATTACTCTTAATACATTTGTCAAGTATGTGATTCCATTCTTGGAAACATTTTTCAAACTCATCTGGATGGCTGACAACACCTCCTTCGGGGTTCCTCCCCACCCCACCTCTTCTACATTGTAAAATTGCTATTCTTTCATGTCCCTCTTCATTTGTGGAAACAGGAAGAAGTCACACAGAGTGAAGTCAGGTGAGTAAGATTCACAGGACAAGAAACGCATGCTGTTTTCTACCAAATACTGGCACACTGAGATGGCTGCATAAGCAGGTGCATTATCGTGGTGGCTATAGCAGTCCTGTCTGCCACAAATCAGGCTTTTTTTGTCACACAGTTACACTATCTTTCCAGAACCTCTAAATAGAAAGCTTGATTAACAGTCTGACCTGGTGGAATGCACACCAAATGCACTGCAAGTTGAAATTTTCATTTGTTTGGGATGTCCAGAACAAGATTTGTCATCATTTGACATTTCAACATGTCACCTGTTTTGAAATGAGAAAACCTCTTGCACACTTGTTTTTCCGACAGTGTTATCCTTGTAAGCTGTGTTCAACCTCACAAGTTTCTGCAGCAATTTTCCCAAGCAGGAAACACAATTTCACAGTCACACACTGTTCTCTTAAATTGGCCATCACAAAAACACAAGGTTTGAGTGAAACTGCTTTTATGATAAATTCACGGTGACCAGAGAGAGCCTTTCAAGGTGACACTACTGGGGGGCATTAACTCAGAGTCAGTTGCTCATGCTGCCCTAGCAGGGAAAGATCCAAGATGATAGCTCCGCCCTTTTTTCCTCTTACTTGCTGGGGGGCGGGCTACCCACTCGTATGTAATACAAAAGTCATGAACTTACTTATTAAGCATGGGAAAAACCTTTTATTCACGTATTCAACTTATATGCTACTTCTAGTATAGTGTGTTAGGTTGGGTTCTCTTTGACACAACACCCTTGACACTTGTATGTGCTGTATTTAGGAAGAGATTTATATTAAACATGGCTTACACAGTTGTAGAAATAGGTCAAGTCTATTTAGTCCACTGATGGCTCCTGGGATCAGCAGGTGACCCCCCCCCCACCCCCAACCCCTCTCTGGTTAGAGGACTGAGGATCCAGACCCAATATTCAGCTCTAGCAGAAGTTGAAGGGCCAAAGAGGATTCAACTCTCCCAGGGCTCTATGATACAGAAAGGCTTATGGGGCCAAGGAGGTGTCATCAGATTGTTTAGGTTTAATAGGTTAAGCTCCGCCTCTACCCTCACCCAGGAGTAGCTAATGAACATGATCCCTAACCATTACATATAGTATGAAACTATGAGCACTAAAATGAGGGAAACTCAGAGAGAATGTGGAAAGAACAACTAATCCAAAGTTAGGACTTTGGAAGAAGTGGTTTCTTCAGAAGAGGCCTGGAAATGAATAAAAGTTTACCATCCAAAGATCAGGGGACTGGGGGAATGGGTTTGATGTGTGCAGGAGAGAACATATTCCAGACAGAAGTATAGCACATCCAGGAACATCTGACTTGTTTGGTTTTTTATTTTATTTTCTATGTTCTTTCCCTCATGTTTGGTCCTTATTTATTGAAGGTAATTATCTGGACCATTCACCTGTGGGGGAAACTAGAGTTAACTTTTCTTCTTCTATCCACTACCAAGTTGTTCTTTTTTGCACCTCCTCTCTGTAGGAACTTCTGCAATATTGTCTTATTCCTTA
Organism: Echinops telfairi; assembly: GCF_000313985.2. Taxonomy (NCBI): domain Eukaryota; kingdom Metazoa; phylum Chordata; class Mammalia; order Afrosoricida; family Tenrecidae; genus Echinops; species Echinops telfairi. The sequence goes on from NW_022111373.1 coordinate 90,405,466, forward strand.
CTTTGAATCTAGTCTTTATATGCCCCCAATGAGATGATTACTTCCAGGCTGCAACTTGTTTTATTCCACATTGCCTTGGCTGCCCAGAATAACTTCCAAATGAATCTATATCCTGCCCTTCGCTCTCCTTCAAAAATCATGTTCAGAACCACTAGGATCTACAAAAGCTCATTGCATTAACGTCCTCCTAATGTTTTTTGTCATCAGCCAAACTGGACTTGCTCACACATTTCTATTGCAGTCTCTTTAAGGCTTAGAGTTCATTTCATTTTCTTATTTTTGTCCACTATGTTTTAATAGCTCAAAAGAACCATGCATCCCTGGCACCCCATGAATAAATGCAATCACACACTGTAATAATGACAAGAGGGCATGCACTCCTCTACCTGCCAACAGAGCGAACCACTCTTCTGACTGTTTTGCAAAATCATAATGACTCACTAGAGGTTTCTTCCCACCTACCTGATTCGGAGCCAGTGAATTATAAACATATTTTATTTAAAAAATTCATTTTTATTACTACAGTCAGGTCCTATCCCAGTTGTTAAAACACTGTTTGCAGGTTCATAACTCGGCCATAAAATTTTGCTTCAGGCAGATATTTTGATCTAATGACTCTTGGCACAAAATGCCATTATTAGAAAAAAAAAATTAAGCACTAAAGAAAAAAATCCATTGACTTAAAATTTTTTTCACATTCTGTATTAAAGAAATACTTCTCTCCTATCCCAATAAAAAAGAAATGCTAAACTGCAGCCACCAAAGTTTGTAAAGTAAAGTAGTTGGGACTTTTCCTCAATGTTTCTTAATGGCGTGCTGCTGACATTCTGGATGGGATAATTTCCTTTGTTCAAATCTGTCCTTGCAGAGCAGGCCGTACATTCAGCATTCTTGATGCCCCTGTTTTTGCTTCCTGTCCCCTCCGTCAACCCCCCAAACTAGAAGGACTACATCGGCAGCAAAATTTACACATTGTACCCTCTCTGTCTCACTCATATCTTATAGGAGATTGTGGCCCGTTGGCTTGAAATGGCTTTATTTATTCCAAATGGAGGGCTAGAATAGACAAGATACAACATTGAATTCATTACCAGGCCAGCCACAGGTGGAAGTATACAATTGGACAATGGTACAAAGGATTGACGCACTTGGCTGCTAACCAAAAGGTTGAAGGTTCAAGCCCACCCAAAAGTTTCTTGTCAGAAAGCCTGGGTGACCGACTTCTGAAACCTCAGCCACTGAAAACTGTGGAGCCAATCCTACTCTTACACATATGGGCTCACTATGAGCTGCTGAGACTTGCTTTTTATCCTCAAAAGCATCCCACATTCCTTTTTCTCCTCTTTCCCCATTTCCTTTTTAAGAGCACCTCCTACAAATCAGTTGTTTGGGGATGTTTGAGTCACTCCTAGTAGTCTCTTCTCAGAAATCTGTTGTTTCTCCATGCACCCATCACAACATATCTGATTTCCACCCATGCTTCCAGACTCAGGTTGCTGTCCCAACACGGCAGGTACTTTATAAATAAACCTTGGCAATGACTCTGTTTATCATAACTCTTAGCAGGGTTGACGCTCCAAAGACGGAACCACTGAGTGGCAGACTGACAACTCAGAACGGTTACAGGCAGACTCTGCTCCTGATGTCCTGTGCTCCAGCTAGTGGTATTCCTTTAATTGTTGAATCTTGAGGAGGTTGGTGATCACAATGGTGTAGAGAAGTCACTTGGTTGTCTCAGGGCAATTGCTTGTTAGTAACTAGAATGAAAGTGCTTCAATATTTAAACAAATGATGAGGAAAATGAGCAGCCAGTGTGGTGCATGCTTGCTGATGATAAGCTCTGCTTCTAGGGATCTTTGAATTTTAAAAGGACATTCCTTAGTTTCTCAATACCTTATATTAAAACAATAAATGATATTTTAAGCACCATGGCATTCATAAGGAATACATTTTGACCTGAAAATATTTAAAATTTGTCTCTAGTTGAAATTACTATTCTTATTGATTTCATACATCCTTGCCACACATTGAAAGTCCTAAACTCTAACAGATAAACATTTACTTATATTTCCCTTTGAATGATATTGCAATTGGCATTTATTCTGGTATATGGTATGAGTGCTAATCAAAAATATTTTATCATAGCCACTTTTCACAACACTATTTGTTGCAAAATATAACAATTTTTGTTGTGGATGTTATGTAATTGGTTCTTATTTATATTGGACTTGGTTTTTAAGGCAGTTTTAAGGCCACAATTTCATTCTTCTACCTGCTCTGTCTTGAACCAGCAATACATAGTTTTGATTATAGTGACTTGAATAAATGAATAATTTGAGTGTAAGATTAGGTAGAATTAACCACTATCAAACTTTCCAAGCTATTTTTCTGAACAAAATTTTATACAGGTTTATCGTTTTTCTCTGTGATAGTTTTTTGTTTTTTTTTTGCCAACCTGACCAATAGGATCATGCGAAGTTAATCAGGTCACATTTTGATTGGAGGACAAAGAGATAAATGGCTTTGCAAGGCCTGCCCCGCTCTCTCTGCTCTCTGGTGATCAGAGCAGCGTGCTGCTGCTTTAGCTAGTTCTCTTCCTCAACCTGTGAGCTATACTACCTGTGGACCAAGCCAACCCATGGATCATGTTGCTCGAGCTTGAGGTTCCTTCGAGACCAGCTTTGCCATGCTGCAGGTATGTACATCATTTGAGCTTGAGGCTGGTGGATCCTGTCACCTTGCATTCCTTGCATTTGATATCCCATCTGGGCCTACTTCACTAAGCTTTCAAGTTACTGGCTGTTGCTCCCCGCCTTGTTGTTTGCTGCTTATGAGCAGATGCTGCCTAACACCCTCTCCCATAATAATACCCCCACATCATCTTATTACACTTTTGATTAGAAGTGCATTAAATACAGTGTTAGGCTGATTTTTTTTTTTTTAAGAAGTGAAACCATTGACAGACAGACTCACTGGCATCAAGTAATTTCTGATTCACAGAATCCCTATAAGGTATTGTAGGTTTCCGAGATAACAAAGTCTCATCTTTCTCCAGCAGAGTGGCTGGTGGGCTCAAACTGCCCAACATGTAACCACTACACTACCAGGGAGGATATCTATATCTATCTATCTATCTATCTATCTATCTATCTATCTATCTAGAGAGGGAGAGAGAGAGAAATTACATCAAGAAAATGGCTTATAACATTTCTCATAAAGTCTAGTGATGAAAAGTGGAATGCGCTTTACCTCTACTCTTCTAAACAACCAACAGGTCTGATCCTGGGAAATTCAGTTTCTCTCTCAAGGAGGTTGAGTTAAGAGAGGCTCACTCAAATGCAAGGAAAATTGACTTGTAGAGCTCTCCAACATGACATGAAGTGGAATGGCGATTGGAGTAGCTTTAGGGTCCACCAATCTGTGCCTAGCAAAATGTGTTAGTTGTATTTGAGGTGCAAAAAAGAAAGAATCGTGACTACAAAAGCTGTACCTTAAAAGACTCGGGATTATAAAACACTGCAATTAAGTCACTACATAAATAATTCCAGAATTCAAACTTTAAAAGTTTACATCTGGTATTGTTTATTTTCAAGTGACAGGTGGAAAATGGAAGTAAGGTCTATTGCTTTTTTTTCCCAAACAAACAAATGGGATTTCTTTGCTTTGGGTTAAAATGATTATGGAGCAAGAAAAGTACTTTTCATGCTGATATACTAGATTATTGGCAAAAAAAACCAACCCCAAAGGTTAAATACATCAGTGGCTACAGTTCTTACTATAGCACATTCTTCCAGTCACTCTAAGTTACTGAAACATTTCAGGAGGTAGCAGATGATCAAGAACTGGTGGTATTGAAGGAAGAAGTACAAGCTACATTGTAGGCATTAATGAAAAACAAGACTCCAGGAATTAGTAGACTGTCGATTGAAATGTTTCAACAAACTATTGCAGCCCTGGAAGCACTTACTTGTCTAAGTCTGGAAATTTGGAAGGCAGCTACCTGACCAACCAACTGGAACAGACCCAACCCATATTTGTGTCCATTCTAGAAAAAGGTAACCCAACAGAGTGTGGAAATTATTGGACACTATCATTAATATTACATGCAAGTAATGTTTTTTTCTCTGAAGGTAATTTAAAAATTGTAGAAGTACATTCACAGAGGAAAAAAAAGCTCCAAACTCACTACCATTGAGTCAATTCCAACTCATAGGGACCTTACCGGATAGAATAAAACTGTGTCTGTGGGTTTCTGAGACTATAAATCTTTACAGGAGTAGATAGCCTCCTCTTTCTCCCTTGGAGTAGCTTGTGTGTTCAAACTGCTGACTGTGTGATTATTAGTTCAGTGCATAACCACTACGCCACCAGAGCCTGTGGCATCAGCAGAGAACTACCAGAAATTTAAGACAGATTCAGAGAAGGATGTAGAATTAAGGGACATCACTGTTGATGTCAGTTGAATCTTGCTAAAAATGAAATCAGAAAGATATTTGCCCATCTTTTATGAACTATGCAAAAGCATTCAGTTGTGTAGATTATAGCAAACTATGGACAACATAATGATGACCAGGAACTCCAGAACACATCATTGTCCTCGTGTTTAGTCTGTACATGGACCGGGAGGCAGGGTTTTTTGTTTGTTTGTTTAGCAGAAAAAGGGTGCACTGAGTGGTTTAAAAGAGGAAAAGTGTGTACCAGGTTTGCATCCTTTCACCATACTTATTCAATTTGTATGCTGAGCAGATAACTTGCTGGATTTTGTGAAGAACAACATCGCATCAGGATTAGAGGAAGGTTAATTAAGAGTCTTAGGGGGGAACATAGCTACTTAGCCAAATGCTCTGTAATTACCATCTCTGAGCAAGGTTAAGACAAAGTGGAAAAAAAGCAAGCCCGAGTCCCGAACCTTGGTAGAACAAAGGTCTGGGCCAGAAAGAGCCCGAAGCCCCTCAACACAGCAGATGGTTGACTTTGCTGAGAACACACTGATGAAAACAACCCCCCACCCCCAAGTGCTTTGGTCCCTAAAGCAATGGGAGAGGGGAAAGGTGAGGTGACAACTTGTTTCACACTCCCGCCTGGGTCCCAAGTGACCCCATTGGGTCTGTGAAATTGGAAGAAGGGCAAAGCAAAGCTGACAACTCTTTCCTCACCCATGCTGTGGCCTGAGCCACCCCTTCTCCCAGTTTGTGAGTCTATGGTGTCAGAAGAGGGGAGAAGGTGTGTTATTGGCTCTCTCCCCACACCTGCATGGTCCCTAAGACTTGATCTAATCTGGCAAAAGATGGTAGTACCCCCTTCCCAGGAGGGGTGAGCCTGCCTTGAGAGAGGTAGAGATGAGGTGAACCTGCATCATGGAGGGAAGAACTTGGCTGAACCAGTGCATTGAAAATTAGCATAGGAAAATCTTGAGTTTATCAATGGTTTACAGCCCTGGTGCTTAAAGAGACACAGACTACTTGTCAGCTCCTGATCAGAAAGGGTTAATTTAAAGAACCCCTGATCCCTGCTCTAGAATTTAAACTCAGAGAAGACAGGGTGGACAAGATATTGTAATTTGGATATTGTCTTCCCGCTCTCTTCATGACATCTGTCTTAATCATTGGTATACATCCCCTGAAAACAGAAGCTTTGAGACCTGAGACTGGGACCTTGGCAGGAAGTAGTACTTAACTTTTTGTTGTCATCAATCCCTGCTCAGAATAATCTATTGTCACATGATACACCAGCCCTCGAATCTTCAAGAACTACAGCAAGTGCACAGAGAATACTGTACAGTCTATTATTACCCAAACAACAAACAGAGGCAAATAGAAAAGCAATTTCATGTCTCAGGAAAACAACCAGTTTCTGTACACATGAGAAAATAAGAGCACAAGTGAGTGGTCCTACATGCAGAAGTAGATCAAGAAGATATTTCAGATAATAAAAAGGCTTTGGGCACTTCCATAAGGGGATTTAGGAGAATGATTTTAAGCTGCTTTAAACAGGTGGAGGAAAAGTTCAAGGGACATGCAGAAAATACAGAAGAAAAATCAGTAGAGCTTAGGAAAACACTAGAAGAACAATCTGACAATATAAATGAAGAGCTTGGGATAATTCAAGAAATTTAAGTAGAAATCCAGAAGACAAACATTGACATATTAGAACGGGATGATATTCTGCAAGAACAAAACAGCATAATTGAAATAATGAAAGCACAAACTAATTATCTCAAAAATAAATCTCTCAAGAATATGTACTTTGATAAAAGATCACTTTATAAAGAAGATTTTTAAAAGCTGAAGAAACTTAAGAATTCTATGGAACACTATCAAAAGGAATAACTTACGATTGATAAACATTCCAGAGCAAAACGAAGAAAAATTAACCAGAGATAAAATAACTGTAAGAAACATTGAAAGAGAGCTTCTCCAACAGTATGACAGAACAGAAGCAACTGCACAGCAGGCCAAAGAACCCTAAACAGAATTGACCCCCAAATCAACCGAACACATCATAGTCAAACTTTCTAACATGAAAGGAAAGGAAAGAATCCTGAGAGAAATTCAAGAAAAAAGAATAGTCATGTATAAAAGTGAACTAATAAGTATGAATTCAGATTTTTTCACTGGAAACATGCAAGCAAGAAGGCAATGGAGCAATATACAGAAACTCTTGAAAGAAAAAAATCTTCCAACAAAGAATCCTGAAACCCAGGGTCATTGAACCTATATGGAAAGCAAAGAGAACAAGGGTTTCAGGGAGAGGGGGGGATATAGAGGAGTGGGGGAGACAAAGGGAGATGATGTCAAGGAGTCCAGAAAGGAAAAGCATATTTGAAGACTGATTATGGAAGCAATTGAACAGATAAGAAATAAAATAGTGTGCAAAAGACAACAAACTTTTAAACTTGGGATGAAAATAATAACACTAACCTCAAAGAAAATAATAAAGCCTCAACAAAAACAAAAAAAGCTACCAAACAGTAAGATAAAAAACAGCAAAGAAAAAATTAACAAGAAAATCCACAACCAAATTGAAATGAGAACAGAAATTACAATGAACAAAGAAACCAATAACATCATAAAAATATAGCAATATGTAAACATAAAGCTAATAATGAAAGTCAATGGATTAAACTCACCAATTAAGAGACAGACTAACAGAATGGATAGGAAATTATAACCCATTAAAATGCTGCTTACAAGGCCTCATACACAAAAACAAAAACTCAGATACTGCCATCAAGTTGATTGTGACTCATAGCGATTTTATAGGACAGAGTAGAACTGCCCCTGGGGGTTTCTAAGTCTTATGTCTTAGTAAATCATTACTGAGCAGGAAGTCTCATCTTTCTCTAGCACAAAAAAAGCAGACTGAAAATTAGAAGGATGGAAATTTAAGACAGAGAATACTGCCATATTAGTGGGGGATTTTAATACACCACTTGTGAAGAAAAATCAACTGGAAAGAAAGTGAACAAATATATAGAAAAACTACACACAGTTAATTAATTTGATCTCAACACTTCATCCAACAACAGCATAATAAACATTTTTTTCTAATGATCATGGTGGTATTATACCCTCTAGAATAGATCATTTGTTGGCCACAAAGTAAACATCAATAGATTTTAAAACATTAAGATACTACAAAAAATATTTTCAGATCACAAAGCTATAAAACAACAACAAACATAAACAGGAAAAAAGAAATCAGTATTAGGAAGATTATACAAAAAATATAGAAACATGGAACTTGAACAGTACCTTATTTAAAAACCACTGGGTAATTGAAGACAGGAAGTGTGCACTTAAAATTTTCTCATAACTAATGAGTAGGAAAATATAACTTAGTGAAACTTTGGGGACACAACAAAAGCAGTTCTCAGGAGGCAATTTATAGCAATAAGCACTCACATCAAGAAGAAAGAAAGAAAGAAACATAAACCTTAACAAAACACCTACTGCAATTAGACAAAGATCAGCAAAACATACCCTTAACCACTAGAAGGAAAGAAATAATAAAGATGAAAGCAGAAATATATTAATCATAAACAAAGAAAAATCAGTAAGACAAGATAAACCACTGGCAAATCTAACAATGGAAAAGGAGGAGAAAAGGCAAATAAAATGAACAATATCACAACAGAAACAGCCAAAATAACAAGATGATTCTCAACATTATAAAAGATTGTACCAAATTCTAAAACCTAGAAGAACAGGATTAATTTCTGGAAGCATATTACCTACTTAAATAAACACTGATTAATGAGGACTAAGGACTATAGTCTTCAATGTTGATTGAAACTCAATGTAAACAAAACCAAAATTCTAACAGGAACAATAGAAAACATCATAATAAATGGAGAAAAGATTGAAATTGTCAAAGATTTCATTTTATTTGGATACATAATTGATACATAGGATGAATAGCCTGGCCACTTGGGAGGAATGAGCCACGGAAAACCTAATGAACAGCAGTGGAAAATTATCAGACACTGAGACGTCATGAATAACAGTGGTATAGATGAGCCAGGAGATGAGCCCTCTGATTGGAATGCCCTCAAAATATAACTGTGTTAAATTGAGTTATCTAGAGAAAAGAGTC
>NW_022111373.1:90415580-90430828 GCF_000313985.2 Echinops telfairi
GGCCACATGCTAGTGATGCAGAATGATGAACGAGGGAGCAGGAAGATCACAGGCCGGTGGGTGCAGAGTTGAGTGGATCCAAAGTTGGCGGAAACATGGCAGGCACAGACAGCTCTCACTGTTGGACCTCACCCAACAGGTTGAACTTCACCCCTCGCCAAGAGTGTCTAGCTGACATAAAACCATCTAACTGTGACAATAACTGAGGAGGAATTACCTTGTCTAAGTAGAGCTGACCATAATGACTAGGATGAAGTGAAGCTTGGAAACAGGTGTAAACCTCTACTAATAATTGGACCTTGGAATGTACAAAGTATGAGTCTAGGAAAATTGGAAGTTGTGAAAATGAAATGGACTGCAAAGAGGTTAATATCCTAGGCTTTAGTGAGGTGAAATGAACTGATATTGACCATTTTGAATACAAAAATCCTATGGTTTACTATGTCGGGAATGACAAATTTAAGAGAAATGGCTTTGTATTCTTCATCAAAAAGAACATTTCAAGATCTATCCTGAAGAACAATGCTGTCTGTATAGGATAATATCTATCCACATTCAGGGAAACCCAGTTAACAACCATTATTCAAATTACACACATTATTCATATTATACATAACTACTAAAGGTAGTGATGAAGAAATTGAAGGAGTCTACCAACTACTTTGATCTGAAATTGATCAAACATGCAATCAAGATGCATTGATAATTATTGGCAATTAAAATGTGGAAGTTGGAAACAGAAAGGAAGAGGAGTTGGGAAATAGGGCCTTGGTGATAGAAATGAAGCTGGAGATCGCATGCATGATAGAATTTTGCAGTGGATTCAGAACAGGAAGAACATACTAAGCATATCCCAAGCTGAAAGAGCTGAAGAAAAATGCAAGCCTCCAGCTAAGTATTGAAAGATTCTATGGGGAAAATACTGAACCATGTAGGAAACAGCAAGACAAGATGGAAAGATTACAGAATTACTGTGCCAAAGAGAACTAGTTGACATTTAAAGGGTGGTACCTGATCAAGAACCAATGCTGCTGAAGGAAGAAGGCTAAGCTGCACTGAAACCATTAACCAAAAACAAGCCTCCAGAAACTGACAGAATACCAACTGAAATGTTGAAGCACTGGAAGTACTCACTGGTACTAGTCTGTGTCAAGAAATTTGGGAAATAGCTACTTAGCCAACCAAGTGGAAAAAATTCGTATTTTTATTCATTCCAAACAAAGGTGACCACACAGACTGTGGAAGTTATCTTAAAATATAATTAATTTCACATGCAAGTAAAATTTTGCTTAAGAGCACCCAACAATGGTTGCAGCAGCACAGTCCAGAAATTCAAGCCAGATTGGAGAAGAGGACTTGGAAAAAAGGATATTATTACTGACGTCAGATGGGATCATGGCTCAAAGCAGGAAATACTAGAAAACTGTTTAGTTTTGTTTTATTGATTATGCAAAGGCATTTGATTGTGTGGAACATAGCCAATATGGATAACATTGAGAAAATGGGAATTCCAGAACACTTACTTGTGCTCATGTGGAACCTGTATATGTATCAAAAGTTGAGGGAACAGAACAAGGGCACACTGCATGGTTTAAAATCATGAAAAGTATGGCTTTTAGTCTCATGCCATACTTACTTAATCTGTATGCTGAGCAAATGATAAGAGAAGCTGAACTACATGAAGAAGAATTTGGTGTTATGATTAAAGGAAGGCTTATTAATAGACTTCAATATGCAGATGACACAATTTAGCTAGTTGAAAATGAGGGGGGCTTGAAGCACTTGCTCATGAAGATCAATGATTCAAGCTTTCAGTATGGATTACAATGAAATGTAAAGAAGACCAAATCCTTACAACTGGAACAATAGGTAACAACATGATAAATGGAGAAAAGGTTGAAGTTGTCAAGGATTTTGTCTTGCTGGGATACACAGTCAATGCTCATGGAAGCAGCAGTTAAGAGATCAAAAGATGAAGTAAATCCACTACACGAGGTCATTTAAAAGTGTTGAAGAGCAAGGATGTGTTACTGGAGGACTAAGGTGCACATGATTCAAGTTATGGTCTTTTTCATCACCTCCTATGCATGTGAAAACTGGTTATTGAAGAATAAAAACTGAAAAAGGTTCGATGCATTTGCATTTGAATTGTGATACTGGTGAAAAATATTGAAAGTACAATGGACTGCCGAAAGACCAAACAGATCTGTCTTGGAAGAAATACAGTCAGAATGCTTCTTGGAAGTGAGAATGGTAAAACTTCGTCTCATGTACTTTAGACATGTTATCAGGAGAGATCAATCCCTGGAAAAAGACCTCATGCTTGGTAAAGTGGAGCATCAGCAAAAGAGAGAAAGTCAACCAAAGAGATTGATTGACACAGTGGCTATAACAGTGGGCTCAAACGTAACCATTGTGAGAATGGAGCAGGACCAGGCATTGCTACATTCAGTTGTGCATTGAGTTGCTATGAGTCAGGACAGACTCAATGACACCTGACAACAAAAACATAATGTTCATGGAAGCATTAGTCAAATGACCAAAGCATGTGTTATATTGGAAAACTCTATTGCACATGACCTCTCTGAAGGTTTAAAGAGCAAAGATGCTGTTCTGAGGACTAAGGGGTGCCGGACATAATCTATGCATTTTCAATAGCTTTATATATATTTGAAATCTGGACAATCCAGAGAAGAAATGATACATTTGAGTTGTGATGTTGGTGAAGAATATTGAATATTCTTCTAGAGATCCAATAAATCTGTCTTGCAAGAAGTATAGCCAGAATAAGCTTGAACATGAAAGGTGGCAGACTATTTTCTTTGGGCATGTTATAAAAAGCGACCCTGAAGGAGGATATCAGACTTGGTAGAGCAGAAGATGAGCAAAAAGGTCGACCTTCTAAAAGGTGGATTGACTTAGTGGCTAAAACGTGGGCTGCAATGTCATCATTGTGAGGGTAATGCAGAACTGCCTAGTACAGTTTACTGCTGTGCGTAACAATGTGGTTGGAATGCATCAGTACGGACTCAGTGGTACTTGACAATCACAACCACCAGTTAAGTGATTGATTGTCATGGTGCCTGGGATGCAGGGTGCTATCCCCTGCAAGTCACTTTAATGATCTCTCATCTTAACGTTAAGTACATTGCCAGGCCAGTGAATGTAGGTTGGTAAAAAGAATGGTCACATTTGAGACATCTGTTGGTTTAGTGGGTCATGCGTTGATTACTGCAAGGTGAGCACTTAGAACCAACCAGCCATCCTGTGGAAGAAAGAGGGAGTCCTGTAAAAAAAATACAGACTTCCAAACCCCAGGGAGGACTTCTGCTTTGATGTGTAGGATTGCTATAAGCCAGAATTAACTCAAAATGGCAGTTTTTTGTTTATTTGTTTAGTTCCTTTATTTGTTTATTTTCAATCCATGACAAGACTGACACTGTGCAAAACCAAACAATAAAACAGTTACCATCAACTTAACTTTATCTAATGACCAAATGTGTCCAAGTATAAATATGCTCCATTAGGTTTTCAGGCTGATGTTTTAGAAATAAGTCATTAGTCCTTTATTTAGAGGTTCCTCTAAAACAGCTGTTTAACTGTCGGCTAAGATCATTATAGTCTGACTACCAGCATCAGCATTTCCTAGGAACTTGTTAGAAAGGCAAATTCTTAGTCTTACCTTGGAGCTACTGAAAGTAAAATTTTGGGTATAAGATCCAGCAATATTTTAAAAATCCCTACAAATGATTCTTCACCACTTGACTATTAGTTTGTCATACCGTGGTGGCTTGCAGGCTGCTGTGATACTGGAAACTATGTCATTAGTATCTTGAAAAGGAATAGTCTGTCCATTTCGGAGGAATTAGCCACTTAAAATTTTATGACTAACAGATATAGTGCTGAAAGATGAGCCCTCAGATTGGAAGGCACTCAAAATATGGCATGGAAAGAGCTGCCTCTTTAAGTCAAGTCAGCCATAATGGTGTGGCTAAAGCAAAGCTTTCAGCACCTTCAGTTGCCGATGGGACACTACACAAAATGAGAATAACTGTCTGCAAACATTCACTAATATTTGGGACATGGAATGTATGAGGTACAAATCTAGGAAAATAAGTTGTCAAAAATGAAATAGAATGCATAAAGATCAAGCTCCTAGGCATTAATGTACTGGTAGTTCTCATTTTGAATCAGACACCCATCTTGCTTACTATGACAAGGATGAGAAATTGAAGAGGAATGGTGTCCCATTGTCAAAAAAACATTTCAAGATCTGTCCTGAAGTACAATTCTATCTATGATGGATAATATCTATACGCCTCTAGGAAGTCCAGTTAAGCTCTCCAAACCAAACTTACTGCCATTGAGTCAATGCTGATTCATAGAGGCCCCCTGTGGGTTTCCAGGACTGTAATTGTTTACAGGAGTGGAGAGACCAGTCTTTCTCTCAGGGAACTGCTGGAGGTTTCGAACTGCCAACAATGTGGATTGCAGCCCACATGGTGGTGGTGACCAGTATACCACCAAGACTCCTCCAGTTATGCTAGTGATGAAGAAATAGAATAATTCTACCAAGTTCTTCTATCTAAAATTGATCAAACATACAATTGAGATACATTGATAATTATTGATGATTGCAAAGAGAAAGTTGGAAACAAAGTGGAAGAGACAAAAAGGCATGGCCACAAAGTCAATTTTAACTCATCGTGACTCTATATAGCATGATAGACCTACCCCCTGTGAGTTTCGGAGTCTGTAACTCTTTACAGGAGCAGAATGCCTTATCTGTGGCTGGTAGTTTTGAACTACCTACCTTGTAGTTAGCAGATCAACATGTTACCACTACACCACCAGGGCTCCTCTCAGTTGTTAGGTGCCATTGAGTGGATTCCAACCCATAGTGACCCTAAACACCAAAGAAGGAAGCACTCTCCCGTCCTACACCGTCCTCACACTTGTTCTTACGTTTGAGCCCATTGGTGCAGACACAGCGTCAATCTACCTTCTTGAGGGCATTCCTCTTTTTTGCCTCCCCTCTACCAAACATGATGTTCTTCTCCAGAGACTGATCTTTCATGACACCACGTATGTGAGATGGTCTTACCATCCTTGCCTCTAAGGAGCACTGAGGCCATGCTTCTTCAAAGACAGACGTGCTTGTCCTTTTGGCAGTCTACGGTACTTTCACTGTTCTCCTGCACTACAATTTACATGCATTGATTCTTTCTCGATTTTCTTTATTCAATGTCCAGCTTTCGCAGGCACACAAGGCAGGTGAAAATAGCATGGCTTGGGACAGGTGCACCTTAGTCCTTAGTGTAATGTCCTTCCTTTTCAGTACTCTAAAGTGATATTGTCAGCAGATTTACCTACTATTTTTCTCAGTATTTGGAAAATATAGATTTGGTGATCGAAATGAAGCTAGAGATCAAATAATAGAATTTTGGAAGACCAATGACTTCTTAATCTCCATCACCTTTTTCAACAACATAAGCGGTGACTATACATGTGGCCTTCTCCAGATGGAAGACACAGAAATCAAATTTGCTACATCTGTGGGAGGAAATGATGGAGAAGTTCAATATTAGCAGCCAAAACAATGTTAGGGTCTGACTGTAGAACAGACCATCAATTTCGCATAGTTTAAGAAAATTGGAGCAAGTCATTGAGAACCAAAATATCACATTGAGTATATCCCACTTGAATTTCGAGAACATCTCAAATTTGACACATTGAACACTAATGGCAAAATTCTCCTTCGAAGCAAAGATGGGATGACTGTACCTCAAGTACGTTGAACAAGTTATCAGAAGAGATGAGTCCCTGCAAAAGAACATCAGGATTGGTCAAGTGGAAGGTCTAGGAGAAAGAGGAAGACCATCCAGGAGATGCACTGACACACTGACTGCAACCATGGGCTCAACATGTGTGAAGCTGGTGCCGGACTTGGTTCTGTTGTGCAGGGGATCGCTATGAAGCTGGGCCCATTAACTACAATTACACAGATGATTCTCATGCTGGATGTCTGAGAATCACTGACTCACATAGTTTTTGTAAACCCTTCCTTTGCTCTGGACTTTGACTTTCACTTGGTTCTAGTCTTTTGTGTATATTAGGACTGTGTTACTTTCCTTGGTGCTAATCATTTTGCACTGATGTAACCTTTGGATGGCCAACTTGAATCTCTGAAGAGCCCACTTCCCAGACTGACCTTTCCAGATCCATGACGGTAGACATACATGAATCTTTCTCTTTAATGCTCATTCCCATTTTAGCAAGATCACCGTTTATGTCTCTGAGACTGAACGAGTCATCACTGGCAACTATAAAAACAGGTCAATTCCTGATAGAGACAATATAGCAAAATAGTTAAGAGCCTGGCTTTGGAATCCTGCAGACCAAATTAAAATCCTGACTTTACTCTGTACTAAGAAGGTGAACTTGAGAAGCAACTAACGGATACTAGTATCTACCTGTAGATATTATTTTGATAAAAGTCAAATAATTGATCAGAGCCAAGGCACAATTGTACACCACACACGGTGTGAAGATTAATTTCAAATTTTCCCAATAGCCCCCAGGGTTTCTGTCTAGAATGGCTGGATCTCTGAGCAGCCACTTCTCTCCCAGGCAATCTCATTCATTTCCCCCAGTGTGCTGTAAAAATATTACTAATTTATGTGTGTATCAGGATATAAAAATGGTGCGAAGCATATTTCTCTGTAAGCACTACCTTAACCCTGGAGGAGGACATAATGCTTGATAAAGGGTCAATGAAAAAGAGGGAGCCTTTTAATGAGCTGGATTTACATGGTGGCTGTAACAGTGGGTTCAAATCTAGTGACATGGTGAGGATGGTGCAGGACCAAGCCATGTTTCCTTCTGCTGTTCCAAAGGTCATTATGCATAGGAACTGAATCAACAATGGCATCTAACACCAACGACATAGTAATAATCTCTTAGACACATTTGTGTTCCAGGCTGTGACTTTAGTCAATGTTTAAATACAAATTGCTTTAGAATAGTGAAATAAATAAATATTGGTATTGTTTCATTTAGCTGCTTTGTCTCATTTATGTAAAGACACATGAGGTATCAAAGATAACTTGAAGACGTTCTGTGTAACAGGAAAAGAAGACAGTTGGGAAGGTAAATAACCAGGTTTTCTCCTCAAACGTTCTCAATTTATCTAATTTAAATAAGTGAAGAGTAAAAATACACAAAGATATTTTTTAAATGATATTGAAAAATAATAACAAACACATAAGAAACCTCCAGGGAGAAACCAATAGCCCATCATGATCTGCAGCAGAAACGAGTGTTCCAATAACTGTCTTTGGAAAAGCAGGGCAGGGCCTGCTAGCAAACTGGAACAAGTGAACTAATGGGCCACTGGAGACAGATAATCAATGGGTTAACTGTGAGCTCATGGATCTGTCATGACACAAATATGACACCCTGCAGTTTACTTGCATTACATTTATTCTTGGCTTGAGATTCCTAGAGCTGAGGTGAGAGGCCATCTGAGACTTTCCAAAGGCAGTGAAAGAGCAGCCAAATGAAAACTTTTCTGCCACTGGCTTATCAAAATGAGCACCAGTTCTCCTGAAAGCTGATTTTTCTACTGAGCAAGAGACATAGCCTCAGACTGAATTCTGAAGCATTCTTTTCACACTTCTCATTTAATTGGTAACATTTTTCCGCCCCATCTACCCTGTGTATTCCAGGAGAGGGAAGCACAGCGGCTATCTTGGGGCATGGGTGTCAAAATGCCATTTAGAATGGCAGTGACCTGGCTTCAGGGATGAAGCAAACAAGAAGCAACATCTGAAAGACCAGAGTTGGGAGAGTAACCCAGATTTGGGGTCCTCCTGAGTTCTCCAGTATTGCTTTTGAATCTCCCACTGGCATTCCTCATATTAAACTCCTTTGATAGAACATTATTATGGCAGCAAAAAAATGATATCAAGAGTCAAACTGCTGGAAACATTGATATAATAGATGTTATTGATGTCACAGGTGTTAGACTGGGTTGACTAGAGAAACAAATCCAGGGACACTCATATATGTGTAAGAGAGAGCTTTATATCAAGAAGTAACAATATATCAAGCAAACATAACAATATATCAAGCAAACATCCCAGCTTAGTCCAAATCAATCCCATATGTCCGATACTAGTCCACAAATCCCTCCTCATACTCACGCAGGAACAGACAATGATTCAGAATGCAGTGTTGGGAACCATCCCAGTCATGCTGTCTAGCAAAGCTACAACCTGATGGAAGAAGCTTCTGCAGAGCAGAGAGGGTTTCCAACATCCCTCAAATATTTGCTATTGTTAAATCCATTCTTGAGAATTTTGTGCATTGTCATGTTTACTGCACCTGGAGCGGATGCGAGGGCAGTCTTGAGAAGTACGAATGAAACCAGATCTAAAACTTGCTTCTATATGACAGGGCTTTCCTTAACTGAGGCATTGGAGAGACTAAGACAGTGAGACATCTTTGGGAATTCTGAGGAGGATATGTGGGAATTAAGTGAGGAAGAAACCCCAAAGTTGTGGTTAGAGGAGAAAATGAAATCCACCAAAAAAACCCTGGATTCCATTCAGATTAGGTAGTGGGAGACTCTTTTGGCCTCCCCGATATAGAGGATCTTATAGACTGCCTCCTCCAACTGATGCCCCTTTACCTTGGACAGAGGCTTACATAGAAGCAGAGAGAATGGTTAACATTAATAGAAAACATGTAAAAGGGGAAACATTAAGTCTTTGGCAAAGAATCAGACGGGTTGGCTCTCCATGGTGCCTCAGGAGTATAAAAAATAAAAGAGACATAGGTAGACAATGGAACAGTTACCGTGGGAAAGTTTGTAAAGGAAAATATTTAACTCTGAGAAGCATTTAACTCTGCTTGTAGATACTAGGCTTTGAAGTAGCACATGAGGTAGTTTCATTATGTTAAGTTAGTCAACCAGGAAAGAAACATTGTGAGCAAAAAATAGGGCAGTGAGTAGGATATGAGTCCACCAAAATTTTCTGAACACCTCAATCAAGAATAGTATGTGACGTATAGGACAAACAGTACAGGGGAAAGAACCAGGAAGAGGTCAGAGAGTGATAGAAAAAAGTACAGACTTTATAATGGTCTTTTATCAGGTTTTAGTGGAAGCATTAAGGGCGATTTTGGAGTTAATCATGAAGCATTGTTTTTATGTAGTGGCCTGCAAAACTTCATGGTATAAATAAAGCTGTTTGGAAGAACTCAGCAGAGATTGCTTCCATCAGAACATCTCTCGTGTCTGTCTCCTCTGTGTTCCCCGACTCCACACCTTCTTCAGGTATCCAGTTCAACCCTCCCGGAGCTGGACTCTGACAATTCAGGAAGATCACCGGCTGGTGGGTGCGAAGTCTTGTAGATCCAATGGCGGTGGACACAATTCCAGGGCCCTGGCTGTCATCAACGTGGCTCATAGTGGCTCGCAGAGAGAGAGAGAGAGAGAGAGAGAAGCTTTGCTCTTATACAACAAAGCTTCTGGCCTCAAGAAGGTGGCATCAGACTGCAACTTGATTGACAGAGAGAGATAGGAGGTTACCAAGACCTTCCTTATGAGAAGGCCATGCCCACAAGGAGGTACCATCAGGCTGTGACCTGACTGGCAGGCTAGTCTCCATCCCTTCACTCTATCAAGTTGACACGACATTGTGTAACTACCACAGTGCCATAGTGGTTATGTGCTGGGCTGTTAACTGCAAGGTCAGCAATTCAAAACTCCCAGTCATTCCATGAGAGAAAGACAAGGCTTTCTCCTCCTGTAAAGAGTACAGTTTGGAAAACCCACAGAGGCAGTTTTCACCTATCCGATCGGGTCACTGTGAGTTTAGAGATTGATGCCAGGCCAAGTTACCAAGATATACACTGCTCCCATATGTGCCAATACTTCTGGGCTTCCGTTGCCAGCACTGCAGCTCTGTCTGTGAGCAGTCTTCAGGTGAACGCATGCTCAGCTTATCTGGAGCAGACCAGAAGTCAACACCACACATTGAGCAATGGCAGAGAAAAATTGGTGGATAAATCCTAAAATTTCCTCACACTCATAGGGGGCAACTCTGGGGTGTGCTCTTTCCATTAGGATTGAGATTCTGGGAAACACTAAAGTGTAGGCTAATTGAGAGATAGGAAATGTGTAATAACAACCTCCCAACTTCTTATTAGACTATATGACTTTAGAGGTGGACTTTAGAGATTATATTTCTGCCTTAGGAAAAGCCAGAAACTGTCGAAATACATTTCTTCTTCTCAGGATCCCAACTTTGGCTAATATGACAGTCAGTCAAACAATATGATGATGAGGATTCCAGTTCATATATGCATGAGTTTATTTCAAATAAAACATATTTTTAAAATGTCTCTATAGCCAGTGGATAACTGCAGACATCTTTGTTCACTGATATACTTATCTCAGTCTCGTTAAGATGACTTCAAAATCAAAACAAAAAAAAGTCTCAGTCAAAACAGGAGCTTTTGAGGTGATTTATGGGACTAGTTGAAAGGGGTTATCTGGACAGATTTCCTCTAAGGACATAGGTAAATCATGGGGGCTTATTAAGAAGTAGTCTGAAGGAAAGTTAAAACAGCTTTGGTGAGAAACAGACCAGATAGTTGTACTAAGAATATTTTCCCCATCATAACAATACACCTGCTCATTCTTTGTAGTCAGCAAGGGCTGTCCTGCAAGGCTTTTCTCTAGGAAACCTTAAGCTATTCAGCCTACATTCCTAATCTTGTCCCTCCAGGCTTTTGTTCCTCAAATTCGAAGAACAATTAAAAGGAAAATTATTTGTGACCCTTGAGGAACCAAAACTGTAGTTTTGATGTGATAAAAATCCAAGAGCACAGAATTCGTTAGGGAAGGGTTACAGAGATGGAAACACATCACCATCAAAAGTGTACAGACCTACATGAAGACTACTGTATACCAAGAAACAAGTTTCATGTTTTCATATTTTGTTTAATAATGGGTTCTGTGCTACGATTTTTAAGCACTTTTATGATAGGTAATTGACATGAGTTTTAGCAATACTTTTGACCACTATCATTGGCTCCGTTACTTAGGTGAGAAACCTGAGATTTGAATTGACAATGCTAAATTTTACCTGATCCCTGTACTCCTGAAATACAGTGAGAGTTAAAAACACCCATCACTCCCCTCAACCTTTGTGTTCTTAAAAATGACTTATTGCAATGAACCATTCTACCTTATATGGATTTTTCAGTTTTCCTGTTCTTATTGATTTCTAGTTTTATTTCATTTGGTTGAAATGGTCCCTGGGTGGCACATATCTCTCAGTAATACAAATAGTTTGTTTGCAGTTACTAATTAATAAAAGATTGGAAGTTGGGACTCAGCCATTCATGCAACAGAAGACAGACATATGTGTCTCTATATCCATCAAGATAGAGCTCTATATCTATCAAGGTTGTTGTAGTTCTTAGGTGCTGATGAGTCAATTCTGCCCCATAGTGACTGTAGGCACAGCAGAATGAAACACTGCCTGGTTCTGTCCTGCCCCACCTCACAATTGTTCTTATGTTTGAGCTCGTTGTTGCAACCACTGTTCCCATCCATCTTGTCAAGTGCCTTTCTCTTTCTTGCTACTCCTCTTCTTTACCAAGCACGATGTCCTTTTCCATTAAGATTACAAATAAGAAAATCCTTTCGAGCTCAATTCTACTCTGTAACATGTGTTGTCACCATGACTTAGAATCAATTCAGTGGCAGTGGGTCTGCATTGATAAGGTCTCATTAACAGAAAACAAAACAAAATAACCCTATTCACAAATGGGATTATATGCACAGGTATAGGGGTTAGGATTCTGTTTTTGCTGAAGATGTTTTGTATGATTTCAATCTTTTAAAATTTACTGACTTAAATTGTGACCTAGCACATGCTCTATATAACATATGTTGTATAGTGGAGAATGTTCCTTTTGCACTTAAGAAAAATGTACATTCTATTGTGGCTGGATGGAATATTCTATATACATTTTATGTCTGGTTGATTTACAGTGTTGCTCAAGTCCTCTATTTCTTTATTGATCTTCTGTCTAGTTGTTCTATCTAGCTTCAAAAGTGGGGTATTGAATTCTCCAACTATTAATGTAGAACTGTGTATTTCTCCCTTCAATTCTGTCAGCTTTTGCTTCATGTATTTTTAAGACTCTGTTATTAGGGGCATATATGTTTATAATTATTATATCTTCTCGATGAGTTTACGTTTTATTCAATATATAATGTCGTATTTGATCTTTTGTTGTTATTTTCTGTATTAAAGTATATATATTTTTTCTGTGTATTTACCAAATTTTCTAGCTTCTGTAATACAATGTTTTAATACCCACATCAAGGCAATCATCTCCGCATGTGTCTGTTATACCCAGAATGGAGGCTCTCTATTGCTCTTAAGCCTTAGGCAAACATTTCAAATAGAGCTGATCAATAAATTCCCTGCATGTTTTAACCTCTTGCTGTCATATTTACCATGAAAATCACAACTCAGGTGTTTGCCCATGGTTCCATGCCAACTCTGTCTTGTGACCTTCCCTTGCATTTTCACCCCAGGAGATCTTATTGGGCATGCTATGAACATCACAGCTTGTGCCTATAATAAATGTGCTACCCTCTTTCTCTTGCTTTGCATTTGACCTTATCATCATTATTTGAAAACATTACTATTATTCCAAACCAAAACAGTTTGAAAATATTAGAGCCATCCCTGCTCTTTTTTGGGTTACTATTATGCACGAACTATCTTTGTCTATTCTTCCTCCTTTAATCTATTTATGTATCTGGCTCTAATGTGCACCTCTGCACACTGAAAATCCACTGCCATCGAGTCAATTAAACTCATAGTTGTCTCATAATACAGAGTAGAACTGATTCATAAGCTTTCCAAGATTGTAAATCTTTAAAAGAGCAGGCAACTTCATCTTTCCCCCTTGGAACAGCTGGTGGGTTTAAGCCATTGACTTTGAGATTAGAAATGCTTAACACTTACCGGTAGTACATGCATAACCTAATAATTAACTCATTATTTAACACACTGCACCACTAGGACTCCTTATGTAAGTCTCTAGTAGAGAGCATACAGCTTGATCATTGTTAAAAATCCATTTGCCCATCTCTGCCTTTTAATTGGAGAGAGTCTAACCTATTTGCATTGAAAGTAATTACTGACAAGGAAGAATTTTTGCCATTTTAGCAGTTGTTTTCTATATGTCATATTTTTTCATCCCTTAATTCCTCCATTTGGGATTAAATTTTCCTAGCATACTTTAAAATTTTTCTTTCTCATTTATTTTTTAAGCATGTTTCTTAGTTTTTTCCTTAGTAGTTTCCCTGAGGATTGCAATTACTATTTTTATAAAATCAAGTTTGAATTAATATCAATTTAATTTCAACAGCATACAAAGTCTGCTTCTTTATAGCTCCTTCCCCTGACCTTGTTATGTTGATATTTCATAAATACTTAATTAATGTAATAATTAACATATATGCATAATTGTTGTTTTATTTGTCTTTTAAATCATATAGGAAGGAAGGAAAAAGACATTGAAAGTCCAGAATGTGATAATACTAGCTTTTGTAGTTACGTCTTTATTATCTTTCCCACCAACCTAAAGGGATTACCATTACTAGTTCTTGTAGGGCAAGTCTACTAGTGATTAACTATCTCAGTTTTTATTTATTTGAGAATGTCTTAATTTATCCTTCATTACTATAAACTAGCTTTACTGAATATAGAATTCTTAGTCGTTTGTTGTTTTTAACACTTTAAATATGTCATCTTCTGATGCAAAATATTAGTGAAGTTAGAAGTGCTACCTTGAAAAAGTAGGCTTTTCACACATTAGGATGAGGTCCAGGAACGGATATGAGTTATGTCATATGACATGAAAGAACTTGGTTATTCACAAATCAATAAGTTTTCTGTACTTGGAGCTCTGGTTCTCGGTTGGCCCAAAGTAGGGTATCTTGAGGCAGGGTAGATTTTAAAGGCAATTTCAGTCTCAGGTATGGGTGCTTAAGGGATTACTCAGGTGGTCCTTTCTTAATAACAAGTAAGCGGAGTTTTTACAGTATTTATCTGAAGTATATTTCTGCAACTTCACAGTGAGAGCACAATTGTGTTGCTAGACTGTGAGAAACACGTGCAGGGTGGGTCCATCCTGGAAATCTTCCCATGGGACCTTGAACGTTCAATGGTCCCCATGACCTGGAGTCCAGGTCAAGGCTCATGAAAAGCTGATCTGCAGGAAGTTATTATTTGAATAATTTCAAAGTAATCAACAATTGCACTGATTTTCTTGATAACTAGACATTTATCTTTAGTTTTAAGACAAAGAAGGAGGTGGTGGTGATGGTAGTGACAAGCTTGCAAACACAATAGTTTCTTCTAATCTAGTTTCATAAACTACACTTAAAGATCTTGTTGACACAGACAGTCGTACAATGTGTAAGAGATCAAGCCAAAGCATGTTACATAGGGATTATCATTTGTGTATATGTGTGTGATCAACAGTGATATTGATTAGAACATGGAGAAAAAGTCTAAACTCTCTTGAAGCATAATTAATCCTTTCCAGGTAAAGATACATGTATGTGTAGGCCTTCAGAATGCCTAAGGGCTTGACTTAGTTTGTGTTTTGAAATGTAAAGATCACCTATTTGGTGTTTCAGATGGTCCAGCTCTTTTTTTTCCCTTTGTCTTTAAATTTTTTTATTTTAATAAATAATTGTTCTGAGGGCTCTTACAGCTCTTATAACAATCCATACTTCAGTTGTATCAAGCACATTTGTACATATGATGCCATCATCGTTTCCTAAATGTTTTCTTTCTACTTGAGCTCTTGGTATCAGCACCTCTTTCTTCCCTTCCCTCCCCCACCCACTTACCCTTGTGAACTCTTGATAATTTATAAATTATTTTTATTTTCATATTTTACACCATCCTCTGTCTCCCTTCAGCCACATTTCTGTTGTTTGTCCCTCTGGAAGTGGGGGGGCGGGCGGGGCGGGGGAGTATGTCGATCATTGCTATCAGTTCCCCCTTACTCTCCCCTTTCCCCCCACCTTGTCCCTACTCTCATGGTATTGCTACTCTCATTATTGATCCTGAGGGGGTTATCTGTCCTGAATTCTTTGTGTTGAGAGCTCTTATCTGTACCAGTGTTAATTCTCTGGTCTA
>NW_022111373.1:90430928-90437850 GCF_000313985.2 Echinops telfairi
ATGGCTGGCTTTTTCCTTCCTTGTGGCCCTTCTGTGATGGGATGTCCAATTTCTACAGATGGGTTGGGTCTCTCTCCATTATGACCCCCGTAGTTCACATCAAAATGGTTGTTTGCTTTGGGTCTTCTGATGCCTGATACCTGATCCCATTGACATCTTGTGAACATGCCATAAAGCTGGAGATAAACAAAAGGACAGAAAACCAAGGACAAACAATTGGAAGATAAATAAGGATCTTATATGGAATGAGTGGATACTGGCCCAAATTGCAGAGGAAATTAGGAAGTTTTTTTAGAAAATAACGAGAATGAGAACACAACATACCAAAACCTATGGGACACAGCAAAAGCAGTTATCAGAGGTTGTTTGATAGTGATTAATACACATATGAAAAAGGAAGAGACTCGTGACTGATACGCTATCACATCTTCAGCAACTAGAGCAGAGTCAACAGAACAATCCCTCCAATAGCAAAAGAAAAGAAATAATAAAAATCAGGGCGGAGATAAAGGAGTGGGAAGACGAAAACAATGCAAGAATCGATGCAGCAAAAAGACTGGTTCTTTGAAAGGACTAACAGGGCGGTTCTCAACCTGTGGGTCATGACCCCTTTGAGGGTTGAACAACCCTTTCACAGGGTCACCTAAGGCCATCGGAAAACACATATTTTCTGATGGTCTTAGGAACTGAGACACCGCTCCTCTATTCATCTCCAGGCGGGTCCACCCACATGCATATATGCCCACATACAAATACCCAGTGTGAAGACTGTTACCCAGCCTACACCATGCATCAAGACAAAATTTCATTTATTTTTAATTAGAAAGAAATATTCCACGATATATAATTACATATTGTTTTTGTGATGAATCATTATGCTTTAATTATGTTCAATTTGTAACAATGAAAATACATCCTGCATATCAGATATTTACATTAAGATTCATAACAATTCATTACAGTTAGGAAGTAGCAACGAAAATAATTTTATAGTTGGAGGTCACCACAACATGAGGAATTGTATTAAAGGATAGTGGCATTAGGAAGGTTGAGAACCACTGGATTAATAGAATTGTTAGAGAGCTGACAAACCTAACCAAAGATAAGAAGGAGCAAACATCAATGGCCAGGATGAAGGATAAATCAAGGGAAATCACTATGGACCTTAATGAGATTAAAAGGATAATTACAAACTACTATGAAAACCTGTATTCCAATGAATTCAACAACGTAGAAGACATGGACAAATACTTGGAAAAATAATCCCTCCCTAGAATGTTCCAGATAGAAGTCAAGAACCTCAATAGGGAAAAATAATCCCTTCCTAGAATGTTCTAGATAGAAGTTAAGAACCTCAATAGATTGACAGCAATAGAAGAAATAGATATGGTTATCAAGAAACTACCAACGAAAAAAACTCCCAGGCCAGACGGCTTCACCAGAGAATTCTAGCAAGTGTTTAGGGAAGAGCTGACACCAATCATACACAAATTATTCCAGAACATAAACTCCCAAACTTATTCTACAAAACTGGGATAGCACTCGTACCGAAACTGAGCAAGGATCCCACAAGAATAGGGACTGACAGACGGATACCTCTAATGAACATTGATGCAAAAATCCTTAACAAAATATTGGTCAATAAAATTCAAAAGTATATTAAGCAAATCATCCATCATGACCAGGTGGGATTCATTCCAGGGTTGCAGGGATGATTCAACACCTGGAAGTCCATCAACATCCTCCATCATATTGCGAAGAAAATGAATAAGAAACACATGATAATATCAATAGACGTAGAAAAAGCATTTGATAACATCCAACACCCATTCCTAATTAAGACATTCAAGAAGATAGGAATGGATGAGGAATTCCTCAAGGTAATACAAGCTATCTATGAAAAACCAACAGCCAATGTCATAGTCAAAGGAGAAAAGACAAAAACAATCCCACTGAAAAAGGAGACCAGACAAGGGTGCCCCTTGTCCCCACTCCTATTCAACATTGTACTGGAAGCTCTAGCTAACAACATAAGGCAATGAAAGTACATTAGAAGCATTTGTATGGGAGAGGAAGAGGTAAAACTATTGTTATTTGCAGATGACATGATTCTATACATTGAAAACCCCAAAAGCTCCACAGCAGGAATGCTGGCAGCAAGAGAGCGATATGGAAGAGTGGCTGGATACAAGATCAACAAACAGAAGTCGATTTGATTGCTATGTACATCAGACAAGACCATGGAAGAGTAGATCAAGAAGACAGTGCCCCTCATAATAGCCAAGCACAAATTGAAATACCTAGGGATACACCCAACCAAAAAAAAAACCCCAAAACAAACCCCCAAACTAAAAGATTTATATGAGGAAAACTACAGAACCCTACTACAAGAAGCCAAAAGTGACCTCCACAAATGGAAGGATATCCCATGCTCATGGATTGGAAGACTCAATATAGTAAAGATGTCATTCCTACCCAAGGCACTATTTAAGTTTAACACTATACTGATACAAATACCAATAACCTTCTCAAAGAAATGGAAAATTTGACTACCAACTTCATATGGAGAGGGAAGAAGCTCAGAATTAGCAGACCACTCCTCAAGAAGAAGACATAGTCGAAGGGCTTGCTTTACCTGACTTTAAAACATACTACACAGCAACAGTGGTCAAAACAGTGTAGTACTGGCACAATGACAGATACTCAGAACAATGGAAAAGAACAGAAAACCCAGAAATAAAACCAGCAACATATAGACACCTGATCTTCGATAAAGTCCCCCAAAGCGTCAAATGGGAAGCAGATGCCCTCTTCAACAAGTGGTGCTGGGGAAAATGGACATCTACATGCAGAAAAATGAAGCAAGATCCTTACCTCACCCCATGTACAAGAACAAACTCAAGGTGGATCACAGACCTTGAAGGAAAATTCCAGACTATTAGGGCCATCAATGAAGGAATCAGGACAAACCAGGAAATACATAGGTTAACCGAAATAAGGACACACACGCAGAAGAAGCTGAAATTGACAAATGGGATATACTAAGGATAAAACACCTGTGTGCATCAAAAGATTTCACCAAGAGAGTAATAAGAGAACCCACAGACTGGGAGAAATCTTTAGCAATGACACATCAGACAAAGGGTTTATTACTAAAATATACAATACCCTAATATTCTGCAACAAGTAAAAAGCAGAGAGCCCTCTGAGGAGATGGACAAAGGATCTGAACAGAAGTTTTACTAGGGAGTAAACCCAAATGGCCAATAAACATATGAGAAAATGTTCATGATCGTTAGTCATCAGAGAAATGCAAATTCAAACAACTATGAGATACCGCCTAATACCCCTGAGGATAGCACAGTTCAAAAAATCAGAGAGCAATAAATGTTGAAGGGGATGTGGTGAAATAGGATCTCTCCTCCACTGCTTGTGGTCTTATAGATATGTACAGCCACTGTGGGAAGCAATCTGGCAATATTTAAAGCAAATAGAAATTGAGCTGCGTAATGACCCAACAATACCCCTATTGGGCATATACCTAGAAGAAGTAAGAAATAGACCAGGACCAGTCATCTGTGCTCCAATGTTTATTGCGGCACAATTCACAATAGCAAAGATCTGGTAACAACCTAAATTTCATCAATAGATTAGTGGATTAGAAAACTCTGGCACATACACACAATGGAGTACTATGCATCCCTGGAAAACAGTGATGAACCCAAGAAGCATATTGTCTCATGGGAAGGGTTGGAGGAAATTTTGTTAAGTGAAGTTAGCCAAGCACAAAAAGACAAGTACAAGATGAGTCCACTGAGGTAGGTCCAATCAATGCAGTGGGAGCAGAAGAAAAACAATTTTTTTAGGGGTTGAGAAACAGGCACACAAGCAGGGGAAAGACCAAGCCTAATGATGCATACAGCATACCAACATAAAGAAGGGGAAAAGAGGGATTGGAGAGGAGGGTGCTGGGGCGGGGGGGCGGAAGAGAAGAAAAAAATGGGGTGGGGTAAAGATGAAGGTATTGGGGGGGGAACAGGGCATTAATCCACCATGGGAAGTGTATTGTTTTTGTCTCCACAAGAAAGGGAGAGAGGGACCAGACCTCAACCTGGTGTGCCATGCCTTTAGGACAACATACCAACATGAAGCAGTGAACTAGCAGAGAGATCTGTGGGGCCAGCCCTTATCCAAGCTATGTCCAACCCTCTCCCCAGAAAAATGCACTACAGAGGACAGCACTGAAGATCCAGGCAGGGGAGAGTGGCAATTTTGCCCAGACCACATGGGAGCAAACTAAGAGGGAAAGAGAGAGAGTGGACAGCATCCTGGCCCATGAAGCTTTGAGGACAACATTCCTGCTCAGAGCAGCCAATGCACAGAGAGGATTGTAGGGTCGGCCTCACCATGAGACAGGGCATCCCCTTACTGACCCATAGCACTACAGGGGCAGCACTGGAGACACAGTGTGGGAATTGTGCCCAGTCTGACCCACCCACACCAGGGCGTAACATGGAGTGGAGTAAACAGAGCAATAAAAAAGCACCCGAGGAATTCTGAAAATAGACTTCAGACTATATATAGGGCTTACCACTGCATCAGACCTGATCGGAAAACATCCGTAAGAGTCAGCGGGCAGACATGGAACTATTAATAAGCTATTTTTTCTTTTCATGCCTATCTATATAAGATAGGCAGGATAAGCAATCCTGAGGAGGCAACAATGGGAAGCATGGTTCTGGGGGGACAGGGGAGAGGAGGAGGTAAGGGAAAGGGAAGGAGGAGCCAACATTCCCACTGACAAGGAAGCAAAGAGAGATCTAAAACTGATTGTGAGAAGGGCATAGAATGCCTGACGGGGTTTGATCAAGTGCAATGTAGTCAAAAGGAAGTACAGAGAGTTGAATGAAGGTTGAACATGATAGTGGGACAAAAGAAAAGAGGACAAGATGAAAGTAAAAGGAAATAGAAGAAAGAACTAAGAAGCAAAAGACATTATAGAGGTATAACAATAGGGATACAGGTCTATGTACATATATTTATATGTCAAGTATTAAGGTAGCAGACAGACTTTGGGCCTCTACTCAAGTCCTCCCTCCTTATTTTAGGAACACTTTGTTCTAATAATCTGTGATGCTTACCTTCCCAACATGATCACTGAAGACAAAATGGATGCATAAGCAAATGTGGTGAAGAAAGCTGATGCTGTATGGCTATCAAAAGACATAGCATCTGTGGTCTTAAAGGCTTGAAGTTAAACAAATGGCCATCAAGCTGAGTATCAACAAAGCCCACATGGTCCAGCTCTAATATGAAGTCAGAGACATGGTCATTAACATGAGATGCATCTAAGTACCATCAACTACCCATTATTTGTGGAAATTTATACAAGGGGAATCACTGCCATAGAGTTGATTCTGACTCATCATACCCCTATGAGACAGTAGAATTGCCCCTTCAGATTTCTGAAACTAGAAAACCTCGCCTTTTTCTCAAGGCGTGGCTGGTGGTTTCGAATCGCTTGCCCAATATGTATGCAGATGGGAGCAGAAAAGACGGAAGGGGGATTATGGATAACTCCCAATGGCAACTAATACAGCCAGACAAAATTTGGTCTACAATGAATTTAATGAACAACAATTTTATAAAAATGACATTGAATATTTTGGGACACATTTTCTGTTCTACAGATGACTTCAATGTATAAACATAATATAAGAATAATACTTTAGGGACTCAGAGTCACATAAATTGCTTGATGAGAAGTGGCAAAACAGTCTGCTATTATTATCTGTTTCTTGGTGGAGTACTTTTGTTGAACATTAGAACAAAGTGGCATTAGTTTGTCACTTAGCAAATGGTACTCTGCTTTTAATAACCATCCAGCGCACAGTCTAGGTGATAAAGTGTAGCATCAGCTGGGTCTTGTTTTCCTCACAGCCTTCCCCCGTATTCCTGCAATTATTCAGCTCTTCTCTACCAAGCGAACTCATCCTGAGGTCAGTGCTCAGCATCCCACAGTCCAGTTCACATGCATCACCGTCAAGCCAGGTGCTCTGAAGCTAAATCACACACCTTTGTAATGTCAGCTTCTTCAATGGCTTTTCCTCCTCATTCTTCACATGCTCTTTTGCTCTTTGCAAGATTGCTTTCTCGGTGTTTCAGCACTAAACCAAAAATCCTAGTTCCTGGGTTTTTGCAAGAAAAGTTGAGTTTTACTCTGTAGACAAGTCTCTCCCTACCATTCTCTCTAATCTCAGATTAAAAGAATATAGTTCGAGGACCAAGCAGAGCAAAGAACACCTTTGACTTAGAAGTAAAAGAAAAGATTTTGCACAGATGTGAACCTTTAATCACTCAGAAATGCCACAGTGCTGTTGTTTGGCCCTGGTACTTCTGGCCTCACTGTGGATGGTGACTTACATGGGTTTCAAGCAGATTAGAGTTTTTACAACTGGTCAATGGTAGCAGTGGCCTTGCATCTTTGGTATATAGCTTCAAAAAGTTAACTCTAAAATGGAGATGTTTTTGTTTATTTACAGTGTTACTTTCCCCGAATAATTGATTAACAGCCTGTCTTGAAAGGAGTATAGCCAGAATGTTCCTTAGGAGCAAGGATGGTAACACTTTGTCTCATCTACTTCGGACATGATATTAAGAGAGACTAATTTCTTTTCTTTTTTGTTTTTAATAATTTTATTAGGGGCTCACACAACTCTCACCACAATCCACAAATACATCAATTGTGTAATGCACATTTTCACATTCATTGCCCTCATCATTCTCAAAACAGTTGCTCTCCACCCAAGCCCCTGGCATCAGGTCCCCATTTTACCCCTCCCTCCTTGCTCCACCCTCCCTCATGAACCCTTGTTAATTTATAAATTTTTATTTTGTCATATCTTACACTGTCCGACGTCTC
>NW_022111373.1:90438810-90439985 GCF_000313985.2 Echinops telfairi
GCACTTGAGTAGAGGCCCAATGTCCATCTGCTACCTTAATACTAAACCTATACATATATGCACATAGATCTATTTCTACATAAAAGGACCAATTTCTAAAGAAGTACATATGCTTGGTAGAGGATCAGTGAAAAGGAGGAAGACTCTCAATTAGATGGATTGACACAATGATATCATCAATGGGCTTAAACACATCTGCAATAATGAGGATGGCACCAGGCCAGGCAGTTTCTCCTCCTGCTGTACATGGGATTACTATGAGTTGACACTGATTCAACAGCACCTCACATCAACAACTAAGAGTGATTTTTTATGCCACGGCTAGTTTTCAGGTTGGTTAATTCAATCATGAACAATAATCAAGAATTGAGTGCACTATCAATAGCAGGAAGGAGAAAAGGGAAGGAATGACAACCCCCAAAAGGTGAAGCTGCCAAGATCTGTGTTATTCTACTCATCTCATAGAGGGAAATGCATCTGCACATTTAGGTGTAGAATCATGATATCAAAATGTGTGTATTTAAATTCTGGATGCCTACGAGTAACTTCTGATAATTATATGTAGTTTGTTGATGTTAATAAATGTTTAATACATTTATTAATACTTTAACTTCAAAATTATGGCAATATCAAGAGCTGAATGCCGATAAAGATATAACCAACATGGTATGCTCATTAATTGTATCCATCATTCATGGCCACCAAGTCAATTCTGACTCATAGAGACTGTACCTCCTTATGGGATTAGGAAGCCTCATATTTCTCCCTGGTGCCCTTCACTAGTACCTAGTAAATTATCTCCTTACCGTTTATGCCGAGGGACAAATGCTTGGGAAAAATGGAGAATGGATAAGCAAAGATATAGGAAACAGTTTTTTTTAAGTAAAAAATTCTAAAATGATTGGTTGTTTCCAATGCTTTCTGTCAGATTAATTTTTAGAATTCCAGGAATTGTATTTAATAATTTCTTTATATTATCAAACAAAAGAATGTTGGGATTCCTTTGTCAGAAATGAGAATTAGAAAAATAGACAAATCAGCATTTGTGGGTACAGAGGTATGAATTTTATTCCACATTCTCTTTTCTTTTAAAAAAAATAATTTTATTGGGGGTTCATACAGCTCTTATTACAATCCATACATCCATCCATTGTGTCAAGCACATTTGTACATTC
>NW_022111373.1:90441127-90473092 GCF_000313985.2 Echinops telfairi
GCTCCCCCTCATTCACATTGATATGATTTTTTGTTCTGGGTTTTTGATGCCTGATACCTGATCCCATTGACACCAAGTGATCACACAAGCTGGTGTGCTTCTTCCATGTAGGCTTTGTTGTTTCTCAGCTTGATGGCCGCTTGTTTAACTTCAAGCCTTTAAGACCCCAGACACTATATCTTTCGATTGCCATACACCATCAGCTTTCTTCACCACATTTGCTTATGCATCCATTTTGCCTTCAGTGATCTTGTCGGGAAAGTGAGTATCCCAGAATGCCAGGTTATTAGAACAAAGTGTTCTTGCATTGAGGGAGTAGTTGAGTAAAGGCCCAATGTCTGTCCACTACCTTAATTCTTAACATATAAATATATATACTTAGATCCATTTCCCTATCATTATATATAAATATATTTACATATGTATATGCCTGTATTTAGACCTCTGTAAATGTCCTTTGCCTCCTAGTTCTTTCCTCTATTTCCTTTTATTTTCCTCTTGTCCCACTATAATGTTCGACCTTCATTTGGGTTTCAGTAATTTCTCTTGGCTACATTGTCCTTGATCAAGCCCCACCAGGCATCCTATGCCCTTCTCACCATCAATTTTAGATCACTTGTTCCCTTGCCCTGGATTTCACCCAGTTGGAGTTCCATTTTACTCCCAGTTGGTTTAAGATCCTCATCTTATGATCCCCAGTCAAAGTAGATAGACTACCAGACAAAGTCCTTTGGTCCTCATTCTCTACTGGCTACCAACATGCTCAATAAATATTTGTTGTATGGTTCAACATTTTTGTTCTTTTTTAGCCAATCTTCATAGTCGTTTAAGGACAAATGATTTAGCTACTCTTGCGTTTATTTGAGACAATAATAAAGTTGGTCAACTTTAAGGTCAATTTAGTTAGGAGATGTATTCTCCCTGTGATTTTTTGTTTTCCTGGAGCACTGTGAAGGAGCTATGTGCGGGTTTCTGTTTTTCATAGGACTTGAAGATTGTGGTGCCATCTTCCTTGAGAAATCTCTCTCTCCACCCACCTTTTTTTGGTAGTTCTGTGCTAATCAGTGTTGCATTCACCTTCAAGCAACAGAAAACGTATGCACAAGTAACAGACTTATTTGCCTAATGTAACAAGTCTAAGGGGGGGACGACTTAAGACTGAAAATTCATGGTGTTTGAAGAAGCAGAAGACAGCTTGAACTGTCAGTAGGCATCCAAACATTGGCTTACTATTTCAATGCCCCAAAAGGTGTATTAAGATATATATATTATTCTGGCAAACCAGTGACTGACATGCAGAGTGAATATGATTGCAAATTTTGCCTGACAACCAACTCCCATTGTTTGCACAGTGTCCAGTCACATAAGGATTTATTCTGTAAATTCAGGTATTGTGATATGGAGTGCAAGCGTACATTGGTCTAGTATCTCTCTGTCAACACTTTTAAAAAATTTGTACCAGGGGCTAATCAATGACAATATTAATGGAAGATCTTTATGCTCCAGGGAGACTCTCTACCATAAATTAACAAGCAGGTCTACAAAGGGAGCCAAAGGCAGATAAAAAACATAGATCCGGGAATAAATTTTGGGCTCACACTAAATCCTAGTTCCAATTTAAGAACAATTAGTTCTTACATCATGTCTTTGCTCAATACTTGCTCTAATGAAGGAAGCACAGAAGATATGGATGTTATAGAAAAGTGTGATGAAGAAATTAGATGGTTCCCACTATCAGATAGAATAGCATCTGGGGTCTTAAAGGCTTGTTTCCAAACAAGCAGCCATTTAAGTGAGATGTCAACTAAGTCCACATGGAAGAAGCACATCAACATAATCCAAATCCTGGTAGAATAGTATCAGGACCTAAATTGTGAAATTCTGGTATGCAGAAGGCTATGAAGTGGTAGCCCAAGATACATTAGTGAGATCTGCATAGGAAATAAGCCTCTGGTGATGTCCCTCTATCCATACTAGAGGGATGGGAATAAACTGGTTACCAAAGAGTATTGAGAGATGACTATAGGAATCCAAAATGATAAACCTGACTTGAATGGTTAAACCCTCTGGTACACAGTAGGCCTGATCTGGTTTTCAACATTTCTGTTTTTAAAAAAATATTATATATTTTTTTAAATTTTTATATTGGGGTTTATCGCTGATGTATTTTGTCATTGTGGGCAGTCCTTTTGAAGTTTTGTTATATGATTTATTGTTTGTTGGTATATGAAATCCTGGATTGATGAACCTACAGAGACAACAAGTAGAATACATGTTCCTAGGGCATAGCAGTGGAGGTAGGAGTGGGGGGTGGTAAAGGAGAATTGATATCAAGGAGTTTAAGAAGGATGAAAATGTTTTGAAACTGATTGTAATAGAAATTGTACAATACTGTTTGATGTGATTGAACTATGGAATGATATGATATCTGTATTAACTCCCAATAAAATGGTTTTGAAAAAAAAAGAATAAGAAGTCTAGAGGATAGGCAAATCAAGCTACCATGACTGATGGATGACATCAACAAGAATCCAGTTGTTTATTTTCCTGTTCTGGTGTTCTTAATTGTTGTTTTCTTCCATAGGATTTCAAAACAGCTGCCATCCACCAAGCATCACACACAGCATTCGAAACAAACAACGACAAAATCAGTAACTACATACCAAGTTCCAGGGACTGGATTAATTTGGTCTGGTAAAAGTAGTACATTAAAGAAAGCAGTTGCAATGTGAGTTACCACCTGATAACATTTCCAGGGAGCATAGTCATTCTCCATTTTTTTATTAATAAATACTTGTATTGGGGGCTCTTACAACTCTTATCACAATCCATCCATGCGTCCATTGTATGTCAAGCACATTTGTACATTTGTTGCCCTCATCATTCTCAAAACATTTGCTTTCTACCTGAGCCCTTGGTATCAGCTCCTCATTTTTCCCTCCCTCCCTGCTCCCTTCCCAACCCCAAGAATGCTTGATAATTTATAAATTATTATTATTTTGTTATATCTTATAATATCCGATGTCTCTCTTCACCCACTTTTCTGTTGTCCATCCTCCATGGAGGAGGTTATATGTAGATCCTTGTAATCGGTTCCCCCTTTGTACTTCATCTTCCCCCCACCCTCCCAATATAGTCATTCTCTGATTTTTATCAGACATCTGCACTGGTCAAAGTGGAAAATTAAAGGATGATGTGGTAAGAATGACCACTTTTGCTTTTCTCGGTCTTTGAAGGTGAGATTAATCTCCATAATTCTCCAGAAATTCAGTATTGATCTGGCTTACTTTCTTGGTAGGAAGGGGAGTTCCTCTTAGCTTTTTTTTTTTTTTTTTTACTGTTATACTCCTTACTCAATAGGTCAGAGAGCTAATGAAGGATTTCTGGTAGTGGACAGGTTTTACTGTTCCCATTATGTATTCAGGGAATAACTGCATTGTGGGTTTGGGACCAATGTGGTTCACTGTGAGTCCAACTTGAGCTAAGAGTCCATCTATCACCTGATTAATATAAGCCCGGTTTACACAGTGGGTCACTGTGGCATTTTGCATTCCCAGAAATTAGCATCAAGTCAGAGCTAGTGTCTAATAATTCCTAAAATCTCTGGCTATTTTATTTCCCCAGTGCACAGTCACACTAGTGAATTTCAGAAAATATCTTTGGAGAGTGCTTGTAGGAAAATTTATGGCATATACTTGTGGCAACTGTACAAGATCTTTGTTTAC
Source organism: Echinops telfairi (assembly GCF_000313985.2). NCBI lineage: Eukaryota > Metazoa > Chordata > Mammalia > Afrosoricida > Tenrecidae > Echinops > Echinops telfairi. Next base: position 90,444,853 of record NW_022111373.1, read on the forward strand.
AAAGACCCAGCCTTACTTCAGTCAAGGATCTCTGAGTCTGTTGGGCCAGGTATGCAAACTGGAAGAGGGGCATGAGTCACCAATGTAACATCTCAATCCAAGATTTTGAGTTTCTGATTTATTTATTTTTCTGTTATATAGATCAGCAAATAACCTAGTAATTTTCCATATAATAACTATATTATTCCAGTGCATAGAGTAACAATAAGGCATTTCCAAAGATCTCTGTAGAGCTGGACCTTCCAATTACCTGCATGACCTTGCTGCCGTTCATGGTAGATGTGGCCACTTTGTCCTTGGGAGCTGCATCTCTGTGATCCCATCATTCCCCTGAAAGCAGGGCCCCACCTCAATGATGGGATCCCCCTGTGGTTATTCCTCAACTATAATGAAGAACAACTTGGATCCTCAAGGATGTAGGCATTTACTAAGGCATCCCCACCCCCACATCTTTTTGGCCTTTCCTGGAACAGAGTGGGAAATGAATGTGCAAGATAAATCCAATTCAACCTTCCAATCTCCATAAGCATTTGAATTCCATCCTCTATTTCATTCTGGGCAGCTCTAGCATCTTAATATTATTAGTTGTAGGTTTCTTTAAGTCCATATTCCAGTTACTTAACGAAGTAAGATATTAGAATTATCTCCAGAAGCACAAACTAATATAAATTTTAAATCTCTAGTAAGTTCATACTATCAATGAAGTCAGCCTGATTTAGTTTGATATTCTGCCCTTCTTGTTCAAACACTCAAACATTCCTACACATATTCCGCATACGTAGGTCCACATATATTTGTACATTTTTTGCCATTCTTCTATGTGTTATCTAATTTTTCCTGGCCAATTGTGTATACCTGTGTCCCTGGAACACGATAGGATCTGACCCTTTTTAATGGATCTGACAGCAAGATCTCACATGTGAGAATTGATAAGGTTATGAATTCAACTCTCATTTAGTAGTTTACTCAATTAAATTTTGATTTTCAACAATATCAGTCCTATTGCTGCAATAACTAAGAGGTAATTCAGGCTTGTCATGGAAGCTTTCTGGTTCTCGGCTTGTGACTTTAGTTTTGATTTTAAGGAGATGAGCCTGTCATTTTCTTTCATGATGTACTGGAGGGAATTTGCAAGTATTCACATATACAAAAATATCCATCTCATACTACAGTCCTTATAGTAATTATTACTACCCTAATGGCCAAGTACAGCAATCACTTGGGCTTCCAAGGCACTTGTCTTAGATGCCACTCCATCGCAATCAACCAGAGTTGATAGTTTAAATAATCACGATGTCCCTGCATGCCATAGATCACTAGCATCCCACTTTTCTTGACAAAGAGCTCGGCTTTTCACTCGTGTCCAAGGACATGACCTTGAAAGTCGCCAAATTTCGTTTGTTTTTCAGGACTATCTCATGGAACCAATTCTCTATCAGTCTGGGTTCAATCAGGAGGCAAAAATCAGGAGACAGTAACTTGCATAGGAAACATGTAAATATAAAAGATTTTCAACGAGGAGTTGGAGGAATTGGTTAATACGTACAAGGTGAAAAGAATGCTGGAGAGTACAGGCATGGGATACATAAGAAGCAGTCTCTACAACGAGAGCTGACATAGAAAGACCTGGGATACGTCCTTGCCACAAGGCTGGTATTCAGACTTTGTGTAGAGAACGCAGCCGAGGTGCTTTCGCTGGCCCTGAAGTTTCATGCTTCGGAACTCTCCGCATTGTCACTCTAGAAGGTTTTCAGATAAGCTCTCCGAGAGGACTGCCTAGCTAAGGAAGCTCGTTGGAAAATCATTCTCCAAAGTGTCTGGGGAATTTCCTGCTCTCCTGACAGCACTTCCACTCTGAAGTCAGTCGCAGCGGATCCTTGGGAAAGCTGTCTACAGAAAGGTGCCATGTACTATAGGCTACCGATCATGGCATACTGCAGGAGCTGAATGTGGCTGTGCACGTGTCGCAGGATCCAGGCCCGGTAGAAACTATGCACTCTAGGAAGTGCAGGCTCCACTGGTCTGAAGAGAGGAGGATATCAGAACCTGGAAAATAATGTCTTTCTTATTCACTGCCCCCTGCCCCACCCCCCCACCCACCCCCCGCCCCTGTCCCTGGGCCCCATCCCAGTACCCTCTGCTAAGGAAGGCTATTCATTGTGCCAGCTAGCCAAGAAGAAATATTTACAGGGCCCATTTCCATATAACAGTGAAGGCAATGAAGGATACATTTGGAGCTGAGAGGTAATGCATTAATAATTGGCACACTAGACCAATGGGAAAGAATATTAACAAGGGGCCCCAAAGGAGATTATCAGGAAAATGGGGGAGTCTGGTCAAAGCAACCAGCTTAGCACCAGGCTCTTTTGCTGATGGTGGTAGTCGTGGTGAGGGGGAGTTTGTTCCAGCAGATTATAAAGCTGAGGCCAAAAGTGTCTGTGGACCTAAATACTCTTGGTTGACTATTTTTCTGATATGTGCAGTTATCTTAACCACAAAGGGTATCCCTGCTTGTATGCTTTGAGGCAACATTCAGGCTCCACAGTCAACCGTGACACACAGTGTGGCAATAACAAATAATGACATTAGAAGCCAGGCCAGCTTTTCAATCCTCCCAGTTCCTCATTTGGAAGCTGTTTTGAGTCTCCTCTACACTAAGCCCCTTGAGCAATTCCCAGAGTATGGGAGGCCTCAAGAGAGATACACAAACTTCTCTTTCAAAGGTTATGAGGGATCATCAGCAATTAATGGGGTGAATGGCAATGCTTTCGCACGCCAAGTTAAATTAAGTCGTACCAAGTACCTGAGGAAAGAAGTTGGTTGTGACAGACCTTTTTCTCAAAGGCAGCCGCAATGCCGTGACTGCTATTTCCGCCTACCCAAGGGAGATCTGTTTCTTAAAAATCTCTCATTTCAGACAACAGACCTGATTGGTATGAAGAGATTTGGTGAACTATGTCGGCATTGTCAGAATCATGCTTCATTACCTTGAAGCAAATGGCCAGACTGTGAGGATCACTGAGGCCTGTGACAGCAATAGGTGATTTTCTTGATTTTCTTGGGGTTTAGCTAATGTGAGTGAGGAACTGTATTTGTTAAGACCCTTTGATAGGGTCTTTTATACGTTCTTTGTTGTTTAATTAAAATAGTACCAATGATGAACGCCTTTACCTTTTTGAAGTGTTAAAAGCAAGGATGATACTTTGAGGAGTACGGTGCACCTCCCCCAGTGCAAGGTGTTGTCAGTGCCGTCAAAGGCACGTGAAAGTGGGACACTGAATAAGGAAGATCAAAGAAGACTCGATGAATTTGAATTATGGTGCTTGTGAAAAAACATGGAAAATACCATGGACTGCCAAAAGAGCAAACAGCCCTATCTGGGAAGAAGTGATATCAAGAGAGGTCAGCCCCATGAGAAGGGCAGCATGCTTGGTACAGCAGAGGGTCCGCCCCAAAGAAGACCCTCAGTGCGGACGGCAGCAAGGGCCTCCAACAGCACAATGGTGAGGATGGAGCAGGACGGGACAGTGTATCCTTCTATGGCTCTTCGGGTATCTATGAATCGGACTCAATTTTGTCTCACACAGCAATGTTGTTAGGTTCTCTAGTGGCACACTGGGTTAAGCGGTGGGCTGCTAACCATAAGGTGAGCAGTTTGAGTCCACTTGCTGCTCTGCTTTAGAAAGATGAGGCAGTCTGCTTCCATGAAGATTTCATTGTTTTGTACCACTCTGACCTACAGGGTCTTTATGAGTTGGGATCAACTGGACCAGCAGTGTGCTTAGTAAAATATTGTTGTTGCTCAGTGCTATTAAGTCAATGCCAACTCATAACGACCCCATGGGACAGAGGGAAAACGTCCCAGGTTTCCGTGACTGTTGACTTTGTAGAAGCAGTTGGCCAGGTCTTTTCCCTGTGGAGCCATGGGAAGGTTCAAACTGCCAGTCCTGCAGTTAGTAGTTTAGCATTTAGCTGTGGTGCCTCCAGGCCTTCTTTACCATCTATATACACATATATTTTTGTCATTTCCAAAACTTTATCTTACCATTTAATAGTGTTTCTATTTTGGATTTAAGATTGGACAGGAAAGAAAGGAAGAAGGGGAAAGCACTACATAATATTTACTGTTCCCCAAATGTCCTGACCAGATGAGGGTCTGGTTGGTTAGTCCAGACTCTGAGGGTCAAGACAGAGGCCGGCTCGTGGAATAGGGGTGTGAATTATGGCCTTGTGCAAGCTACCTATACAGCCCAGGTTTACAAGGGGCTAGCAGTGAAGAGGACAACGTGCAAGTGGACTCCATGTGTGCTGGCTTGGAGTTCTCATGTCTGCTGAGAAGGGATTAGCTTGTTGCACAGCTGTGGGAGTCTGCACATGTGGGAGTCTGCATGTCTCTCAGCCCATGGCCTGCGCCGTCCGCTGTCTTTAAGCTTCCCATTCCCGGATGTTCCCTGGCCTATTGTCCTGCCTGAGTTTGGCCTTTGTGATGATTGGTGCTTGGTGGCAGGCAGCCGCCATGCTCATTGGACACCTCCACCAGGCATCCAAGTGCACCTCATTTACATGTGGACCGTCCAAGTGGACCTCATTTACATGCGGACCTGTTTGAGGACTGATACCTGCCATTTCTTCCATATTGTAGCTACATGATTATTGGACACTATTCATTACACTTTATTAGCATATGATGTAATGTTACCCACCCACCATTGGGGTATTCATTACACTTTATTAGCATATGATGTAATGTTACCCACCCACCATTGGGTATTCATTACACTTTATTAGCATATGATGTAATGTTACCCGCCCACCATAGGGTATTTAAGCCCCTGCCTTCTGCTCAATAAATCGAGGCTTGATCAGACTCCTGTCTTGCCTCCATTTCTCGCGTCTCTTGCCCCTCTTCATTCCCAGTCCCTCTTTCAGGTATCCACGTTGTTTAATGGCCCGCGGGATGGGTCACACAGCCTGAGATGGGTTGATCATTCTGAATAAAGCAGGGAGGGAGGGGGAAAATGAGGAGCTGATGCCGGGGGCTTAAGTGGAGAGCAAATGTTTTGAGAATGATGAGGGCAATAAATGTACAAATGTGCTTCACACAATTGATGTATGTATGGATTGTGATAAGAGTTATATGAGCCCAGCCCCTAATAAAATGACTTTTAAAAAAGCAGTCAAGGGACTTGACTGAAGACAGAGGCATATGTGGAGCAGAAGCTGGGCAGGACCAGGAGCATCCTTTGCAGGTCGAAATATCAGTAAATATGAAAGACCAAGAAGGAATGTGTGTTGTATACTGGGGGAGGGAAGAGCCAGGTGGAGGCTACTTTGGAATATTTCTTCATCTTCTTAGGGTAAAATCAGCCCAGTGTTAAGAATGGTAATAAAGCCTTGTTGTTATTTTTATTGAATTCCAACTCCTGTGTGCATCCTAGCCACTGCCTGACACCACGAACTAACAAAGAAGTGTCCAGTGTGGTCAGAATGATATAGAGTGAAGATGGGCTTCAAGAAGGAGTAAGAACAAAAGAAATTCTTCCAGAATCAGAATATTCAAAGCAGTTCTAAGCAGGTAGGTGAAGTCGAGGTTTCATCCCCTAACTTCAAAGCGTGGTTACCCTGACCTTCACATTAAGCTGAAGGATTGGCTTCTGGCTCCCACCTGGGGGGAGGTAGCAACTCAGAGTGGTTTCCAGCTTTCTCTAGCCTTGGTCATCAATAGTGGCCTGGGAGTTACTCCCTGGGGGTAGACTTAAAAACCCTTTGGGTGAGTAATCTCTTCACTCATCCCCTCCCCACCTGTGGCCTCCTCTAACAGTCATGAGCTAGGACTTGAGAGGCTGGGGTGCAGTGGCTGTGCAGTATGGATGCCAGCACTCTAGGAGGCATGCACCCTTTGGGGATGACTCCCTAGGTCCAGCGTATTGGATCATACCATGTGGATGGTCCTTTGCTTCTGTGCCATAGCTTTCATCTCGAACTTGACAGTTATGCCACAGCCTATAAAATATATCGTTTATCTAAATATTGATCATTTACAGTTACGCTAGAAAATATTTACATGGGAACATTTTTCCTAAAGATACTGTATTCTGAAAATGAATCCTATATCACTGCGCATTGGACTGGTTGTCAGGAAAACTGGATTCTGGGTCTGCTTGTGATTACCTGGCTGTGTGATCTTCGGCAAGTCAATTCACATCTCTGATTTGCTCATGTGATAAGTAGGGTCCTGGACATTAAAATAGCCCGTACCCCTTTGCGCTCTACCACGGGATGCTTCTGTTAGGTGTCATCAAGCCCGTTCCAACTCCAGCGGCGCTGTGTACAACAGAACAAACGCTGCCTGATCCTATGCTAGCCTCACAATTGCTCGTATGTTTGGGCTCATTGTTGAAGCGACTGTATCCATTCCTTTTGTCGAAGTTCTTCCTCTTTTTCATTGAACCTCTACTTACCCAAGCAGGAAGTTGTTTTTTTTATTGAGGGGCTGGCCCTTCCTGATAACATGTCCAAAGTATACAAATCAAAGTCTCAACATCCTCTCTTCTAAGGAGCATTCTGGCTGTACTTCTTCCAACACAAGCTTGTTTGTTCTTCTGGAAGTCTGGGGTACTTTCAATATTCTTTGTCAACACCGTAATTCAAAGGCATCTATTAGTTCCTCTTTGATCTTCGTCATTCATTGTCCAGCTTTCACAGGCACGTGATTGGGTCAGGTGCACCACAGTGACATCTTTCTTTACTTTTTAACATTTTAAACATTTTTTAACATTTTAACATTTGCATCAGATTCCCCAAAATAGTATGCCATTTGATTTCTTGAATGCTGATTCCTTGAGCATTGATTATGGATCTAAGCAAAATGAAATCCTGTCAATAAACAAGGTTGTATTATCTGTACACCGCAGGTTGTTAATGAGTCTTCTTCTAATTCTGATATGTTCTTCATATAGCCCACTTTCTCAGATTATTTGCTAAGAATATAGATGGAATAAGTATGTCCAGAGGATACATCTCTGTCTCACACCTTACTTAATTTTAAATCAAGTAGGACCTCATTGTTTTTATTTGAATGACTACCTGCATGTTCAGGTTCTACAAAAGCACAATTAAGTGTTCTGAAATTTTGTTATTTAACCCAGTCATAAATTATAATCTAAATATCACATTCATGTCTGGGGCTAACAAAAGAAAACAAAACAAAACACCTTTCCTTAGTTATTTTGAATGATTGGGATCACTACTCCAAAAATAAGACTTAAATAGGCATATAAACAGCACAGCATTCTCAGAGCTTCCCTTCGGAGTGGGCAGGCCTGAGCCAAGCCGGGTGGGCAGGGGCCTTTGGCATCGCTGGTTCGGGTGGGAAAAGTGCTGGTGAGACGATTGCAGAGGCTCCAGGCCTGAGAACCTTTCTAGAGACCTTTACAGGTCTCAGTGGAGCCTGTAAAGGCATCCCTCACAGAGAAGGACATTCTGCAGCTTCCCTGGGTGACCTATTCTCTGCTTACAAGCTTCCGGGTGATGCACTAATAACAGGATCAACTTTGTAAGAAGTCCTCACACTGGTACTTTAAAATACAACGACTTTATATTCTGTAGAACTTCAAGGTATCATTGCCACAAATGCTGGTGGAAATAAGTATACAACTTTCCTCTAGTTCCTAAATGCTTCCTCCACCCCCCACTATCATGATCCCAATTCTACCTTGCAAATCTGGCTAGACCAGAGGATGTACACTGGTACAGATAGGAACTGGAAACACAGGAAATCCAGGGCGGAGGATCCCTTCAGGACCAGTGGTGTGAGTGGTGATACTGGGAGGGTAGAGGGAGTGTGGGTTGGAAAAGGGGGACCGATTACAAGGATCTATATATGACCTCCTCCCTGGGGGACGGACAACAGAAAAGTGGGTGAAGGGAGACGTCGGACAGGGCAAGATATGACAAAATAATAATTTATAAATTATCAAGGGCTCATGAGGGAGGGGGGAGCGGGGAGGGAGGGGGAAAAAAGAGGACCCGATGCCAGGAGCTTAAGTGGAGAGCAAATGTTTTGAGAATGATGAGGGCAATGAATGTACAAATATGATTTACACAATTGATGTATGTATGGGTTGTGATAAGAGTTATATGAGCCCCTAATAAAAGTATTTTTTTAAAAAGTAGTTCCTTTGTATTCTTCTTAAACTCAGGGAAAACTGGCCACATTTCCACAGCAGTGGGGTATGCTGAAGAGAGAAGGGCTCTAAATAGACTATGCAAATTTATGAAGACAACATGCAAATCAGTAGAGTTCTACTGTCTGAAAACAAACAAATGATGGGGAGCAGAGCGATTACTGTGTCTCCTGGAGGATTCCTGACCTCATACAGAGAGCTACCTTAGATGTGTGAGTGTGGGGTGGTAGTGGAGGTGCTGGTGATGATGGTGGTGCATGTGTGCATGTAGTGTGAGAAGGAGAGAAGATGTAGTGCATCAGTGCCACCTGAACACGAAGGAAAATATTTTTTGTTGTTGTTGCTATTTTCTGTCATCTAAGAGCTCCTTCCCACCAGGAATCCTGACGATCGGGTTAAAGTAGAGTTATATGTGCATTGAAAGGTGTAGAAGGGAGAGCTGTCGGATGGAAAGGACATCCCCAGACAACCAGGCAGGACTCAGGAGAGGACCACAACAACACAAGAACACCTCTTAAACACTGGCAAGAGAGGTCTGCGCCTGGCCGTGCTCTGGGGGACCTGGTACTCCCAGGCACTCTTCTGGGCGTCTCTCTGGCCCTGGGGAGAGGAACTTGCAGGCCTGTGCTCCGCTAGGTCTCACTTCGCCCTTCTGGATCACATCAGGTTGCTCATGGCCATTGAGTCAATTCTGACTTAAAGGGACCCTCTAGGAGAGGCTAGAACTGCCCCTGTGGGTTTCTGAGCCTATAACTCTTTATGGAAGCAGAAAGCCTCATCTTTCTCCCCTAGGATGGCTGGTTGGTTCAAACTATTGACACTGTGGTGACAGCACAACTCATAACCACTACACCACCCAGAGACCCAACATTCTCTGTTTCAATGATTCTAGGCTAACAAGGTTTAAGACCTGTATGTGTCCATTCTCCTGAGAGCTGGTTAGGCAGTGGGTGTGGACAGACTTAGGCACGGCCTATGCTCATCCACGTGAATGCAGAATGGAATAGGCATGCCAATAGGATAGAAAAGGGGGTTTAAAGACTGTGAGTTTTCCCAGGATACTACTTTCTGTAGCACGACTCAGAAGAATCTAAGAATTCTAGCCTTGAACTTGGCTGTCTGTGTTATTAAGGTCTGCTTGTCAAGGAAGGAGAGTGGACTAGATTCCATAGTTTGCTAGCCTGACTTTTAACATTCACACAGCTAGTCCATAGCAGGTGAACCTCAGTTCATACTTGAATACTGGCACTTTCTCTGATAGGAGCACACCTATGGGGAGGTGGGGGGGTGGACGTGCCCTGTCTAGTCTTAGCTCAGCCTCTGATGGTTACGTCATCTTGGGCCAATTTGTTTCCTCTCTGGGCCTGACACCTCTGACTGGTGATCAAGATCAGGGTGAGCACTAAGATGCTCCAATAATAACATCTCTGAGAAAAGGAGGAACATTCAGAAACAGTCCCCCGAGCTCAGTGACCTGTGGAGGGCATGAGGTCAGAGGGAGGTTGTGTGTCCTCAGGTCCACGTCAGGTTTTATATTCAGTGTTTCTGAGCCAGAGTGAAATCCAGTGGCTTCAAAATCTGTTACATTCTTCATTTACAGTAGTAGTCTTGAAATATTAGATTTGCACACAATTGTAGGGTGTTACACTAATTAATTTAATCTAATGTAATTGTGCATACTGGGAGTTAGAACCTCTGACCCTGGCATGCAAATGTATGTAAATGGAATGCAAAGAAGGATTCAAGTGCTTTAAATAACCCACCAAAATAGGACTACAGTACAATAACCCAGAGCTCACAATCATCAACATTTATCCAACGATGAAACAGAGTACAAGGTGATAGGGCTTATGAAAGAATTTTCACACATCTTCCTCACTGAGGGAGCCCTGTGCCTAGTGAAATCTGAGGCACACTACTGAAAAGTTATAATTAATAAATATTTCCATTTCCCATTCCCAGGTCAGTCACCTCCACCCTCCATACACACATACCCTCCCAGGTCCATTTTCCACATACATACCCCTTTCAGGTCAGAAGCCCCCCGCCACCCCCCACCTCCACCCCAGTCAAATACCTACAGGAAAGTGATTATGGTAACATTTTTTTCCCACTTTAAAAATAAACCCATTGTCAGCTAGTCAATTCCAACTCACAGTGACGTTAAGACAACATAGAATTTCCCTACAAGGTTTCTGAAACTGACTCTTTATTGGAAAAGACAGGCTCATCTTTCTCCTGAGGATCAACTGTTGGATTTGAACTACCAACTCTGCAGTTAGCAATCCAAATCCTTCACCCAGTGCACCCCCAGGCAAGCAGCCCGCAGAGTGCAGCCTGCCTTAAACTCAGAAACCAAACAATTTTCCGTAGTGTCCATTCTGACTGATGGCGGCCCAGGGACGCAGAATGGAACTCCTTGGGTCCTTCTGGAAGCAAATCACCAGGCCTTTCTTCCCAGGAGCACCCAAGTGGTTTGAACAACCAACCTTTTGGTTAGTAGTTACGTGCACAACTGTTAACCTTCTGCCCTTGGTTTTCATGAGTTTGTTGGTGTGAAAAGTTGTGCATACCAGGTGGATGAGGGTGGCCTGCCCAGTTGATTCACCACCGTTCTCACAACATGGAGAAGAGGCCTCGGTGACGTTATCTCCTCATTCACTGGCGGGGATTTGCGGGGATAGACGGTGGCCCAGAGCGGCCCAGGGGAACGTCTGTCTCTGATTTCTACTCCCACCAAGTTCGAGTCAATTCTCCAGCCCAGCACTGCCTCTAAAAATACACTGTAGGCACAAATGTGAGCCCCCAGTAAAATGCCAAGTTTTCTAGTAGCCATATTGCAAAAGTAAAATAAATAATTGATCAGTTTAATCAATGTATTAGGTACTTTGAAGAAACAAATCCACAGCAACTCATGTATGAGAGAGTTTTATGTAAAGAAAATGTGCATCACAAAAATATCCCAAACCAATGCTGCCCAAGCCCACAAGTCCAACATTAACCCGTTTACCCAACACCAGTCCACAAAGTCCTCCACCTCACAAAACAGAGGCAATGATGCCAACTGCAGGAGGAAAGCTGAGTCAGTGAAGGAATACGCATCTCAGCACTAGTAGGGGTCTCCACATGGCTGCTCCAGCACCCAGGGCTGCATCGGGATATGTCCATGTAGCTTCTCCTTGGGGTTGTCTTGTATGAAGTCAATCTTGCAAAGCTGAAGCAGGGAACTGCTAAGGCAGCTGCACCCTGGTGCGACCATCACAAAGCAAGAGACCCGAGAGCTAGAAAGGTGAGGCTCACCACCCATTTATCCCTCCGCCTTTCAATTAACCCCACATGTGATTATCGGCCTGGCTGGCACAATTAACTAACTCAATCATGTATCAATTTGTAATCAATACAAAATTATCGATATAAAAATTATCATGGGGGCATTTTATGGCTTTTTTTTCCTTTTCCAAACTAAACCTTTGAACTGGGTGTATCTTTTATATTCACAGACCATCTCATTTGGGATTAGCCATATTTCAATAGCCACCCCTGGCTATTGGCTACTGGCCACCACAGAGGACAGCTGGGGTCCAGAGTTTGTACTTGACCTGACAGTTTGTTTAGCAGTTGTAGAAGACCGAAGATGGGAGGCAGGGAGAAGCCCGTATTTGTGTTTATCTTTGCAGTAATATGAATAAGCATTCCCAACCTGGATGCCTACTTATGTAATTAATTAGCATTTATATAGCAGTTTATATTTGCAGAATGCTTTATTGATATCATTGCCAGTATATTTATCAACTGGCATGTTATACTTTCATGTGTGCCTAACTGGGCTAATTGCTGCTATAATTATTGAGGTTATTTTAAAACACAACTCAGTTACCTCCAAGAAACTCAGCAAACATTTTAATAGCACCTCTAAATCCCATCCTCTGAGTACCCTCTATTTCTCCAAGAGGCTTCTTCCCCTAGCCCAACTCTCCAAGTTCTCAGTCGTGGAAACTGCATTTAAAAGCAGTCTCATCATGGCCTGTTCCTCCCCCTTGTCAGCTTAAATTTTATATGACTAAGATAGAAATGTGACAGTCACAGCAGCAGCCATAAAACGCACAGGGTTCGAACATGGAAAGGATCGTTACAAATAATGACCCCCATCATCAAACAAGGCTACCGCTGGTATCAAATGGCACTTCCCATTCCCACCCAAAACCTCTTTCTGGACAGAGCTCATGGGCAGGAGGGGGAAAAAAGGGTGCAGGATGCAGAGAAGAGGACCCTGCACTCTGACCAGCCAGCACAGAGGGTGCCTTCTTGCTCTGGGACCCTGGGTTTCTGCCAGAGGAAGCGGCTTGGGCCCGCTGCAGGCAGGATGTTGAGACAGGAGAGCTGGACTAAGCAGTTCTGTGTTCCGGTTAGGAGATGTGTAGGAACATTCCGCCTTCCCGTTTCCCGTTCCAGTCCCCTCCAAACGAATGGCAGTGCTTGCGCTGCTCTCGGGGATTGGAAATGCCAGCGAGGGGGAATGATGCACATCGTGCGATGAAAGGCCGCCACAAAAATCCTCACCCACAGTGACGCGCCGCCGCAGACCCACACAGCTCACGCACAGAACACAGCGACGCCACCCAAGAGACTCAAGGCCAACTCCCGCCCGGAGCAATTTTGTGAGCCCAATATTGGGGATTAGAGATGAGAACATAAGAGATTTTCTGCCACAAATCACTTCCTACCCAACGCTTCTGAGGCCTCCTTTGGTCTCCCCTGGGGAAAATCATTAAGCCTCTTTCTGTATCTCTTCAAAATGGGAGTTAAATTAGCAACTTACCACAAAGGAGTGTTTTCTTAATTACTTGCGTACAAATTGCTTGACATTCTTGAGTGAAAGGTATCAAGGAGAATGCGAGCTATTACCATGATTATTTTTGTTCTAATATAGAGCAGCAAGCCAAAGTCTTTTCCATCTCTGGATTAGGTTGCCGTTCAGTGATACATCAGGGAACGGCTTCCTAAGACTCCAATTGCCATTAGTACAAGGATCATTTCAAAGGCGAAGCAGGAGAAGGGAGGATCCCATGGTGGATTCGTGATTGATGGGAGAGGGAAGACTGGAAGGAGAGAGCACATCCGCAAGAGTGGAAGGTCTGAGTGGCGGCCCTGCCCAGGATTGACACCCACCACGTGGATCTACGCAGCGTCCTCGCTCGGTGCCTCCCGTAGACTGCACAGTGAGGGACCTGGGTTTGCTTTTACTCACTGCTGTCCAATCGATGTGGACTCATAGCGACCCTATAGGACAGGGTAGAACTGCCCCCTTTGAAGTTCCAAGACGATAACTGTTTACGGAAATGCAAAGCCCAGCCTTTCTCTTTCAGCGGCTGGTGGTTTTGAATTGCCCACCTTTTGGATCGCAGTCTAATGCCAACCACTCTGCCACCAGGGTTTCTCCTGGGTTTTTTACACACAAAAAAAGTGCCTCTTTTAGTTAAACTGCGTTTACGTGTCTCCACTGGGAACGTGAGGTTAATGAGAAAGTGACACAAGATGGCGATGACGCTAGAAAATTGGGAGACACTAAGACTCAATGCGATCATTTTGATCAAAACATTTGCTCCGTTGTAGGAAATATGACCGCACAACAGGATACCTTTGAATAATTAGACAAGGATGGCAGAGGCAAATGAGTTTATCACTGGTCTAATCCCTTTGTCACAGAAAGAGCCCTCTATTCATTTGCTAAAAGTCTTGCTTATGAGCCTCACGATATCATTTTTGCTATTAATGTCTTAAAGAGAGTGACAGGAGAATGTTTAAAATCCTGCTTAGCTCTAACTATGTAGGAAAACTATTTTCCCTCCCATACGCAATTTTCTGTCCATTCACTACTTGTACTGTTGCTTTTCAACGTTTATTTACTGCCTCCTAAATACATGTCTTCATTTGCACTTCTAGTCCCACTGGGAGCTTATAAAATGTAAAATCTTATATAATAGCAGAAGTAGGCACAAATATTTTAATATCCATGGCTGCTTCTGAATTCTAAATTTGCAGATGGCGTGAAGTTCATTTTATAGCAGCTATTGAAAACTAATAAATGCCATCCACATCACTCAGCATTGTCAATAATCCACCAGATTGTGCATGCAGGGATGCTGGGGAAGGAAGTACCAGCAGCCCCCGACCCTTGCATAACCAGCCTCCACTACAGACTCCACAGCAGGCTTGCCTTATCAGCTGCAGCAATTCTATTTAGGTCAGCAATGAGGAGAATCCTTTTGAACTTGTACTTGCCAGGAGAGACACTCAGGAGGGAATAATTGCTGCACAGAGCATGCACAGAAGGGAGGTGAGCAAGTCCCACCCTCTGCATATTCTATTTGCATTCACCCAACATAAGGAGCAGCAGGCAGGTGATTGAAGAGCCAGGTGTGGCGGTGAGCTCGCTGTTGTTAGATGCAGTTGCATCACTCCCCACACAGAGCCATCCTATGTACAACACAGCGGAACACTGCCTGGTCCTGCACCATCCTCAATTGTTCCGATGTGTAAGCCCATTGCTACAGCCAATGTGCCGGTTCCCTCTCCTTTATTGAGCGTGATGTCCTTCTCCAGGAACTGGTCTCTGCTGACAACCTGCCTATCGTATGTGAAGTGAAGTCTCCCCACCCTTGCTTTTAAAGAGCATTCTGGCTGTACTTCATTCAAGATAGATATGCTTGTTTTTCATTTTTGGCATAGGAGCCCTATTGGTGTAATGGTTATGCATTGGGCTATGATCCGAATAGGTGGCAGTTCAGAATCACTTGGGGGAGAAAGACGGGGCTTGCTACTCCCGTCAATAGTCACAGTCTCAGAAACTCACAGGGCGCTAATAAGAGTCAGCATTGACTCAATGGCAGTGAGGCTTTATTTATTTATTTATTTTTTGGTTTGGCGGCCTATGGTACTTTCAGTGTTCTTCCCCCAAACCACAATTCAAATGCATCGGTTCTTTTTCGGTCTTTCTTTCACATGCATTCAATGTCCAAGTTTTACATGGATATGAGGCCATTGAAAATCATGGCTTAGGTTCCTCAAAGTAACATCCTTGCTTTTCAACCCTTTGAAAAGATCTTGGGTAGCAGATTTTCCCAATCAATGTGACTTTTGATCTTTTGACCGCTGCTTCCATGAGCATTGATTGTGGATCCAAGCAAGATGAAATCTTTGACAGCATCAATCTTTTTTCTGTTTATTACGGTGGTTCCATTGTGAGGATTTGGGTTCAATTTTGAGGACTTGGGTTTTCTTTAAATTGAGTTTTCATCCACACTGAAGGCTGCAATCCTTGATCTTCATCAGAAAGCACTTCAAGTCTTCCTCACTGCCAGAAAGCAAGGTTGTGTCATCTGCATAACGAAGTTGTTAATAAGCCTTCCTCCAGTCCCAATGCACCATTCTTCTTCATATAATCCACCTTCTCTGATTATGCACTCAGCATAGTTTGAATAAGTATGGTGAAAGGATACAACCTTGTCCCACAGCTTTCCTGATTTTAAATCATGTAATATGTCCTTGTCCTATGTGCACAACTGTCTCTTGATCCAGGTACAAATTCCTCAAGAGCACAACTAGGTGTTCTGCAGTTCCTATTTTTTTCAAGGCTGTCTATAGTTTTCATGGTCCGTATAGTCAGTGCCTTTTCATAGTCAATAAAAAACAGATAAGTAGATAACCTCTTTCAGTTAAGATCCAGCTAAAATCAGCAACGAGATCCCTCTTCTATGTCTTCTTCTGAATCCAGCCTGAACGTCTGGCAGCTCCTTGTCAATGTTGTAACCCTTGTTGGATGATCGTCAGCAAAAGTTTACTTGCAAGTGATATTAATGATATTGTTCTAGAACACAAGCATTCTGTTGAGTCACATTTCTTTGGAATGGGTACAAATATGGATCTCTTCTAGTCAGTTGGCCAGTTGCTGTCTTCTGGATTTCTTGTCATAGATGAGTGAGTACTTCCAGTGTGTCATCAGCATGTTGTCTTGGCATTTCATCAATTCCTAGAACCTTGATTTTAGCTAATTTATTAGGTACAGCTTGAACTTCTTTCAGTACCATTGCTCATAGGCTGTGTCTTGAAATGTTCTTCTTTGTATAGTGAGTCTGTGTATTCTTTCCATCTTCTTTTGAGGCTTCCTATGACATTCAATATTTTGCCCAGAGAATCTTGCAACTCGAGGCTTGAGTTTTTCCTTCAGTTTCTTAAGTTATGCTGAGCGTGCAAAACTTTTTGGCTTCTAGCTGTAGGTCTTTGCACATTTCATCATAATGTTTTATTTAGTCTTCTCAAGCTGCTCTTTGAAATTTTCTTTTCAGCTCATTGACTTCATAATTTCTTCCATTTGCCTTAGCTATTCTATACTTTTCTTTGCTGATGCTCTTGACCTTAAATAATCTGAATCATTTAAAGATGAAATGTTATCTATCTATCAACCTTATTCCAGGAGAAAGGTAGAGTAGTGTACTTTCCCTGGCAATTAAGACTCTGAAGGAGATAGAATGTTCTAAGGGATTCCAGGGCTAAAATTATGTGCTGGGGTGGCCCACCAACGAGGACACCCTAGAAATGAGCACTAGCCTTGGTCCAGAGTGAGACAGAGAGGGCTAAAGGAAAAGCACGTACACATACCCTATCTGGGGGCTGAGTTGTTAGTGCTGAACAAAATGTCAATGGAGTAAAAATAAAAACTCCCCTTTTTTCCTTAAGGTAGCAACTTTTTCTGTATTTAAAATAGTCATCCTAGATAAATGAAGAGTTGATCAATGAGTTCAATGTGCACAGTGCCTTGTGAGCCCGAGCTGTGGATAATTACAAGATTGCCCTGGGGCCTGTTGCTTTACTCAACTGCGTGGCGAACACAAGCAATGCTTTTGGAAACGACAAGCCAGCGCTCTTGCAGTCATACGAAAGGAGAAATCCCGTTCACCCATTGCTGCCTTTGCTTTGTCACCGGGGCTCCCCAAGAAACTCCCCCCAAAGAAGCCCAGTATTCTTGCCCCTAATTGAATGAATCCAGTCATTACCATTTGAAATGCTGAAGGACATTCCTTTTAACACACAAAGTAGCTCTAAAGGACTACCGACAGAACTCTATTGAAAATTATTCAAAATCTAATAAAAAGATAGAGATGGCAATAACAGCAAGAATGACTGTAAATGGAAATTAGAGGAAAAGAATTCCAAAGAAAAGTGAAAGCAGGCCAGGAAAGAACGTCACGTTCTCCGTGGTCATGAGCCGTGCAGTTCTGACACGCAGCGCTTCCATGAAATAATTATTCATTGCTTGACCCTCTCTGGTCACTAAGCTTGTTCCTCAGTTGAGATTTTCCTACTCATGGAAGAATGTTGAAGGCCTTGTGAGATTTCACATTTAGACCCAAGAGCAAGGGCTTCAAACTCAAACCTTCCTTCTTTGCCGTTGCTTGGGGGTTGATTCTATCTCACCAGCTAGGTGTGACAGCGTACATCTATGCTCCTTAGGGTCCTCTGGCTGTAACCTTGACAGAAATGGATTGCCATACCTTTCTTTTGCTGTGAGTTTGAACCACGAATTTTGGTTAGCAGTCAAGTTAATAGATTGTATGCCCACCAGGGTCCTACAGTTAGAGCTACTCAAACTCACAGCTATCCAGTCAATCCTGACTCCTGCCGGCCCTATAGACATAGTAGAACTGCCCTTGTGGGTTTCCTAGACTGTAGCCTTTACGGGAGTAGACAGCTTCAGCTTTCTCCTGGAGAGCAGCAGGGAGTTTTTGAACTGCTGATTTTGCGATTAGCAGTTCAAGGTGTAACATACTACACCACCGGGGCTTCAAACAGTTAGATTCTCTCAAAAACTCAGTGCCATCAAGTTGATTCTGACTCAGTGACCCTATAGGGCAGAGTCGAACTGCCTCTGTGAGCTTCTGATACTGTAACTCTTCAGGAGAGAGGATAGCTTCATTTATTCCCATGGAGTGTCTGGTGGTCTCGAACTGCTGACCTGGCGGTTAGCTGGCCAACATGAAACCACTACACCACCAGGGCTCATCTACAGTTAGGTTAAAGTTACTAAAAATAATTAGGCTCTTTAGTTTATTCCTGAATGGGCTTAAGTATTTTCTTCTCAGACCCCACCCGTTTTAATACAAGCGTATTCATTTTGTGTTAAAACTGGATCATGCTATTTTCTCAAAAGTTTAAAAAATGTTTATAAAATAACTTTATAAATCCCAAAGTGCTGTACAAATATGGCTTTAAAAATAAATCTAAAATGATGTGAGAACTGGGTGGTCCAGGATACCAATTGCTTGGGGACAGTTTGGGAGGCATTTGGGAGTCTCAATTTCAACATGAGAAAATATTGTCCTTCAAACAGCATCATACCAAACAAGACTCCCTATGTGGCCACTTTTGTTTGGTGTACTGTCTCACAGACATTTCATTGTCTTCCTGAATTCCTGCCCTCTCTATTTCTTAGAATAGCTAAAGCAAAATAAAAGTCTGGTTTATTGTTGGACAGCACTGTTTCACACATATATCAAACAGGTCAAAAGTAACCAAACAGGGGGGATCGCTGGGCGGACGGGGTGGGGGTGGGGGTGGGAGGGTGAAGTAACCAAACAGACAAACAACCCTGGAGACCAAAAACGAGGTGAGACAGAGAAAGCAATCTTTTATGGGTCATTTTCACTATTTCACATATACCAACTACTTGCAGTACAGCTAAACACATAACAACGGTTCCCTGTGGTACTCATACACTGTCACTGGGTCTGCAAATGTGCACAACCATTGTCGCAAGTGATACGGTGCCCCTCAAACACCTAGGAATAGAAAGTCCATATGACCAAGATTACTTTATACCCTAATGGAGTAAGAGCCTTACACAGACATAGGCACTCTGTTCATAATAGCAAGACATTGAAAACCATCTAAATGCCCATTGGCAGAAGACTGGATAAAGAAAATTTGGTACATACCTACAATGTCATAGATGCATTGCTAAAGAACAATGATGGAGCAACTCGCGCCGTGGATGGGCCTGGAGAACACTATGCTGAGTGAAGTTAATCACAAAAGGACAAATGTTGTATGAGAGCACTACTATAACGGTGAAAACCAAGACAAGGGTGTGCGTACCAAAGAAAACAGACCTTGGAGGTTCCCCAGGGAGGGAGTGCCAGAGTGGGAAGATGAAGTAATGAATTAGAAGGTTGACAAGGGTTGACTTAGGTGAAAAAGAGGAAAGCGATCTTTAGAAGGGAGAAGAGAAATTGGGGCATGGAGGTTCGTGTGGATGAGCGCTATGAACTCTTGAAGGTAGAATTAATGTTGATGGTCTGAAATATAAACCCGTAGCATCACAACTTAATTCCCAATAAAAACATCATTTAAGAAAATGCTGAGTGGCAATAAGGACTACTTCCACTATTTTATAGCATTATTGTGAGGACCCAGTGATAGGATTTTATGCTGTAGTTATTTGAAAAGCAAATGTCGTTTTAAAGCTTCGGTGTGCTATGACTGGTTTAATACTATGCAAAAGAAACTTTATCCTATTGAGTAAAAGCAGATGGTTTGATGAAGATGTCTCATAGAAGGAGCTGCTCAGTTTATCGTCTTCTAGAGACTTACCTGTTCAAGAGCAATCGTATCTGCAGGAGAAATTATTTGTTTCCAAACCACAAAACTTACCTAAATTGTTAGTGGGCTTTTGGTGACGCTACCTTTATCCCTATAAAGAAAGGCTCTTCTGTCATCAGCAACAGATAGATTTTCCAATTTGAGAAATTTGATGAAAAAAATCATTCTGCCAAGGAACCAGGCAGATGTATAACAGCTGTACTAATGTATGTATGGCAGGTTGATTGTCACAGTGGACGTCTGTGTACCTGTATCGGTGAAGTTGAAATTGGAGACCCTTGACATTGAAAAGCTCAGTGACAGTTGTTTGTGATTCTGCTCACTGTATATATTCTGCTTTGATTTCAAGTGACCCCATTCATCTTCCCCACACTCGACAAGATCTCCCCATTATGGATGCTCACAGAGGCTTCTCTTGAATATGGCAACCTAAGGCTAACCTCATTACTTGACCTTCTGCATACATGGGGATGCAAAGTTGGGCATCATTCAGTTTTAACCTAATTAATCATCATCACTTACATGTCAGAAGGTAGCTTTTGAACTATCTTTCAAGACTCAGTGTAGTTTATGGAGTGGGAAGGATTTTTATATGGCATGTATTAAGTCCAGGGAAGATCTCTTTAAAATGTTTAATCATGAGAGGTAAAATTACCCTCTTCTCTCCTCTTTTCTCTTCTCCTCTCCTACCCCATCCCATCTCATCCCATCCCATCCCATCCCATCCCATCGTAGTATCTTATCCTATCCTTTCCTATCTTATGCATAAACCTAAGGATAAGACCTAGCAGTGTCTGCAATAAGATAAAAGGAAAAGGAGATCAAAATAACATGATGATCTTCATATGCAATTGCCAAACTTTGCATAGACATGTAGAATTTTAGACTATAATATTCATGAAGTCCTGAAATTTGGCACAGAAACAAGATTGCTGAAATACCTCATTACTCTAGTGGGACATATGCTGAAAGGATCATCTGCTAAAATCAGAGCAGCTGGCAAATTGTTTACTTGCCTTGCTGACAATTGCATTGTTTAGATGAGAAAGAAATGAGGACATTTTCTACTTGGTTCTCAACTCTGCCCCCAAAAGAGGCTGGAGATGTGATAGAATGATAAAAAGCCATGAGAAATACTGACCACATCATTTTTAAATTGGTGATAGCAAAGAAGATTGAGCAGCATGTCATAGGCAGGGTTATTCTCTAGAATTCATCAAAACAGATGAATTCCGAGAAATAAATTATACAATCTAATAGTAGGTATATTTCACCTCCCCCATAACCCATTTTCTAGGAGTTTCATGCAGCAATGATCCTAGCTGAAAAGGTCAGCCGAAGCAAACATGTTTGGATGCTGTAGCCTGGATTAGGAATAGCCCCTGACCCAAAGCCAATCAATGGCCAGCTATCAATTTCTAGATGGTACACACTTGAAAAATCTCAGGGAATCAGAGGTGGATTGTGGGTGACACGCAGCGAAGTCATAGCTGCAGAGCTTACTGAGGAGCAGAGACGGAGTGAACCCGAGATACTCCTTTCTAAAAAGCAGAATGCAACAGGTGCACAGTCAGCTGTAGAAATGGGCAAAACAGTAAGAGATGAACGCTGGAATGAAATGTCCAACAATCATGGGATCATTGTGTGTATTGTTCCTTGAAAAAGTGTTAATAAATGTGTAGTGATTAGGAAGGCGAGGGAGAGAGTGATTTCTCAGGACCTCAGTTACTGACTTTCCATGAAGACTTCAAACTGCTTCTCAGCAGGTTGAACCAGTTGGAAGCAATGATTTTTAGTTCCAAGTTTCCGGCTCGATGAGGCCTAACTACACATTGCTTTATGACCGTGGGTGTGTATGATTGCCTGGGGGCAGGGTGGGGGGGGTGTCTACTAATTACTGACTTTGATCTTTCTTAAATCGAACTAGTTGGAGTGAATCTTTGTCCTTCGTAGTGAAACATTCCTGACAAATGGTATGTATTTCCAGGTTTAAACTCCTCCCATCGGATCTTAGCTAACAACATTCTCCTTGCATATCATCCTCCCTTACTTAACTGTATGGCTAGTGTTCCCGGAAGCCTCCTTCCATAGGGAGCCACTGGAAGCAATTTACTGAACAACACCTTCTCGACAGTCAGTATCCTACTCTTTAAATAATTTCCGCCCTGCTTCTTCACAATTGAGGTTCTGCTTTTTAGATAGCCAATTATATACCACTACTCTCTCACATCTTTGATCAGACACTATATATTAGCCTTCTTTTTGAAGTTTCAAATGGAAGCTTCTCCATCTCAAATAGAATAATAAACCCTCAATATCTCAACTATAAGATTTCAAAGTCCAAATGAATCAGTCTACGTTAGTGAAAACAGAGCTAGGCAACCTAGCGTTCCTAGTTCAAAGTCCAGACAGGGTTGTCGTTCCATATATTATTGATACTTTCTTAAAATGTGGTAAGAGGAAACAAATACAATAACACTTTCTAATATCTTCTTTCTTTTTAAAATTTAATCATTTTATTGGAAGCTCTTACAGATATAACGTTCCACAGATCACTCACATCAATCAATATTGTACAATTGCTATCACAATCAGTTTCAGAACATTATTTTTCTTCTTGAACTCTTTGACTAAATTTGAAATGATGTTATTTGCTGACATCAAGCTTAAGTTTACTTTATTTCTGTTGTGAAGAATCTGGAAGTAACTGGTCCTTTTCCTATTATGTCTTACTACAGCCTGTGGATTTTCTATGGACTTAGAAAATGCAAATGAACAGATAGTCCTCAGTGTCACATCTGTTCTTGTTAGGTGCCATAGACTTGATCCCAACTCGTAGTGACCCGATGTAGAACGGAATCAACCGGCATCTGGTCCTGCACCATCTCACAATTGTTCTTAGGTTTGAGCCCATTGTTGCAGCCACGGTGTCAATCAATCCATCTTGTTGAGCATCTTCCCCTTTTTGCTGCCCGTCTACTTTACCAAAAATGATGCACCCCACCCCCCAATATCTGTACAATAGGGATATTGGCCTAGGTGATCATCTCTAAATTTCCTTCACTTTTAGTTATTTTATACAATGCTTTGAAATCAAGTAAGATCAAATAGCAAATGGCAAATAATGGAGGGTATTGCCCAAGTAGGTATGGTCTGTCATGATTGGAATCAGATAGATTTAGTTTATTTGGGAAGAAAACTTCTGATCAGAACAGCTTATGTTTTCTTTGTAGAATCTTCGAAAAGCCAAAGAAGTGATGAACTAAATGTCTAAATTTGCTCTGTCGGGTTCAGAGATGTTGAAGCTCTGTTAGAGGTCTCTGTCAGGTTGTGTGCAAAAAGACAATGGGGAAAGAACCCACGCTTTGTTGGTGCCCTGCACTTCTCATCCAGATTCCTGCTTCCCTGCTGTAATATTCCCCAGTGAGAACCCGACCTCTTCAAAACCACCCTAGTGTGGATGTGTAAAGAGGTCCTCGATGCTTTTGATTGGTCCAACTCTATGCTTGTCACAAGCATCGAATGGCCTCTCTCTAAAAAAGGCATCTCTTTGTGGCAATATACAGTTGCTGCTGTGACAAGATGGTCTATTTACACTGCATTTTACAGAAACTGACATTTAAAAATGTGGAGTCAACAGGACTCCTCAGTTGTCTGAGTGAAAAAGAATCAAGTCTGACGTTTCTGTACTCCCTTGTTTTCTCCCTTTCTTCTTACCTACGTTTCATAAAATTTTTTGGTCCAAGACTCCTTGTATTCCTTTTAAAAGGGAAACCCAGTGCTTTGGAAAGAGCATCTTAAGGGAGCAATTGGACAAACAGAGAATTAAAACTTTAGACTACCAAGTTTACCAAGTAAAAGTAAAATACAGTAGATTATCATGCATCTAGCCGGCTCAGTCCCCTTAAGACAAGGCGAGGAAGCCTGGGGACTTAAACACAAAGACCTGGTTGTGTTTAGCAGATTTCTCTTGAGGTGGCTTCTATCAGAGAAGACACTTGGATGACTGCTAGTTGGAAAACCCTACAGGCAACTCATTTCCACTCAGAGTACCAAGCATCATGTCCTAGTTTTGAGATGTTCTCCTCCAACCCAGCTTATGCAAATTTATGCATTATTCCCCATTAAGTCCCAAAGGCTCTTAGTACCAAAGGAATTGATGCTAAGACAAGGGTGGTGCCCTTAGACCCAAACCCTAGGTTGTGACCAACATAATGAGCCACTGGATGGCACTGTGGGTCCACACAAATGTGCATGGAGGGGCATTTATCTTTCTTTTAAAAAGGCACTTCAGCCTTGACAGGTAATTTGGCACATTTTTAGTTGAAATGTGCCAAATGGTTTGGCAACTATTTCACTTACCTCTGAAAACAGGCACACCTGCTGTTCTGGCATGTAGAAGGGTGGAGGAGGAGGGTAGCTTCTCCCCTCTACTCCTATAGTTCTGAGTTTCAGAAACTAGGTAAGATTTTGGTCAAAAATACAGGAGTCAACCTCATGCTAAATGTGGTACCATGTTTGTAGGGAAGAGAAAAAGTTGACTTTCCTTAAAAAGCCAGCGTCTCCTGCCTAAAGGGAGTAGCTTTTTCTCATACCAGCACCATCAATCCTGCCAGTAGCTGGCTCATGACGAGATCAGATGGGATTTGGTTGAAGATATAAATAAGTCCCCAACAGTTCCTGGGACCAAAAACTTCTAGGGAAAGGTGCATCCAAGCTTTCTTGTTCTAAAATATTTTTGGAGAATCACCTCTGAATAATGCAGGCATGTGAATAACCTGGCTATCAGACAGGGAGCACTGGAAAGTTGCTTATGGCAGAGAGAGTTAGGTTACAAGGTCATACCTTATCATTTGATCTCTCTTTTTGACATTTTAATGTCGTTTCAGTTTTTAATACTTTCTGCTTTCTTTTTGATTGAGGCTTTTTTTTCTGCTGTGTCTAATCATTTTTGTTGGGTTTTGTTGTTGTTGTTACCATTTCCTTCTTGTTTGTGTTTTGTATAAATTTTTATATAAGAAATCCAGGATTGGTAAATCTCTAGAAGCAATAACTAGAGAAATTATTACCTATGGGCATGATGGGGGACCTTTGGGGGAAATGGGATGCTAAAAACAATGAGCATGAGAAAGAAAATGGTGAAGATTGCACAACTCTTCTTAATATGATTGAACAATTCAATTATATGATTTCTGAAGTATATGCCAATAAAACTATTGTGAAAAATAAGAATGTTCCACACAATCTTTGGTGTTTAGTAATGACAAGAAGCAAAGCAACGTGAGAATATTTCATAAAGAACATCTGAGTCGCCTCTGGCCATCATAACAGTAATTTACCACCCACGATGGTAACATTCACCAGTAAAGAATTACTCAAGTATCTAAGTAAGCACAAGCAAACCTGTGCTTAGTTTGGTGTAATGATCAAGTTCACATTTTTTCATCACATCAAATATTTCTCTTCTAAGAATGACTGTCATCTGTCCCTAGATAGTCCCGTATCACCTTCTTACATAATTATAATCCTTGACAGGGAGGAGTACCCAGTAAGCAAGGTGAACAAGGACGAATGTGGGCCTACTTACTAATCGTAGTAAAATTTCACATTTTTCACCACAGATGTGAAACTGTTCACTGGTAAGCCTTGTTTATTGACTAATTTGCCCCTGACATTCATTTGTGAGATTCTCATTCTCACGGGAAAATCCAGAGGACAGGCTGAATGACGTATCACTAAAACAATCAAGGAGCTAGAAGTTCCTAATGCACTAGCTTTAACTCCCATGAATTTGCTTCTCAAGAAAGCTTATTCAGGTACAGAAAAGAGACATTATTTTGGGTAGAATATGGAATTTAAACTGAGTTTTAAAATAGTAAGTAGAACATTTCCAATTCTACAAACTTTATCTATCACTTCTATAATAACAGTGCCGGGTTGGCGTTTGGCTTCCTATTACTTACTTCACAAGGAGGATTATTGTTAGGTGCCATTGAGTTGGGTCCAACCCATAGCAACCCGATGCTCAACAGAAGAAATATTGCCTGGTCCTGTGCTGCCCTCACAGTTATCCCTTGCTTTTCAAAACTCTAAAGAGGTCCTGTGTAGCAGATAAAGCTAATACAATGAGCCTTTTGATCTCTTAACTGCTGCTTCCATGAGCAATGATTGTGGATTCAAGCAAGATAAAATCTCCTTGAGAAGTTCAACCTTTCCTGCATTTGTTGTAATGTTGTTTATTGGTCCAGTTGTGAGAATTTTGATCTTCTTTACATTGAGTTGTAATCCATACTGAGAGCTGCAATCTTTGATCTTGATCTTCATCAGCAAGTATCTCAAGTCCTCCTCACTTTAAGCAAGCAAGGTTTTGTCATCTGCATATCACAGGTTGTCTAATCCTGATACCACATTCTCCTTCATATAATCCAGATTCTCTCATTATTTGCTCAAGCTAAGTATGGTAAGAGGATATAGTGCTGGTGCACACATTTCTTATTTCAAAACATGCAGTATTCTTTGTCCTGTTCCAATGATTTCCTTTCAATCAATGTACAATTTCTGCATAAGTACAATGAAATGGTCTAGAATGCCAGTCCTTCACAAGGCTGCCCACAGTTTGTTATGACCCTCATAGTCAAATGCCTTGGCATAATCAATACAACGCAAGTGCTTTAAGCCAAGATCCCTCTGACATCAGCGATGGTATCACTTGTTCCATGTCCTCTTCTGAATCTAGCCTGAACCTCTGGAAGCTCACTGTAAATGTACTGCTGCATCTGTTGTTGGATGATCTTCAGCAAAATTTTACTCACATATGATATTAATTATATTATTCTATAATGTTCACATTCTGTTGGGTAACCTTTTTTTAGAATGGGGTATACAAAGCTATGACTAGAAAAGCCATATGAAGTAAATCATTGCATCACAATATTTTAAAAATGTCTTGAGAGTTTGTAGTCAAAACACATCCTGAAAATAGTTTAGGAATAAATGAGTTAGAGAGGAGTGGCTTAGATATTCCTTTTATTATTATTATTAGATCATTTTATTGGGGGCTCGTACAACTCTTATCACAATCCACACATACATCCATTGTGCCAAGCACTTTTGTACATTTGTTTCCTTCATCACTTTCAAAACATTTGCTTTCTACTTGAGCCTCTATTATCTGCTTCTCATCTTCCCCTCCCTCCCCGCTCCCCCTGCCCCCATGAACCCTTGATAATTTATAAATTATTATTTTGTCAAGTTATTCCTTTTTTTTGGTCTCCTCATCTATTGACTAATAAAAGGCACATTTTATTGTATTAAATCCACTTCTCTTTAGAAACACACTAAAGGACATAGGATGACTCAGATTTTGAATTTTGAGACTTGGATTCTAGTCTTCATGTCAGTTGTGTGGCATTATGTAGAACAGATGATAGAATTGGGCCTCTCTGCTCTGCAAAACAAGCCATGTTGTTTAACCCCAATACCTGCAAAGGTGATCTTTTTTGGGAATATAGTCTTTTGAGATGTAATTACCTAAGTTAGCACAAGGTCATATAGGAATAGAAAGAGTCCTAAGTTAATATGAGGGGTGTCCTAATAAAAAGAGACACAAAAAGACAAAGGCAGGAAGTAAATGGCTTTGTGAAGATGGAGGTAGAGATTGGAGCAATGATGCTACAAGCCAAGACGTTCCAAGGATTTCCAGAAGCCACCAGCAGTTAGGTGAGAAATATGGACCCGTTATTAAGTAGAACCTTACAGGGGGCATGGTCTGGCCCAAACTTGAATTTTAACTTTCAACTTCTAGAACTTTGAGAGATAAATTTTTGCTGAGTCAAGCAACTCAATTTGTGATCCTTTGCTATAGCAATCGTAGGAAGCTAATTGGCTCTTATTTGCTTTCATACTGGGATATGAGGAAGGCAATTTAGAGCACCTATCACTGTGGAACATTAAGAATTCCTTTAGTTTAGGCAAATTAAAAAAATCAAGTCTCATAATATCATCAGAAGATGTTAAGGTAAAACACAGCAATTGTGAATTAGGAGAGCACATTTATTTTATGGAAAATGAATGATGCATATTTGATTTTTGTAATTAGTAAGATTAAGATTTCTTAACAAGAATAGTACTTAAACTGTTGTATTGCTTTTCTACCTTTTTTTTAATGATGGTACTCCTGTTTCTTCCTACACCAAAGGAAGAACCTCTTGGAGTTGTAGGTGATCATGACCAGAGAGATTTCTATAGAATGGTGAACATGTTAGGCTGGGTTCTCTAGGAATGATATATACCATATATACCCGTGTATAAGCCGAGTTTTTCAGCACAAAAAATGTGCTGAAAAACTGGGGTTCAGCTTATACACGGGTCAGTGGTACCTGACAGACCCAGACTCAGCC
>NW_022111373.1:90484468-90544631 GCF_000313985.2 Echinops telfairi
TGGGTCTGTGCCTACTTATCTTTATGATGCTCCTCCTGTGTTCTAGTTGTGTTAAAATTCCCTCTAAGCAGCTCTCCTGGGCTGGGTTCTGCAGAGTCGGGAGGGACTTTTTAAAGATAGTAAGGCATTCTAAGATTTACTACACAGAGTAGGAAATTGCTGATTCCCTTATTCATGAACCTATCTGGAGTTTCAACCCAAAGATTCAGATCTAGCTGTAAATCTTGAACTCTTGCTTAATCAAGATCAAAGCTGTCTTGCTTCTGTAAGTAGAGTTGTCATGGTTTTCAGTGAGCTGATGGAGAAGGGCCCAGGAGCACTCCTTTTCCTGCGAAGTTAGCAGGACTTCATTTAACAGATCACTTCGGAACTGAAAGATAGGATCATCCAATCCTCTCATTAAAGTGCTTGAGGAATCTGATACTCAGATAAATTAGGTCTTGAGATTTGCTATCAAAGCAATTGGGAATGTATTAAGAAAGTGGCTTTGGTGCTAGTCATACCTGGGATTGAGTCCCTATTCTGTCCTCATTTACTAACTGGGTGACCTTGAGAAAGTCATGAAATCTCCCTGAGTCTCAGTGCTCTCATCAGTTAGGGAAAGTTCAACTAATGATATTAATGGGTTGCGTTGTTACAGGTTGTGAGAATAAGCTCAGGTAAGACGGGTAGAGGGTTTAGTACCACACCATGGTCTACCCAAACTACTGTAATTGTTTGAAGTCCACTCCGACTCAGAAAGCCCATGGGCCAGAGTACAACTGTCCTACTAGGGCTTTCATTGCCTTTGAGGGTTTGAAGGAAGATCAGCAGGCCTGGAAACTGTTGATCTATTAGTACTAGAGTGCTTACACTCTGTTTACACTGTTTACACCACTCAGTGACCCTACTGTGTAGATAAGAAGCATTAATAAATGTTAACTAACAGTACTGCTTTCATGCATATGAGTATTTGAATCCACAGAAAAGATTCAATGCATGCTTGCCACATTTGACATGTATTAATTTTTTTAAAACTTCCTATGGAGATTTATGCAAATAGAAAATAATAGACACTGAGAAGGTACCTTTGCCACAGTGGCTAGTCCAAACCTTGCTTAAAAAAAAAAAATCACCTACTGTCATTGAGCTGTTTCCTTGAAACTGCAACTGTTTATGGGAGTAGAAAGTCTCCCTTTTCTCTGAAGGAGCTGCTGGTGGGTAGGTCCTGGTGGGTAGGTTTGAACTGCTAACCTTGTGGTTAGCAGCCCAACTCATAACACCACAATGGCTCCCCTAGGGCCCTCTTGAAATCATCTGTCTAGCTTGTTGATGGAATCAGTTATCTCTTATTTAAAAACCCTAGAGCTACTGTCTGGCTGCTGTCTCGTGGTTCTTTCTCTGTTTTCCCCCCTCATTTATTTTCTCCCTCTGGCCTTCCCTTTTGAAGCCAGCTATGGATTTAAGTACAGCAGGCTGTGGTTGAGGACTGCCAGGTGGTGGATGGGAGCTATAGTCAATTGTCTTTATGGTACAGCCTCAGAGTTGGCTCTAATGGAGTGAAATGGGAGAAGCAAACGTGGGCAGAAAAAATGTCAGGAGTCTCAGTAAAGGCAACCAGTCCTCGCTCGCCCCTCTGTAGTCTCTGAATGTTGTGCCACAGAGATCTGTTTGCCTCTAGCCTGCCTGCCAAGCGAGATCCTTGATCCCATCAAAGCCACTGGGTAGGCGCCTACCTTTGTTGTAGCCCATTAGCCCGAGCACTGTGAGGTTATCAAACATTCTGTTTGTAATAGTCAAAGTAGCTTAGACTGTTTGTTCTATCTCTTGGGGACCAATTTTTTTTTCAAACAAATTCTCAGTCACTACTTTGCTTAAACTCATTTCCTATGTTGGTTTTCTTCTCACTGGAGATGAGCAACACGAGTCTGAATTAAGACCAATGTAAGAGCAAAAGTTAATTGGAGCCTGAAAGGGTCAAAACACTTGAAGCCTGTCTTGATAAACCCCCACAGGGTTTGGAAATGAGGCTGATGGGAACCAAAAAAAACCTGGTTTCCATTGCCCAAGGGATCTACTTATCAACTTCCTGTAGTAATCCCTCATCTATAACTGAATATTTAGTCTTAAATAAACAATATAGCTATGCCTCTATTTTACATATACTGTCAAAAGGATTATTCCATGAAGAAATTCCAAAGAAACATTTTAGAGTCAGCTACTGAGGTAAGCTATAATGAAAATAAGGAGCGTTTTTTCCCCCAACTGGAGCTGATGGATTTGTCTTATTTAATATGCCAAAACAGGGCTACAATATCTTATTCTTATATCTTAAATAGCTTTATTCAAATACATTCCCCCTATTTTAAAAAACATTTTTTTTCTGAAAAAAAAATTTTTCATACTAGAGAGGTCTTCTAAGCATCAAGCAGTAAGAAATTTAACAAGGAACTTATTGGAGGCTTTCACAATGTGAATAGAAACTACTGGCGTAGGCTTCTTGGTAACGGGAAACGAAACTGCTAACCTTAATCCATCAGCTGAATTTTGGCTCTGTATATAATGACACAAAGTCGTTACCCCCTGAAGGTCCATGGTCTTTGGGGAAATGAATGTATAGTGGTTTCAGCTCCATCCTTAACAGCCCAGAGTCTTCATCAGCCTGGCTGCCATTACAATTAGAGTTAATTGTCAGTAGAGCAGCCGAGGAAAGGGATCGAATGAGATAGGAGAGTAAACTACCTCTCCTGTACTGCTCGAGGTGGTCCCTGAGCAGCAAAGGGCTGTTCTTCTCCAAGGCTGTTGAAAACTGGATTTGGAAATTTAGAGAAAATGAATGGGAGGCATGAAAATGTCTACTCATATGTTCAATCACAAAGTCTTGCTTTCCACGCAGAATAACATTTTAATAGCAGGTGTCATTTCAAATTATGTTTGATTAAAATCCCATCTGTGCTCTGTGCATAGATGAGGGAATGGTAAGTCAGCTACTCCACTTCCAATGAGAATCAAGTATCTCTTTTGAAGGGTACCATTGAGTCTGAGTTACTGCATGCAGATTTATTTTTAAAATTGCTTATCCAGCAACAAGAAGTCAATGCTGTCTCTTTGAAAGGGCTTCCTTTGTAGAGCTTTTAAAATTGGCTTTGGTTGAAGATTTTAGATGCACAGTTTGTTCATTTCCATGTTTATTGCAGGTTGTGCTTAAGCCTCATATGGGAAATAGCATCCATGATGTAGCCTTAGAATAAAAGGGGTAACTAAATTTAAAGCGTGGATAGAAATAACCCTAGCCTACGTTCTTTACATATTTGTAAAAGATGTTTCCTTTCTTTTAACCTTATCCTGTGAAACACCATGAGAGATCTTGGACAACTTCCCTTCTGATTGATGTTTCTAAATTGGTGACATGCAATTACCTTCTCCATATTCGCACTGCTGAATAAGCTAAATTTTTAAATTATACACTTGTAGCTGGTTGAAATCTTTCCCTCAGTATAAAATGGATGTTAAGTGTCTTGAGAGTTGATTTTGAGAGGTTTAATTCTTTGCTCTCCTGACAAGAAGAACTAATCTTATTGGAAAACTCTTAACAAAGGTTACTCTTATGCTAACCACTTTTTGATCTTTGTAACTATCCTGTGATTGTATTTCATTTCCTTGTTCCAGTATCATCCAATGAACTCTATCCAATGGAAAATTCTGCTATATTTACAATCTGGAAACCAGAGAATTCTAATGTGAAAAGTATTTGGGTAGTGGAGGTGTTGGATAGATGAGATTCTATGATCGCATATTTGGTAATCTCATATTTAAAGCTAATTTGTATAATGACCAGATAACTTGATATAATTGGATATATTCTAGTACAACCCTAGGCTTCAGAAATTGAGCTACTCAATCATCTGAGTGTTTATTTGTTTTTAAACTGGCTGATTATGAAAAGGGAAATAATTATATGGAGCGCTGTCCTTAACAAGAGGCTCTCATATCTTACACCAACACACATGTCCAGCCAAAGTGGAATTGGCTGGTATTTAAGGAAGAGGAATTGATGTTAATGAGAGAACCATGTTCATCCCAACACATGGAAAGAAATAGACACAAGGGAGTGAATTGTGGCCTCAACCAGTGTGTCTACAAAGAGTATTTGGCTTTTGAAGGTATAAAGATATAGAAACCATTGATTCGGTATGAAGCCTGTAAGTAGGTGTGCAAGGAAGTACAGCAGTGTTTTAGGGGAAATGAAAGGATGAGTAAAGGAAGTTGAGAAGAAATAACTAATTAGGAGAGCAAAAAAAAGTAAGTGTTTAGTGAAAACAGCACATTTATTGCTAACAAAAGTTCAGAGCTTCAAATCCATCTGGAGGCATCTCAGAACAAAAAGATCTAGTGACATACTGGGGGGTGGGGGGCAGGGGGGAATCAATCAATGAAACTCTATGGAGCACAGCTTTACTGTGGCATATATGGGATTATCATGAATTGGAATTGCCTTGTGGGTAATTTGTACTGGTTTAGTGTCCCTGAAGGAAATAAAATGAATTTCAAGCAGGCAGAAGTTGTCCATGCTGCAGAGTAGTAAGATAAAGATGGAAGCATCTAGTAGCTATGTCAATAGTGAAACCATTATAAACTCTAGGCACAGAAAGTATCCATGGAATAGTGGGGTAAAAGACATGTGGCAAAACACAGAAATTAGTGGAAGGGGAAGTAAAGTGAGAAGATAAAAAAAGAAATATGGAGTAAATTTAAGTTGTTTTAGGATTTAAATATTTAAATGTTTCTTAATTGTATTTGAAGGAATAGAGAGCCCTGAGATTATGGGTCCAGCCTGCATAGGAAGAGGAAAGATCAGATGTAAAGGGAGGAACATTTGTGACATATATAGTTAAATCCTTGAGATGTGGAAAAGCTGATAATGTAGTAGTTGATAGCCAGTGGCTAGATGGACAGGGTGGGAGAAAGACTGGGTTTTCTATTCCCATAAACTGTTACAGTCTCAGAAACCCACTGGGGGTCATCATGAGTCAGTATTGACTCAATGGCAGTGAGTTTGAGTTTTGAGATGGAGACCCAGGGGAGACCAAAAGGCAAAAAGGGATACGGAACTATTTCCTGGAATAGTTGGAGGGGAGAAAAATATAGGTATGTTGTTCTTATGAGCCTTCTAGACAGTTCCAACTCATAAGGATCCTATAGAAAACAGGCTTGCACCGCGTTCACAGTTATTGCTATGTTTGAGCCCATTGTTACAGCCACTGTGTCAACCCATCCCATTGAAAGTCTCCCTCTTTTTCATTGCCCTCTACTTTACCAAGCACAATGTCCTTTTCCAGGGATGGTTTCTTCTGATAACATGTCCAAAATACATGAGACAAATTTTTGCCATACATTTTTTTCAAAGAAACACCCTGGATGTACTACTCCCAAGACAGAGTTGTTTGTTCTTCTAGCAGTTATGGCATTTTTAATGTTCTTCACTATCACCATGATTCAAACGCACCAACTCTTCTCTTTCCTTTTTTATTCCAACTTTCACATGCGTATGCAGTGATTGCAGATATCATACTTTGGGCCACGCGCACCTTAGTCCTCAAATCGATATCTTTGCTCTTCAACATTTTATCAAGGTCTTGTGCAGTACATTTGCCCACTGCCCTCTGTCATTTGGGTTCTTGACTGCTGTTTCCCTGAGTGTTGATTGTGGATCCCAATAAAATAAAATCAGTGATAACTTCAATCTTTTCTCCATTAATTATGATTTTTTTTTTTACTACATTCCAGATGGGAGAATTTTGGTTTTCTTTATATTAAGTTGTAGTTTATACTGAAGGCTACAATCTTTGATTTAATCAGCAAGTGATTCAATTCCTCCTCACTTTCAGCAAAGTTGTGTCACAGGCATATCAACGGTTGTGACTAAGTCTTCCTCAAATCCTGTTGCCACCACGTTCTTTTTCATATAGTCCAGCTTCTCTGATTATTTGCTCAGCATACACATTAAATAAGTACACCGAAAAGATACAACACTAGCATATACATGTGTGTCATGTGTATCCTGATTTTAAACCCTGCAGTGTTCTCTTGTTCTTTTTCAATGTTTGCCTCCTGGTCCATGTACAGTTGTGTTAGGCAAAGTTCTATAAGAAACAAAATGAGGCCATTTATGATTATATACATATATACATACACACACACACACACACACATATATATATAGTTTTATACAGCAAGAATGAATACAATAGCCAGTTAGTCTATACAGAGGGCTCCATTCAACTCACTTTTGTGGAACTGAAAGTCCTTCAACTCACAAGGGCTCCCAGTCCAAGGTCAAGGAAGCAAACAGCTGAGTCTGCCCTCAAGCAAGACAAGCAGAGTATGCCTGCAGGCAACAGATGGCAGGGTGGGGCAGCAACAGTCAGTATCTCCGGACATAAGGAAGCAGGCCCTGATGGAGTCATGAGCTCTAGCAATGTATGCAAGGAGACACAGCCCACTAGTAGCATAGTGAAGCAGGTCTCGAAGGATGCACAACAAGGCTACATGATGGGGAGCCATGGGTATTCTGGGCTGATGGGTAGTGCAGCACCCGGTTGAGGTGAAAAACTAGTTCAAGGGACTTCTGGAAAGATGGTGCCAAAGTAAAATTCCCTACCTAGACCTCTCTTCATGTGAATCAGAGAACATCTGGT
The DNA here is from genome assembly GCF_000313985.2 of Echinops telfairi. Taxonomy (NCBI): domain Eukaryota; kingdom Metazoa; phylum Chordata; class Mammalia; order Afrosoricida; family Tenrecidae; genus Echinops; species Echinops telfairi. Next base: position 90,491,146 of record NW_022111373.1, read on the forward strand.
AAGGAAGCCAAGTAGGGGAACCTAGACACAGGGCCTGGATTCTTAGCACTGTGGGATTCAGCTCAGCCTCCCCATTCTGATCCCCACTGACTATGAGTGTAGCAGAACTGAGGTTTCCCTTTCCCCTTGCCATTGTGGTTTCCTCTCTGGCACTGGCAGCAATTCTGTCCCCCTACCAAACCAGGCAAACTTGGGGAACTTCGAAACTGGACTCAGAGGCAGAGCAGTGTGGGTGCGATTTAGACTTCCCACCAAAATTCTTGCCCATGGGAAAATCAGGGCAACAGTGCTGAAGTCCCCCTTTCCCCACAGCACTGAAATTCCCTCTCCAACTCTGGCAGGAGCTCTGCCCCCTGACTGAAGCAGATAAACTCAGAGAACTTAGAAGCTGGTTTAATACACACAGCTACATGAGAGCAATTTAGACTCCTTACCCAGATTCTCACCCAAAGGGAATGCACCATAACCATGCTGACATCCCCCTTCCCCCACAACAGTGAAATTCCCTCTTTGGCACTAGCTGGAGCTCTGCACTCCTACCAAAGCAGGCAAACTCATGGACCATAGATGCTGGACTGAGATGCAGAGCAATTTAGACTTCCCAACCAGAATCTCACCCATGGGGAATACAGCACAACCATGATGAGATCCCCTTTTCCTTGTGTGTTAATCCAGGTAATCTAGAGAAACAAATTCATAGACACTCATATGTATATGAGAAAAAGGTTTATATACGAGAGCAATTGAATATGGAGAAAACATCCCAGCCCAGTTCAGATCAAGTCCATAAGTTCAATATTAGCCCATATGTCTGATACAAATCTATAAAGTCCACTTCAGACTCATGAAATACATGCAATGATGCCAAATGCAGGAGGATCACAGGCCTGTGAGTTGGAAATTGTGGATCCAGTGGTGATGTAAGCATCTCAGCGCTGGAAGGGATCTCTATGTGGCTTCTCCATCAGGGTAGGTCTATGTGACTTCTTCAGCTCTCAGGGCATAGCGCCAGGATCTCCAGGAGGCTTCTCCAGTTCCCATGGGTTCTATCAATGTAGTGTCATGTGTCTTTTCAGTAGAGTGTCTCCAAGGGAGTGAGATGAGAGAGAGTGTGTCTCCCACCTCCAAGGAGAAAATATAGGAGTTCCAGAATTCTCAGGAGGCCTTGCCCACACAGAGGCCTCATTCGCTATGACCCGATTGACAGACTAGACCCCACCCTTTCACTCTTAATTCACTCAAGTCCCAAATGGACACCAGATTATGTAACTACACCCCCACCACCACCACCCCCCACCAACCCCAACATTGAAATTTCTGCTCTAGCTCTGGCTGGAACTCCACCACCCTACCAAAGCAGTCAAACTCAGGGAACTAAGAAGCTGGACACCTACCAGGGACCTAGAACAATTTAGACTTCCAACCCAGATTCTTGCCCATGGAGGTACAGCAGAACCTTGCTGAGATCCCCCTTACCCCAGCCTGCCCAGTGCCTCCCTTGCTGCTCACGACCAGACTGGAGCTTCTGCTCTTTACCACTGCCTTCTACCAGTCTGAACCCAGGTCCCCTGAGTAGCTACCTTGCCCCACACCCCAGGGGTTCGGTGAGTACCAGCCCACTCTGCATGAAATTGGCTTGCTCAGCACCATCCTTGTTGCCTGAGATTTCCCTGCTGAAGCTGCCTGAGAGAGCCACCTACACTGCCCTCCACATAGATAACTGTGGTTGTCTAGGGTGAGAGTCAACCCAAGTGAGGTAGAGAAGCAACTTCAACAGTGTAACTGGCTCCAGGTAGTCATTAGAATCATTCCTACTACCCCCTGTGAAAGAAATCAGAGGACTCCTGGATTCCCAGGAAAATGTCACTGAGCTCCACCAAAAAGTCACGTAGACAACAACCCAAGTCAGCAGCCATTACAAAAAAGTAAGAGAAACAAAATGCAATATCTGAGGAGGACCTGAACCTAGCAACATACGTAGAAGAAAACTTTGAACTGCCACAGAAAGAAATTTTCAGTATGCTGCTTAGAGTCATACAGGATATGAGAGACTCAGTACAGAAAAAGGATAAGAAAAATAGAGAAGATAGAGTCTGTTCACTGAGAGAAATACAAGAGTCAAGGGAAAATGAAACAGAAACAAAGCAAATGGTAAAAGACCTTACCACCAGGTAGGAAGAGGTGGAGAGTTGTTTCAGTGACCACAAGGATAGTTCAATAGAATACATCAAAAATGAAAGACAATCAAACAATGTAGTCAAAGGAGCTGAAGAAAAACAGAACAATGAGCAATGCTATGAAGAGAAATGATATTCAAATAACTGGATTACCAGAGCAAGATATAATGAAAAAAATCAACAACCACAATAGCAAGGAATTCCTGGAAGAAAACTTCACCCATTTAATGAAGGAGAATCAGACAATCATCCAAGAAGCAGAGAGGACACCAATTAGACTGAACCCCAAGAAGAACACATCAAGGCCTATAGTAGTCAAATTTATCCAACTTTGAGCAAAAGGAGAAAATCATAAGGGCAGCTAGAGGAAAAAGTACAGTCACCTATAAGGGCAATTAGAAAAGAATATGCTCAGACTTATCACTAGATACCATGAAGAAGAGAAGAGAATGGAATAGCACCCTCCAACTTTCCATCAAAATAGATGGAGAGGGAGGGGTTTTCCCAGATCAGGAAATATTTAGAGAATACATAAAAAAAACAAAAAAACACACACACATCAAAATCACCAACAAAAACAACAGCAACAAAAACACCTAGCAATACAAAAATGATTTTCCAACTCGCTTTGGTCAGAAGACACACTATCCAGAAATCAGAGCACTGAAAGCAATGTCCAAGACATCTTTGATCCAGTGGTGAAAAGAGGGCAAGAATTAATCCCCCCACAAACACATAACACACTGCTAAGGAAGGAGGGAGGAAAATATCTATCACAAAAGGTACGAGATGACAGCAAATAATCCACAGATGGATGTAATAACTCTGAATGTCAATGGTCTGAATCCCCCAATCAAAAGACAAAGGCTAGTAAACTGGGTAAAGAAACAAAAACCAGTAATTTGTTGTCTGCAAGAAATACATCTCAAGCTCACAGACAAAAACAGGTTGAGGATCAAAGGTTGGCAGAACGTACATCAAGCTAATGGAAATCTAAAAAAATCAGGAGTGAAAATTCTAATCTCTGCCAAAATCAACTTCAAGGTGTAGGACATAACAAGAGACACGAATGGGCATTATATAATGCTTAAGGAATCAGTAGACTAAGATCTAGTGAACATAATAAACATGTACACACCCAGTAAGAGACCAATGAGAATGAAAATACAACATACCAAAATCTATGGTATACAGCAAAGGCAGTTATCAGAGGAAACTTGATAGCAATAAACGCACATATGAAGAAAGATGAGAGACTTATGGTGGATACCATGTCAAAAAACCTTTAGCAGTTTGAAGAGTCAACAGGAGAGTCCTTCTAATAGCAAAATAAAAGAAATTATAAAACTCAGGGAGGAGATAAAGAGCAGGGAAAAAAAAAACTATGGGGAAAATTAACTCAGTAAAAAGTTGGTTCTTCAAAGGGATAAACAGAATCAACAAACTGTTGGCAAACCTAACAAAAGATAGGAAGGAGAAGACATCGATATACGGGTTGAGGGATGAAACAGGAAATTTCATTGGACTCTGACACAATTAAAAGACTATTTACACAGTAGTATGAAAGATTGTACCCTAATGAATACAACAATGTAAAAGACGTGGATAAATATCTAGAAAAACAAACTCTCTCCAGATTATCTCAGGTAGACAGCAAGAACTTGAACAGACCCATAGCAAAAACAGAAATAGCTAAGGTTATCAAGGAACTACCAACTGAAAAAAAGTCCTGGCCCAGATGGCTTCACAGAAAAACTCTATTAAGTATTCTGGGAAGAGATGACACCAAATCTACACAAGCTCTTCCAGAACATAGAAAAAGATGGGAAACTCCAAAACACCTTTTCTGAAGTTAGTGTAACACTGATACAAAAATCAGCCAAGAATAGAGAACTACAGATCGATATCTCTAAATGCAAAAATTCTTAACAAAATCTTGGTCAATAGAATACAAAAATATATAAAACGAATAATTCATCATGACTTATACCAGAGATTTATACCAGGGACTTATACCAGGGATGCAGAGATGGTTCAACATTCAAAAAACCATCAACATTATCCATCACATTGAAAAGAAAAAGGACAAGAACCACATGATAATATCAATAGATGCAGAAAAATCATTTGACAACATTCAAAACCCTTTCCTAATTAAAACACTCCAGAATATAGGAGTGGAAAGAAATCTCAATATGATTAAAACTACATATGAAAACTCAACAGCCAGCATTGCAAATAATGGAGAAAAGACAAACACATTCCCACTGAAAAATGGAACCAGACAAGGATGGTCCCCACTTTTATTTAACATCATCCTGGAGTTCAAAGCTAATCATATAAGGCAACAAAATAATATCAACTATACACATCTGGGGAAAGAAGAAGCGAGATTAATGTTATTTGCAGGTATGATTTTAAATATTGAAAACCCCAAAACTCCACAACAGGAGTGCTGGATATGATAGAGGAATATAGTCGAGTGTCAGGATACATGACAAACAAGCAGAAGTCAATTGGATTGTTATATACAACTGATGGGATTACAGAAAAAGAGATCAAGAATGTAGTATTCTTCACAAGAACCAAGCATAAATTGAAATATCTAGGGATGTATCTAACCAAAAAACCCCAAAAGATCAGTATGAGGAAAACTACCGAACCTTATTACAAGAAATCAAAAGGAACCTACACAAATGGAAACATATTCCATGTTCATGGATCAGTAGACTCAATATTGTAAAGATGTCAATCCTACCCAAGGCACTATATACATTCAATGCTATCCCAATACAAATACCAACATCAGTTTTGGAAATGGAAATGGAAAATGGAAAAACTGACTACCAACTTCATATGGAAGGGAAGAAACCCAGAATTGGCAAAGAACTCCTCAAGAAGAATAAAGTGGGTAGGCTTGGATTTCTTGACTTTAAAATTTATTATATAGTCACAGTAGTCAAAACAGCATGGTACTGATATAATGATAGATACTCAGACCAATGGATGAGAATAGAAAATCCAGAAATAAAAACAGCAGAATACAGACAGCTGATCTTTGATAAGGTCCCCTCCAAAATCAAATGGGAAGCAGATACCTTTTTTAACAAATGGTCCTGGAAAAACTGGAAATCAACCTGCAGAAAAATGAACCAAGACCCTAACACAGGACAAATTCAAGGTGGATCACACCTCAAGGTAAAACCCAAAACTAACAGAATCATCAATGAAGAAATTGGGACAAAGCTAAGAACCTTAGTGCAGTGAATACACGGGTGTGTTAGTCTGGGTAGACTAGAGAAATAAATTCATGGACACTCATATAGGTATAAGAAAGAGCAATTGAACATTGAGAGAACATCCCAGCCCAGTCCAGATCAAGTCCATAAGTCTTATATTAGCCCCAATGTCCAATACCAATCTATAAATTCCTCTTCAGACTCAGGAAGCATATGCAATAATGCCAAATGCAGGATGATCACAGGCCAGTGGGTGGAAATTCTTGTCCAGTCAGTGGCAGTGTAAGCATCTGAGTGCTGGCAAAGGTCTCCATGTGGCTTCTCCAGCTCCAAGGCTCTGGCTGCCATCAGCGTGTCTCCATGTGTCTATCAGTAGAGAATCTTTCAGGGATCGAGTAAGTGTCCCACCTCCAGCAAGCTATTTATCTCTGTCGTACCTGCAAATGAGTTCATCAAGCTTCAACCTGATTGACAGGCTAAACTCCAACCTTTCACTCTTAATCTAGGCTTGGAATTATTTGTATGGTCTTTCCCCCCTCCTTTTGGTGTCTATCTAGATAAGATAGACAGGATAAGCAATTCCAAGGAGACAACAACGGGACCAATGGTTCTGGGGGCTGGGGGTGGGGAAAAGGGAGAAAGAGGGGAAAAAGAGATAGGGGGAGGTGAGTGAGGAGCATATAACGACAGGTACAGGGGAATAGCAAGGGATCTAAAATTGATGTTGACAAGAATATTGGTCTTTATGTATTCATTTCATTTTTGATGTTTGCTACTCTTTGTCCTCAATTTGTGCTTTAATAGCAAATGAAGGTCTCATATTTTACTCCACCCATGTCATTAAGGTCTCCTCTACTTTGAGGAGCCATCTCTTCTTCAGTCCTATTTTGAGTGCCTTCCAGACTGAAAGGGCTCATCTTGACACAGTATATCAGACAATGTTCTGTGTTATTCATAAGGTTTCAGTGGCTAATCCCTCAGAAGTGAACAGCCTATTTCTTCTTTTAGTCTGTTCTTACTCTGAAAGCTTCCATGAAACCTGTTCATTTTGGGTAATAGCCTTGTTAATGTTTGAAATATTGATGCCTTGGTGTTGGTATTTAAAATACTAGTGACTTAGCTTTCAGTATCACAGCAATATACAAGACACTGCAGTACAACAAACAGACAGACAAATGGTTGCAGTAAAGTTATACTTATAGATTAATTTGTAGGGATGAAATATAAAATCAACTGATTGTGCTTAATCTTGCTTTTTTTCTACAAAGAGAAAATACACTTTTCTGCTGAAAATAAGAAAGAAACTAAAAGAGGACTTAATTAAAAAAATTGTTATAGAGGCCGATATCTGCAATAGCCACCAAGGTGAATAAAGGAGGAGACTATCTAGATAGATGGAAAGTCAAGATTTTTAGTTGAATAATGTATTTGTAGCTGAGTGGAGGTACTAGGACCAGTTAACTTTAATTTGCTTCCCAGACAACAAAAGAGGGAAGCAGATGGGCTATGGAAAGGTTTAGAACATTTGGGATGGGCGGGAAAGCATCAGGTAATGATATTTGAAAAAATAGTTTATGATACTATTCAATATGCATATCCTCTTTTGGGAAATCATTAGGTATATCTTGTATTTGAAGCATGGCACCATTTTCAATTTTCAGTCCTCAATACACTTTAATTTCTGAACTGGTTCCATAGTTTAACAAAGCAAAATTAGAAAGAGGGATATCATTACTGATATTAGATGGATTTTGGCAGAAAGCAAAGAATACCAGAAAGATGCGTACCTGAAAGATTTTATCTGTGTTTACCTGTGATTTATAAACTATGCAGAGGCATTCAACTTTGTGAATTATAGCAAATAATGGATAACACTGTGAAGAATGGCAATTCCTAAACACTATTCTGCTCACATGGAACCTGTGCATACCAAGAGATATTTCTTCAAATAAACAAGGAGATACTACATAGTGAGAATCCAGGAAAGCTGTGTATTAGGGTTGTATCCTTTCTTCATACTTATTTAATCTATGTGTTGGTTAAATGACTTGAGAAGCTGAACTATATGTAGAAGAATGTGGTATCAGGACTGGAGGAAGATTCATTAACAACTTTCTATATGCAGATGCTTCCTAAAGATGAAGAGGTCTTGAAGGGCTTATTGATGAAGATCAACGACTATTACTGCCAGTATGGGTTATAGCTCAACTTAAAGAAAACAAGAATTCAACAAAACAAAAAGCAACATCATGATCAACAGAGAAAATTTTGAATTTGTCAAGGATTTCATTTTACTTGGATTCACAATCAATGTCTATGCAAGCAGCAGGCAAGAAATTAAGTGAAGTTTTTCGTTGGGCAAATCTGCTGTGCAAGATTTTTTCAAAGTGCTAAAAAGCAAGAGATGTCATTTTGAGGACTAAGGTGTTCCTGACGCAAATATCATATACATGGGAAAGCTGGATAATGAATACAGAAGACTAAAGAAGAATTGATGACTTGGGATTATGTTGTTGACAAAGAATACTGAAGATACCATGGAGTACTAGGAGAAAACACGGAAGTTGTCAAGGATTTTGTCTTGCTTGGATTCACAGTCAATCAAAGTTCATGCATGCAGCAGTCGAGGGATCAAAAGACACACTTCATTGGGTAAATCTGCTGCACAAGACCTCTTTACAATATGGATGCTACTTTGAGTACTGTTAAGGTGTGCCTGACCCAAGCCATGCCTATGAAAGTAGGGCACTGAATAAGGAACACTAAAGAAGAGTTGATGCATCTGAACTGTGGTGCTGGAGAATAGTGAAAATACCATGCCAAAAGGACAAACACATCTGTCTTGGAAGAAGTGTGGTCAGAGTGATCCTTAGAGACAAAGATGGTGAGACTTCAGTTCACATACATGTTATTAGGAGAGACTAGTGCCCGGAGATGGACATCATGTTTGGTAAAGTACAGGGGCAATTAAAGACAGGAAAGCCCTCAATGAGATGGATTGACACAGTGACTGCAACAATGGGCCCAAGCATAAGAACCATTGTGAAGATGGTGTTGTGCATAGGGTCACTATGGGCCAAAACCAACTTGATGGCATCCAAGAACAACGAAAATCAGAAGAACAAACAAATCTATCTTGGAAGAAGTAGCCTCAGACTGCTCCTTAGAATCAAGGTTAGTAAGACCGTCTCTCGGGTGGATTTGTATCAAGAAAGCCCCATTCCTTGAGAAGAACATTATGCTTGGTAAAGTAGAGGCTCAATGGGAAAGAGGAAGATTCTCCAGGAGGTGGAGTGACACGGTGGCTGGCTGCAACAATAGAAGCAATTGTGAGGCTAATGTAGGTCCTGGCAATGTTTTGTTCTGTTGTATAAAGAGTCCTTCAGAACTGACAAAAGCAATAGTAATGTTAAAGCAGCATTGGTAGCACAGTGGTTAAGTGCTTAGCTGCTAATTGAAAGGTTGAAAGTTTGATCCCAAGAGCTGTTTTGCGGAAGAGAGATATAATATTATGCTTCCAAAAGATATGCAACCTATGAGTGAAGTTAGTCAAGCACCAAAGGAAAAATACTGTATGAGTCTGCTGCTGTAGGAACAAGCAGCAGAAGGGGCATAAGCTCAGGTTTGTAGGGCAACCAGTGGGTGTCAGGGGGTCCAGACAGCCTGGTAGAGAGCCTGACCAGTGCCAATAAACCATACACCATCCACTCTAGGTAAGTATTTTGAAGGTCACTTGGCCAGAGGGTGCCTTATGTCAGCTGGGATCAAATGGTCAAGAGAGAGAAAGGGGATGTTGTCTACTGAGTGGCTACCATGAAAAGCTATGATGAGGTCCCTTAGGCAGATAGCCCTATCAGAGGGATGAGGGAAACGGATGGGAAAAACAAGTCAGGAGAGGGGGAAGAGAACAAACATGTGTGGGGGAACACAGATGCATGTCTGTTGATAGGAAAAGAGGGAGGACCAGCCTCCAGTTGCAGGGAAGAATAACTGAAAATGCTTTTGGGGACGCTAGGGAGGAAGTATCTTTGGTGGTATGCACCTGTGGTAGTTACACAGTTTCATGTAAACCTGATAAAAGAAGCAAGAGGTGGAGTCTAGCCTGTCAATCAGGTCACAGCCTGACCAGCTATCCTTGTGGGTATGGCCTTCTCATGAGGATTCTAGGAACCCTGTCTTTATTCTGCCATCAGAAGAGGCAGGTCTCTCTCTCTCTCTCTCTCTCTCTCTCTCTCTCTCTCTCTCTCTCTCTCTCTCTCTCTCTCTCTCTCTCCTACATATTCCTGTTGACAAGCCACATGGAACCATGCTGATGGCAGTCAGAGCCCTGGAAATGCTTCTACTGCCACTGGATCCACAAGACTTTCCACCCACCAACCTGTGATCTTCTTGCATTGGCATCATTGCATGTATGTGTGAGTCTGAAGAGGAATTTATAGTGTGGTATTGGACATATAGGCTAATATCAGATTTATGGACTTTATCTGGACTGGGCTGGGATGCTTTCTTACTATACACTTGCTCTTTGATATAAAGTTCTCTTTTAGATACATATGAATGTCTCTGGATTTTTCTTTAGTCAACTCAGCCTAACACAGCACCTAATGGACTATATTGACCTGGGTTTCTGGGTGCATCCTGGGAAACCAGGCTGGGTGCTATAGAATGCTGGGACATTGAATCCTGGATCTTTAAGGAACCCAGCATACTCCAGAGATGGCATCAGTGAGATTTGATGTAGAAACTCCATTGCTGAACTAGATTATACCTCAGAAACACTTGTAACTTGAGGTCTTAAGTTGGAAAATACATGGTGTTGAGGAAGTGGAAGATAGCTGTACCTAAATTGTTGAACTGCTGGTAGGCAGACAAATGTGATCTTGCTACATCAAGGCCCTATATGTTATATTAATATATGTATCATTCTGGAAAACCTGTGACTGACATTCTCAGTGATTATTATTATAAAATTGCCCTGACAATTAACTTCTGTTGTGTGTATAAATAGTTCCCAGCTATGAAAGGATGGATTCCATACAATAAATAGCTTAGGCCATGGGATATAGAGTTAGCATACATTGACCCAATATCCCTCTCTCAACAGGGCTTTAAAAAATTGGTACCATGGGCTCATTAAAGACAATATTAACTGAAGATAATTTTGCCCCAGGAGGATGCTCAATAAGACTCTCTACCATAAATGAACAAGGAGGTTTTGAAAGGGAGCCAAAGGCAGATAAAAATAAAACATAACATAGATCTAGGAATGGGTTTTGGGCTTGCACTAAATCCTAGCTCCAACTTAAAAACAATTAGTTCTTACATTATGGCCCTCAGGAAGGGAACACAGAAGATATGGGTGTCACAGCAAAATGTGGTGAAGAAATTAGTTGGTGCCCGGCTATCAGATAAAAATAACATCTAGAGTATTAAAGGCTTGTTTCAAAACAAGCAACCATCTAAGTGAGATGTTAACTAAGTCCACATGGAAGGTGCACACAATCGCAGTCACCAAAGGATTGTAAATCATATAATTAGAAGTTGAAGGAGGGGTTAGTATCAGAGCCTAAATTGTGGGACTCTGGTTTGCAGAAGGCTATGGATGATAGTGGGAGCCCAAGATACATTTATGGGAACTACATAGGATAGAGGCCTCCGGTGATCTCCTTCTACCCATAAGAGAGGGATGGGAGGAAAGCCATTGCTAAACAGAGCATATTGGAGAGGTGAGTATAGAAGATCAAAGGGATAAACCTGACTTGAATGATTAAGACTTGGTCAGTTGATTCCCCCTCTGCTGCATGCTGGACCAGGGCTAGCTTTCAACATTTCTGTAGTTTTGGTCTGTTCATATTAGGGTTTATCTCAGATGTGTTATGTCACTGGGGGATCACCTTCTTGAATTTGTGGTATATGAAACCCAGGATTGATGAACCTATAGGGACAGCAAATAGAATAAGTTTGTTTCCTTGTTTTTGGGGGGTGGAAAATGTTATAGTGGTGGTGGTGGTGGGGAACCATAAAAGAGAGGCAATGTCAAGAAGTCCAGGAAGGAAAAACAGTATTTGGAAACCAATAGTGTTAGCAATTATACACTATTGCTTGACCTGATTGAACTATGCCATGATATGACATATGTATTGACTCCCAATTTAACAAAATAGATATGCAGCCTAGAAAAACACTACCGGGTAGTTCTACACTATTCGACAGAGTTGCTTTGTGTTGGAATTTATTGACAGCAATGGTTTTATTTAATGGGCTTAATCTCACATAAAAATCCTTTCTACCCACTGGATGTTGGTGACCAAATTAACTTGATTATTTTATGATTCTTCAACATGGTTTAGCCACCTGTTAATTGTTAGGGTATTTTAAAATTCTAAATATGGTGGAAGGATTTCTGTTTGCTTCTTTTAGGAGAAAGAGTGGCTATGATGAGAACTTAAAATATGTGGTTTACAATATTTCACTTATGCCCTTTGCAAGTTCTTTCCAAAACTTAGGGAAGGCCAAAGCATTTTAAATAGGAGAAGCAAAAGGAACAATAAATAAAATGATTTTCTTATTTTCCCTTCTTTGTGCAATTGTTGTACTAGAAACATTCACACCAGTGGGGGATGTAGTTTTCTACCTGTCTAAGTTCTCATTCTTGAAATAAAGTAGGGAAAGTGGCATTGAAATAATCCATTCTTGAAAGCATCGTAACATTATAAGCAGAACAAAGTGGTACAAAATGTATTCAACCTCACGGATTTCTCTAGATTGTAACCAGAATAGAAAATGGCAGAATGTATTAATTCCTAAGATAAAATTATAATGAGAACAGAAAACGGTGCGGGATGAATTAATGTAGTGGCAGGCTTCTGTCTGCAGAGCACGAGTGCTCTCTAAATACCACACGGCAGCACTTTGTAGTCAGCCTCTCTCGTGTAATCTATATTTTAAAGATGCTCTATAGATAAAGCTGGCCCATAGTGTCATCGCCCAGAGAAGTGCCATCGTGCTCTGGACATCGAATAGCCCAAGGAAAGTGGGGAATGGATTTACCTGGTGGGAACAAAGGAGATTTCAGTCAGGTAGTGAACAGATCTTTATTACTGCAAATATCGAAGTTGACATGCTTCCTTCACTAGCAGATTACCTTTAAGTCTGGCTACTCCAAGGGCAATTTAGTTGCTGTGGTTGTGGATAGAAAAGAAAAACTTTTCTCCTTTGCTACAAACATTTCATTATTTTACAATGGAAAAAGAATGACTTGATACTTTCTGCCATCGCCACTTGGGGGTGGGGAGGGGGGGTCGGTTTTAAACACGGATGGGATGGCCACTTATTTTCTGCAGTGGACAAATGGGTTCTGCCCAAAGGAACTGTCTGAAGCTCGATGGTCTTTAAGGTATTTTGCTCTCCTTTTATAAATAGACATATGAGTGGACGCAGTGGGCTCAGGGAGTATGTCAGTGATGCGGGCTAGCAGCCCTCAGTGTCCTTCAGAGGCCGATTTCCAGAAGCCGAGCAGATGTGTCTCCATGGTGAGCAAGCGAGACTCAGGTTCAGAGACTTCAAAGGGGACTCCGGAAGCTACGGTGGGAAAGCTCAGGTGGCTACATTAGACCTTCGAACTGCTTAATAATGCTTGTCCCATGTAGCTTCATGTCCTACCAAACCTGGTCCCGTTGCAGATTTTTAATCAGCAAATCTGGTCCTTGGCTCAGAATGACTTTACCAACAAGATCGGCGGCAATACGATTTTTGCTTGGAAATTTCATGATGCAGCTAATTTGGATCCAAATTTCTTCCTCTCTGCATTAAGACTGTGGCACAGGGCATGGGTAGGTCATTCAAACTATGACTTAGTTTTTATGACTTAGAGTTTTTAATAACATCAAAGCAGGGCATTAGCGGTCCTGGCTTATCATGTGGTTGTGATTTCAGGGGGAAAAAATCTGCTAGGTCTGGATAATAAGCAAGAGCAAATTTTGACTTGGCAGAGTGGGCAAAACACACATGGTTTTACTATGTAGGCCCAAACTCTATTTCTTTCCTTTTCCCACATATTAGTCACCAAGACAGTTCTGAGATCTAACCACTTCAAGTGAATCTGGGGACTTGCGACTATACTTTGTCAAGACAAATTCTTAGTGAGAGGCTCTGTCGATTCCTTCTCACTTGGCTCCTGATCCTACCGGCAGGGATCCCTTCCTTAAAAGCATCTTGGAAATGAAACTGTTTATTTCTTCTGGTGGTACAGTGGTTAAGTGCTTGGCTGCCAACCAAAAGGTCATCAGTTCAAACCCACAAGCTGCTCTGCAGGAGGAAAATGTGGCAGTCTGCTTCTATATGATTACAGCCTTGGGAATCTTGTAAGGCGGCTCTACTTTGTCCTATAGACTCATTATGAGTTGGAATCAACTTGACAGCAGTGAGTCTATTTCTTCTCAACCCTCTAACTTGTTCCTCAAGTTTCAACCAATCGTATCCTAGCCTCTTTGATGTTTGATTTAAAAAGAGAGAAATTCAAAGAATAAAAGCCCAAGATGGCCTCACTGCTTTAAGTTTTGAAAAATCAAAAACATTTAAGTAAATAGTGTAAATGAGCTTGTATTTTGCAACCCCCAAGTGAGTCAAACAGCCTCTCCTTCTGGAGAAATTTAACACAAAGTATATTCTCCCCACTGTTTGCATGGCCTGTGCCTGAAACATTTGCATTTTCTTTGAAACGATAATAAGGAGAATTAGAAGCCTATGATTAAACATTTAACATAAAATTAAAGGACCATGGTTATTCATTAGGAAAGTACTATGCACCTAGAATTCAATTAGATTTCAAATGGACTTCTTTCTTTTTATACAAAATAGCAATTTATGGATTTTACATTTTGCATTTTTAAGTCAGAGTTGAATATTTTGCTCCTGTCTGCAGCATTTTAGAGATAGGGGGACTCATTCTGGCTGGGCTTTCAATTTCCTATAAGAATTCAATTCTCCTGTGCTCTGAATTTCACGAAACTGAAGAGAGAGTGGTAGGTGATAGACAGAAGGCAGTACCACAATAAATTCACCTGCCTGCCTGAAGTAGGGAAGGCAAAATGAAGAAACAGACCTCTGAGCATATCATTTAATTAAGAAACAGATTTCTGGATATAAAAGGAACTATGAAATTGACCACTACTCATTTGCCACTTTCTCTTAATTTGGTGGTTTGTGTGTTGCTGTGGTCTGAAAGCTAAGCTACCAGTATTACAAATCCCAGCAGGGTCATCTATGGTAGAACACCCATTAGTGAGGCTTTTCGTCTAAGACACAGTAGAAAGAAAGAAAGACTAGTGTCTATTGTCAGGAAAGACTAGTGTCATCGATCAGGTAAACCCTATGGATCCTAACAGAGTGATGACAGACATTGCTGGAAAGATGTGCCCCCCAACATTGGAAGGGACTCAAAATACAACTAGGGAGAAGCTGTCTCTTAACAGTTGAGTCTCTTAGGGGCTGAGGTAGTTAGTTTATTGAGCCAACCTGGCCGATAAACACATGTGGGGTTAATTGATGGGCAGAGGGATAAATGGCTCGGTGAACCTCGCCTTTCTAGTTCCCGGGTCTCTTGCTTTCTGATGGTCAGACCAGGGTGCAGCTGCCTTAGCCAGTTCCCTGAATCAGCTGGCAAGGCTCACTTCCTGCCAGACATCCCTGAGGAAAAGCCACATGGACTTACCCTGATGCAGCTCTAGGTGCTGAAGTACCCGCGTGGAGACCCCTGCCAGTGCTGAGATGCTTACACACTCACTGATTCAGCTTTCCTCCTGCAGTTGGCGTCATTGTTTGTCTTTTGTGAGAAGGAGGAGGACTTTGTGGATTGGTGTCAGACCAATGGGCTAGTGTTGGACTTGTGGGCTTGGGCAGCACTGGGTGGGATGTTTTCTTGATGTGCACTTAATCTTTATATAAAACTCTCTCTTATACATTTGAGTTTCTGTGGATTTGTTTCTCTAATGTACCTAGACTTACACAGTGGCACTGGTGGGTAAAACCTTTGGGATATTGATTTGCTGAAATGACACGACTCAAAATGCAAAGTCATGGCTGCAAACAATGTTCAAATGTACCAGTGTTCATGCAGATTACACAGGATGCAGCACATTTTGTTCCGCTATAAATGAGGTTACCATGGTTGAGAGCCAGCTCCATACAACTCACATGATATCTTCACAAGAAAAGCTGAACACTTGGAATCTAAATTCAGTGTAGAATTTTGTCTCCGGCTATATTCCATGATGTTGTTGTCAGGGATCATCAAATTGGTTCCAACCCATAGCAATCCTCTGCACAACAGAACAAAACACTGTCTGGTCCTGCACTATCTTCACACTTCTTCCTATTCCATGATACCTCCCACATAAATTGAAAGAAAAAAAATTAATTACCGTGCATACTTGTGTATAAGCCGAGGTTTTTTCCCCAGCACATTTTTAATGCAGTTTTTGTGGTAAGATTAGGTGTCTCAGCTGATATTCAGGTAGGTTTATACTCGAGTATATAGATAAATAGTAAAAAACTAAACAAGAAACAAGTGAATATTCATTGGTTCTTTGTGTGGGGAAGGATTATCTACATTTGAAAATGAGAAAAAAAATGTTTTAAACCTGAGTTAAAAAAGGAAATCCTAAATAAAACTAAGAGATCAGAAAGGGAACAGGCAAATTACAGAAGAGAGAAGTCAAGAATACTAAGTGGGGAAAAAAAATTCAAGCTCATGAATGTGCTAATAAATATGAAATAAAACTATAGTAAGGAGCCATTTTTTAAGCAGTTAAGTAGCTTACAGCAATAAGGATTGAGAGAGTCACTTCAGACTCTGCTGACAAAGGGGCCTTTCAGTTTGACATGCAACAAAATCCAAACCCACTGCCATTGAGCCTCTTCTGACTCATAGCAACAGAGTTGAACTGCCTCTTTGAATTTTTGAGACTGTATATTTTTTATGGGAGTAGAAAATCCCATCTTTCTCCCTTGGGAAAATTAGCTACAAACTGTTGGCCTTGCCATTAGCAGCCCACTGGGAAACCCACTATGCTACCAGAACTTGCTTCATAGCAAGAGCCTTATTGGTATAATGCCTCTTGTGTTCATAGTATAATGTCACATGAGACAAGTAAATTAAATAACAATTGTGTAATAGCATGATCTCATTGTTTTTCTTAGCAAGAAGGGAAGGCAAGCAGGAAAAATGGGGAAAAGGCAGGAATGATTGAAAGCAGAAAAGAAAGAAAAGAGTTGTGCACGTATACAGAGACACCTTTTAGTAATTGTGTTTTCTTTTAGATAGGTTGATTTCTGTTTCAATAGTGAGTCTGTATTGTCATCAGAAACAAGAATAAACTTATCTTTGGAAGGGAAGGAAGCTTTCAAAAAATGTTCATGTCCATTGACCATGTAGAAAATCATCTAATGTAAAAGGCAGATACAAAGATAACGATTTATGAACAAATATACAGTTCAAATGGAAAGAACTTCAGGAGACTGGCTCAATAAATTCTGAGACAGCCAGGAGAGAGACATTATGCAGGAAATAGAATGCTGGAAGAATCTTCAATGACATGGTGAACCACATTCAGCACATTTTAAACAAACACAATGAAATGAAACAAAACATGATACCAAATTACCCAAAAAGAATGATTCCAACCCCCCAAAATGTGAAAAGACAAAGCAGAAAACACCAGAATGTTCGTGGTGACTGTTCCTGGCTAGAGTAATTATGGAGGATTTTCGTTTCTTTTTTCTTTCTCTTTTGCTATGCTTTACAAAAATAAGCATTACCTATGAAAAACAAAGCCAGTTGCTGTGGGGCCAATGCTGACTCATGGGGACCTTGCACGTGCACAGCCTTGAACCCCTAACATTTTAGTTAGCAGGTGAGCATGTTAACTGTGTGTAATACCCTGGTATCCTCAATTGTTGGGTATTATTTGTATATATTTTTAAAAACAGATCTTATAACCCTCAAGTTAAGTTATTTCTACTACCAGGTAATCTTCAATTGACAGTGGGGCTCTGTTCTGATGACTCCCAAGTAAGTTGGTTTGGACGTAAATTGAGTACCTTATTTTTAAAAAAGTTTTCATTATTATTGACTTCGTCATTAGTCTTTTTATAAAGATGTTCTTTGTTTGCCGTTGAAGGTTATAAAGTTGCATGTAAACTTATACAAACATTTTAAGACATGCATAAAAATACACAAATGATGCAGAAGAGTGGGTATCAACTTGACAGGTGGAAGGTTGTCAGGGTTACCCTTGAGAATGGGGATGATGGCTCTAGTCAGACAATCAGTGAGAGCTGTCGGTGTGACCCTTTTCTTTCCCTTCACATGTATTGTGGGAATATATCAGGGCTTCCCTATCTGTCTATCCACTTTAGCCAAGTGATCAGTATTTCAGTCCATGTTTTCAAGCAACGGAAGCCCCTGATTTAGACAGCCATATCGAAATGGCAGTGTTGTGAACAATAAATGATAAAATTGAACATCTGCCGATGAATATTTGAGAGTGATAATATCAACAAATTACATACTGCAACATTGTTTTTCACTAACCATAACTGTACCAAATATATATCGATATTTGATGAAGTTTCTCATATCTTAGAATTCATTGTAAGTTGGGTACTACCTGTACACCAGAGTACCACAGCTGTTCTCTTTTAAAATAAGGCTCTCACTACCTTACCTTGGACCAGATATAATGAAGAATCAGAAACAGGACGTAGAATCTGCATGCCATTTGGAAAATGAAAGTTCTTATAATAAGTAGTATGGATGCATATCCTTCACCTACTTTGCCCAATGATACACCAGCCCGCTAACATCCATTATTTACAGTGACAGGCTGTCTTCCTAAACCTAAACAGCCACTAATCCACACTTGGGGGACATTATTTCTAGAAATGCAGATTCCAGAAGGTCTGATTTCCATAAGTGGTGTTCTAACGCTGAGAAGCAGGATCAGGGAGCACTGAGGCACACAGTACCTAGACTGGCTGCGTGACTTGGTGCATCAGGTAAAAACTGGGCAAACAGCAGAGCACCAACTGCAAAAAGATACTCCTGTGGGTAGTAACAAAAATTCTCTGTTTCCAAGCTGAGGTTTAACCCTGTGCTTTGGAGATACCTGAATTGGTTTGGCACGTTTCCAACGACAATCTGTTCGTAATCACCCAGGGTCTGTAACATCAAGCAGTGTTATGAGGGAATTAATTCTTTCTATGTGACAGTTGTTAGCGTAATTCATGTCCTTGTTTTTAATTGCTGGATCAAATTACTTTGTAGATTATTTCATATTTCATCCCAAGAGGAAGGACTAGGGGAAAAAATGCATGGTGCCTGTGGTGACTTATTTGTTTAGTCTACACAGGGGGAAAAAAGTAGAATTAAAAAGATTGATTTTCTAAACAAAATGACTTCCCTATCCTTGGAGTGTATTTTGGATGGCTTTGGATGGAAAGTTAGCCTGAGCACATTCTTCTGTGGAAACACTCTAGGAATTAAGTTTATTTTCATAGCGGTTCTGCCAAAATATTGGCCATAAAGGTCACAAAGCAGTGTCTCCTAATAAATACTTGGGAAAGGATTTACAAGTTAATGCTCTTTCGTTAAAGAAGCACCTGGAAGATAAGAAATTAATGAGATTTAGAATAATTTATTAAGGAACACCTAATAGACTCTCATGAGATTCAAATGTCAAGATGTTAAAAAGAAAAAAGAGAAGAAAAAAAAAAACCCACAAAGAAATTTAGCAAATGCAAATTATATTTGGGAGTATAGACAAAGAGTATTTGAAAAATCTTATAAATGTTTGTTTTTACAGCACTGGAGTTTAATTTTTGTATTTGAATACAGACTCAGTAGGCGTTTTCTCCATTTTTGAGTCATGCGCACTGGTGAATGTTTTTCACCCGAATATTTGGGTTCTCAAAGAGAACAGAGGTTGTTACCATTTCTTAGGTGTCTTTGTTTAGCTGAGAGTTTACTTGTAGGCTGACAGGGAGGGGAAGGCCTAGATAAGACCAGCTCGTATAACTGAAAAGCCATAGAGAGAATTCATTATTCTATTTATTTCCACCTGGCGATGAGTTGAAAATGAGATATATTTATAACAACGAGGCACTTGAAATAAACGGTTGCTGTAACTATCCAAGGCCAGCCAGCACTCGTATTCCTGCATAAATGGTCGTGGTATAAAGTAGACCTGAGCGATAAACTAAAGAGGAATTATTGATCAGTGATCACTTAAAAGCAAGCAAGGAAATTGATAAATACTGCCTGGCAAATATAAACCACGACCATCATTAGTTAGAGTCGGAGCTTGCTGATTGCTGGGAAATTGCAGAAGTGGGCAAAAGAATAGACCCACGTGTGTAGGGCAAAGGAACCTTGGAGTTTAGGCAACCCTGAAAATATGTCACTATACAAAGGTCCTTGAAATAGGAGCTGACCCTATTACCCAGGAAGCAGAAGACACACATGCAGACATAGTGTGGAAAAGCTAGCAGCCCTGAGTCAGTGTTCTCAGTCAAAATGCTGCAAACGTTGCCATCCATGAATGGCATCTTTCAAAAGGGTAAAAAGATATCCATAGGAATTGATTCCCTCAGGACCAGTGCTCAGCATGGCGAGGGTGGAGGGAAGTTGGGGTGGCAAGGGGGGACCGATTACAAGGATCGACATATAACTTCCTACCTGGGGGATGGACAACAGAAAAGTGGGTGAAGGGAGACATCGGACAGTCTAAGATATGACAAAATAATAATTTATAAATTATCAAGGATTCATGAGGGATAGGGGGCGGGGAGGGAGAGGCAAAATGAGGAGCTGATACAAAGGGCTCAAGTAGAAAGCAAATGTTTTGAGAATGATGATGGCAACAAATGTACAAATGTGCTTGGCACAATAGATTCATGTATGTACAAGCCCCCATAAAATGATTTATAAAAAAGAATAAATGTCTTGTACATTGTTGGGAGGTCACATATGATATCTCTCATTGTGAACACAATCCACTCTCATCTATTTGGGAAAACCAAGAGATTGGTTTAAAACTCGGTTCTCTTGCTCTCTATTAAAAATATGTTGTTTGTTTACCTATTTGTTCATCAAAAGAAATGTTACCTGCTACAAGTTAAATTGATTGATGGATCTGAGTTTTCTAGCTTAAGCAAATCCCCAATGTTAAACTGGCTGAAAAACTGGCTGAAACGCCTCTAAACAAACTTCTTGCCGAAGTTAACGGGACGGGAGGGCATCCCAGGCAGAGGAGCAGGCCGCATCGCTTTTGCGTTTTATGCCAACTTCATTTTGATTGGCTTGGAAAACCACCTGACCATGTAAGGACCGCTCCTACTGCTGCACCGTGCCTCAGGGATTAGCCCAGGCAGTCTGGCTCTGCTCTGTTTCCTTTTAGAATTTAACGTTAGCCCATCTCCATCTGAAGGACAGGGCTAGCTGTGAAACATTCACTGCAGCTGTAAGGCTGGCTCACCCCTTCAAGCAAAGAGAACAAGCTGAAAGCCAGACGGCCTATCTCTTAAACCAGCCCGTTCCAAAAGACCTCTTCTCCCCCATACCCACCCCCCATGTCCTATCTACTGAACATGCCTTTACCTGTTGCTTGAGGAAGCATACCACTGTGAGATTACCTCCGTTGTCAACCTCCGTTCATTCTCACTTCATGTTCAAACACCAAAATAGTCAAAAAACGAATATATTTTTCCTATAAAAAAATCATGGAAAGCCAAATAACTGGTCCTGAGGCCCTGAAATTAAACTTATAAATTCGTTTTCCCAGGACTTCTCTATCACCATGGAGGCTCTAGTCTTCTCACCTATCACTGGCTCGGATATGCTATCATCATGGAGTTGTTTCTGATTTTTCCAAACTGACTTTTAGCCTCTTCGATGGTTTGGGCTCTTTGGTTAGTGATTAACCATTTCACATTTTTCATTACACTCGCCGCTACAATCACATTTTTCCCCCCTCAAAAATGACGATAAAGTCCACTTAGCCAGGTTGTATTGAGCTGCCCAATCCAACAAGTAGAGACCTGATTCAAATTTCGCAATGATTGCTTTCTTTAACTCTTTCGTGGTTCTCACAGCTTTCCCCTTACCTTTACTGCTGGGCTCACTAATTTTCTTTGGAGCCATAGTGACCATATTTTATGCCAATAAAATGCAAAAATAGCACAATGATGAATGTTTTAATGCACAAGCACTATATGTTGTCTGAACAAGCGTGGCGCTGAGACTGGAGCAACGGCCCTTCATATTTGTGGCAAGACGCAACACATGACTCACTCTCGGTCGGTGTGGGATTTTTCATGTCAGAATTTTGGTTCGACTATCGAGCAAAGCTGTGAACACCGGACCGATTTTCCCGTCTTTCTTGTTCAGGTAGTGGGAAGTTTGAGCTTGGAGCCGCTCGACAAACGAAGTATCACTGTATTTGTCAGGAGAAGGTCCACTCTGTTTTGCCTGGGTGGGAGCACTCAATAAACAGTCTGCTCTTTTCTCTGCCCTAGTTGCTGCCTCGGAGTCAATTCCGACTCCCAGCGACATTATGTACAACAGAAGAAACTATTTTCTGGTCCTGCGCCGTCCTCTCATAATTGTTCTTAGGTTGGAGCCCCTTGCTGCAGCCACTGTGTCAATCCATCTCGTCAAGGGCCTTCCTCTTTTTGTTTTTGCTGCCCCTCTACTTTTTAAAAAGATCATTTTATTGGGGGCTTGTACAACTCTTCTCACAATCCATACAGACATCCATTGAGTCAAGTACATTTGCACATTTGTTGGCATCATCATAATCAAAGCATTTGCTTTCTACGTGAGTCCTTAATATCAGGTCCTCATTTTTCCCCTCCCTCCCTGTTCCCCCTCCCTCATGAACCCTTGATAATTTATAAATTATTATTCTTTTGTCATATCTTACACTGTCTGATGTCTCCCTTCACCCACTTTTCTGTTGTCCATCCCCCAGAGAGGAGGTTATATGTAGATCCTTGTAATCTGCCCCCCTTTTTACTCCATACTCCCTCCTCCATCCCAGTATGGCTACTCTCACCATTGCCCCTCTACTTTATACACATGATGACCTTCTCTAGAGACTGGTCTCTCCTGACAGCATGTCCAAAGTATGTGAGACAAAGTCTAGCCATCCTTGCCTCTAAGGAGCATTCTGGCTGTACTTCCTCCAAGAAAAATCTGTTCATCCTTCTGGCAGTCCATGGTACTTTCAATATTCTTTGCCAGCACCTTAATTCAAATACTTCAATTCTTCATTGTCTTCCTTAGGAAGAAGGTATAAGCTATCCACTTATGGAAAATTGCCATTGCAAAACTTCTGTGGAGCATGGAAACATTGTCAGATATTAAAGAACCAGTGAACAGAAGTGGAGTAGACAATGTTGTTTTCTTCCTCACTGTCTTTATCATTGACAACTGCAGTCCAAATAACCGGGAGAATTATAGAATCAATGAGTAAATGACAGCGTTAGTAAGAGAAAACCTGAGCACAGAATAGGCAACTTAAATCCTGGACAAAGTGAAAAGAATCCAGAAAGCCAAGAAGAATTATGTGTCAAAGAATATAATAAATTAATACTTCCTGGATCATCATATTATAAAACATGAAATTATTAGTAGAGAGTCGATATCAGTCATCATGTAAGTTTCTTTTGTATACTTGCTCGAGAATGAAAACTTTGACTTCAAGA
Source organism: Echinops telfairi (assembly GCF_000313985.2). Lineage (NCBI taxonomy): Eukaryota > Metazoa > Chordata > Mammalia > Afrosoricida > Tenrecidae > Echinops > Echinops telfairi. The sequence goes on from NW_022111373.1 coordinate 90,514,325, forward strand.
ATAAGTTATAATGATGAATTATTTCAGGTTAGCATGATGATTTACTACATGATTAAAGAAAAGGATTGACCATTTTGTAGGCTACCTTTTGCTCGATAACCAACCATCTAGTGTTAAGTGGCTCACCACAATGTCTACTTAATTTAGTTCGCAAATTTGTGGGTTGGTTGAATAATTGAGCTATCTGTGACATCTCTTTTGGTTAGGGTCAGCATGGCTCGGTATAATGGCCTACGGCGGCTTCATTTGCATGCCGTGTGGCTAGTGAGCTATTTGGTTTATGGGTGTCTCAATTCTGCTCATGTAGTCTCGTATCCATTAGTGGACCTCCATAGATTTCTTTGAACTTTTAGAGTCAAAGTTCCAGAATGCCAAGAAGAGAGAGGGCAAGCCCTAAAATTCTGTCATCTTGTTTGTCTGAGTATATACTTATTTGACATTCTTTTTAAAAGAGTATTTGTGTTGAGCATAGAAATCTGTTATGTAACATTTTAAAGACACATCTCCTTTTGATGATTCCGTCCAAGGCAGAAAGAGGGCCTTTCGATTCTAGAGACCATGGAAAAACACGGATGGCAGGATGTAATCTATTGGGGATACCTCTCACAGCATGGAGAGGCCAAAGCAGAGACACACAAGCAGGGAGGATACAGACTTCCATAGTAAAACCAAAAACGTAATGACTAATGCTAATCAAGTGTTTAATTTATATGTAGTTTATGTATACCAAACTATATTAATCATATCTATGAGGATAAACTAGGTTATACTGCACTTACATTCCCCTACCCCATCCCCACCCCAGTGAACAAACACAAAAGGTTATTTTTCATTTGAATTATTTGTTTAAAAGAGGCTGTTGGAAGGTTCAGGGACTCTGGTTGATGGTAACCCTTTGTTCGTGCAGGTACACCATCTGGACTATATTACCATCTTGGTGACACCATAAGCCAGCGGTTCTCAACCTGTGGGTCTTGACTCCTTTGGGGGTCAAAAAACCCTTTCACAGGGATTTCCTGATTCATAATAGTAGCAAAATCACAGTTATGAAGTAGCAATGAATAAAATTTTATGGCTGAGGGGTCACCACAACATGAGGCACTGTATTAAAGGGTCACGGCATTAGGAAGGTTGAGAACCACTGCCATAGGAGAACCATCCTCATAGCCCACTCATTAGTATTGGCCACATTGTCCTACCTAAGTTTACATGTGCTAGAAAATGTGAAGGACACATGGAATATTTGGTGGGCATTACCGTTGTGCTTCTCATGAACTGCATCATTTACCTAGATGACAAACCTGAGGTCTTCTTACTGAGGGCACAAGGATTTAATTCTTCTACCCAGATAACCCTGCCATGTAATGTCTGGAAATTCTTTTATTGTGCTCACATTACACCGATCTCTCTGGAGGGCAGTTTTCATCTCTACCAGTAGTGTTCCTTCAGATGATGACGTCCAGCTTAGCAGGTAAGTCAGCTCTGGCCAACTTCTAGGAACCACTTCAGTTGTCTTCAATCCATCTGCTTTCTTCCTTAACCTTAGAGAACAGGCATGAAACCAGACGATTGTAACTAACAAGCAGCGTGGGGATACTAGAGGAGAAACTGAAATGTTAGCCCTGCTTCAGGAGTCTATCCTTGAATAAATTGTTTTCTTCTTCTGGCTACAACTCTTTTCTTGAACTCCACAGTCTACTGTAATATTTAATGCTCAGCCCACAACAGCAGTGCCTTTCTAAGTCCCTCTTACTCAAATGAGCACATTTGCTCCTGGAACTCAGAAGAAAAGTGCTTCTCTTCCTCAGTTTTACAGCCATTTGCTTCAGGGGCAAGTTGTGGTCTCATGGACAGTGTGTGGTCTGGCCCTAAATGCTCAGACAAAGCAATCACAAAATTTGAGGGTAGATGTTCCAAGTCTAGATTATGCCACCTGCAATAACACCACATGTGAGCTTTTGGTTTAGGATAGACTTTGGCATGTCCCATCTGTTTCTTTTATATCCCTACTTCCAGCTTAAGGTAAAGATATGCCTCTCAATCCTCCTACCGTCATCTGATTTCTGCTCCTGACCACCTATGAGTAATTTTAAGAAGAAACTCATGTGTTCACATACACAGGAGTATCTTCCAAAACAGTAATCATCTACCAAGGCAATTCAGTTTTAAAAAGTCACATTTAGATGGAGAATCTTTCAAGGTCACAATACTGGTAAAAATATATATCTATACCAACTTGTGTTTCATAACAAAGCATGTAGCATGTCAGTTTGAGGGATGTACATCTATATTAATGTGTAACTTCCTGATCTCCAAAATGATTCATGCATATTTTCTCTTCCTTGGGGTCAAAAAAGGATCCTTTCCAATTATTTTCCTAAAACAAAGTCAGTCTTCTGCAAAGATAAATTGGTGTCTTTACTGGTAGAGATAGAAAATTACTAGCAATGTTTAAAGGACACCCAACTAGTTTTAAAATAAATGTTTATTCCTTTCGACATTTTGTTGCTTTTTGGTCTTGTAATTAGGAGAAAGGGCTGGGCTTTATAAGATGTCAATGAGCTGTCTGTTCATATTCATTATTGCAGGCCAAAACAAACAAAGAAGGCAGTTTTCAATCATGGAAGTAAAAAGTCTAAAGCAGCATGGGTCAATAGAAATTTTTGGTAAAAAAAGAAATATAATGTGATCATTTCAAATTCTAGGGAATATAGGATATTAGTTTTATTATAATTTTTCATTTTACTCAATAGACCCAAAACATATAAAGATGTATTAATAAATTAATATTACATGTTGTTGTTGTTAGGTATCATCGAGTCAGTTCTCACTTGTAGTGACCCTATGTAGAATGGAACAAAATACTTCCCAGTGCTGTGTCATACTTACAATTGTCATTATGTCTCAGCCCCTTGTTGCAGCCATTGTGTCAACCCATCCTGTGACATGTATGATAGCTAAGTGTGATGTATAAATATAATATATATTAAAATACACAAAATTGAGTGGCCACACGTGACTAATGACTACCATGTTGAAAATTGTTGGTTCAGATACACACCTTCTGTTAGTCTGGGTTGACTAGCAAAACAAATTCATAGTCTCTCTTATGTGTGTAAGAAAGAGCTTTATATAAAAGAACAATTGTATATTGAGAAAACCTCACAGCCCAGATCAGATCAAGTCCATAAGTCTGAGATTAGCCCATATGTCCAATACCAGTCTATAAGTTCCTCTTCAGACACACACAACACATGCAATAACGCTGAATGCAGGAAGCTCACAGGCCAGTGGGTGGAAAGTCTTGTGGATCCAGTGGCGGTGGAAGCATCTTAGCATTGGCGTGGGTCTCCATGTGGCAGCTCCAGCTCCAGGGCTCTAGCATAGTTCCATGTGTCTTGTCAGCAGGAAAACCAAGCAGAGAGTGTCTCTCCCACCTCTAGGGATAAAGACAGAAGTTCCCAGAATCCTCAGGAGAAGGTCATGCCCACACAGAAGCCTCATTGGCTATGACCTGATTGACAGGCTAGACTCTACCCCTTCACAAGTTGACAGGAGATTATGTATCTGCCACACAGCTACATGCAGAGACTCAAGTGAGGCATTAGGATGGATTCTCTCCCCCTGGTTTCCGTCTTCTGTTTCTCTCTGTTTACTCCGTTTTCTGAGATATTCCCTGGTGGAGGTGGCAAGATGGTTGAAGCAGCTCCAAGCTACATTTTCTCAGGTTTGGGTCCCCTAGTAAAAGGTGATTCTTCTCAGCATTGGGAATGAAATCCTGGATAGGGAATTAAGTGTACATTTCCAAAGGAATTCCTGGAGCAAGGTGTGTAGAATGAAGGGTTACTTTAGGCCCAGCTCACATGGCCAACATGGATGTGGCAGTTACATAACCTCCTGTCAACTTGAGTGAAGGGGTGGAGTCTAGCCTGCAAATCAGGTCATAGCCAATAAGACCTCTGTGTGGGCACAGCCTTCTCCTGAGGATTTTAGGATTTCCGCTCTTCCTCCTTGGAGGCAAGACACACACACTCTCTCTGCTATGTATTCCTGTTGACAAGCCACATGGGGTCACGCTGATGACAGCCAGAGCCCTGGAGATGTCTCCACTGCCATTGGATTCACAAGACTTTCTTCCCACTGGCCTGTGATCTTCCTGCATTGGGCATCATTACATGTGCTACATGAGTCTGAAGAGGAATTCATGGGCTAATATTTGATGTATGGGATAATATTGAACTTATGGACTTGATCTGGACTGAGCTGGGATGCTTTATTGATGCATAATTACTTCTTGGTATAAAGTTCTCTCTTACACATATATGAGTGTCTCTGGATTGGTTTCTCTAGTCTACCTGGACTAACACAACGGATTTCAGTTTCACTAACCATGTGTGTTGAGATTCAAAGTACATGAAATTCCTCAGAGGAAAAGTAGGTGCTATAATGGAAGAGTGGCTGATGCTGGGACGAAAATATTGAAACCAAACCAAAAATTGTGATCTTTCTAGGAATCAAAAGACTGCAGATGGTATCTGAAGTCTGGATGTTGGTAAAATCTTTCAGGGATAAGTGGTGAGAGAATGAAAAAAGCAAAGGGTTTCAAACTGTGCCCTCCAGGGTCTTCATACCAGGGGATGAATCAAGAAAGAGGAGGCTGAAAGGGGGGAAAGAGGAGATTTCAGTTGAATTATAAGAAGATCAGAACGGTGTTTACCTAAGCAAGTCAGAGAATTTAATGATTTGACTGCGGTCAAACAAGATTAACTCTCAAGAAACCAATACTAGATTGAGTGAAATGTGGGCTATTGCTAACTTTGACAAGCACAGTTTTGGTGACGTGATGGGGCGGGTGCTAGATTGTAATAAGTTACTCACCTTTACAAGGGTGCATAAAGAAGTGGGTGGTAAAGAAATGGACGCAAAGGGTAGAAAATCTTGGGTGTGAATTCAGAGAAAAAAGTGTGAATAGGAAGATAAACATAGGATGGTAATTTAAGGAGTTTATCAGGTTGAGGAATAGTTTATTAAACACACTGTATACAATTATCTATGCATAGATATTTTTGAAGGAAATAATGTGCATTATTGTGTAGAATTGGGTTTGACTTTTAACTCAATAACTGACTACCTGTACTCAAAAAAAAAAAAAATCAAACAACAGCACCATAGAGTCCATTTCGACTCTCAGTGGCCCTATAGGACAGAGGAGAACTGCCCTGTGGGTTTTGGAGATGGTAACGATGGGAGAAGCGAGCCCCCTCTTTCTCCAGTGGAGCTGTTAGTGGTTTCAAATTGCTGACCTGGAGATCAACAGCCCAACTCGTAACCACTATGCCACCAGGGCTTCTCACTATAGTACCATTATCAAGTTACTTGACTTCCCTGCCTTGATGTTCTCATTTGGGAAATGGACATATTTATACTGATTCCATGGTATGCTAAAAGAATTAAATGAGATAATGGATAGAAAACCTACTCAGTGAATGCGTTGTTACCCAGCATTTACTAGGCCAATGAGCCATACAGTTTGGATTTCTGTGCTTTTGTGTTTCGTTTGGAATGCTTGCACCCTTCCCTTATCCACTTTCAAAATTAAACAAGTGTCGGCTGCTCCCCTGCCCCTTTGTGCCACGAAAGTCCTTACACAAATGACATCTGGCTTTGTTTTCCTCTTCTCTGCTGCCTTCCAGCCTTCTTCTGTAGGCGGACCCACATTTCTTGTCAGAATGTGGCTCCATCTTGATCTCCATCAGATCATCATTCATCCTAGTGAAGGTCGTGTTCCCAAGGGGGCAGTGGGGCTTCAGGGATCCTCTTGCCTTCCATGTGGAAAAAAACTCTATGGATCACAATGGTCTGATCTGCCATTGATCACAGGGCTGCCTCAGGACTGGGAAGAATTTTATTTTGTTCCATTGTATGTGGGTCACCTGAGTTGGGACCTACCGGACGACAAGCTCAAGTTTACTGCTATTGAGCCAAGTCCACTCATAGTGACCTTTAGGACAGGGTAGAACTGCCCCTGTGAGTTTTGGAGACTCTCACTGTTTATAGTAGTAGAAAACCACAGACCTTGCGAATTGCAGCCTAACACATAAGTGGATGACACAGTGAGCTGCTAATCACAAAGGTCCACGGTTTGAAACTACAAGCCACTCTTTGGAAGAAAGCTGAGATTGTCGACTCCTTTTATGATCTGAAAACTTGAAACCCGTAGAGAAAGCTCTGTGCTCTTGGCATCCACTGGATGGCAGTGTGTTTGGTTTTGTGTGTGTGACTTTACAATTCTAGGCGAAGCTGAAAAGCTAGAAGGGGAGCCTTCTGACAACAAATGTGTTCTGTTAGAGCCTTGGGCAAAATGCCTCCTTCCGAATGCCACTGTCTGTGAATAGCTCTTCCCATACAAGGCGGGCTGCGGTTACAGGATGAGGAGTTTTACTGTGAGAAAAACGTCTGCATTTCTCTCTTCCAGATTACTCAAAAGTTCCCTTCACTATAGCTGCTTCCGGTTACCCAGTCTCCAATGCTCCTCCAGAGTCCTTTCTGGGGTTAAACACGGATCTGCTTGCTGATTTGCTAGGGTTTTGTTATTTAACTCTTCCAGGTCATCTTTTTTAAAACAAAGTTGTGGCTCAGAGGAGGCATAATTTAATGAGGCTTGAGGAGCTCAGATCTTGGTATCCTTTCAGGATGTTCTATATTCCTAGTCCATTTAAACTAGAAGACTAAATGCCTGTGATTTTCTCCAGCCATTCCTTCTGTTCAGGGACAAAACTGCGCATGAACGCTCTTCTGAGTGCCTAGCCCTCCGGAGTTGAAGCACAGATGTGAAGAACCTGAAGAAGATAGGGCACAAGGTGAGATCCTGGGGATGGACAAGTCTTATCTTCGAAGTAGTTGTGCATTGGGCTGCTATCTGCATGGTCAGAAGTTCGAAGCCCCCAGGAGCTCCTCCAGAGAAAGACTGGGCTCTATACTCCTGTAAACAGTTACAGTCTCAGAAATCCACAGGGGGCAGGGCACTATGAGTCAGCATTGGCACGATGGCAGCGAGTTTGGTTTTGGGTTTTAAATGATTACAGCTCTCAGTGACTTGTTACAGAAAAGAAGTTCAGTGGAGAATGGATTTAGGTGTATGATATTGTTGGCTATTTTAAAATACTGCCATTGCTTAGAAACTACCAAGAGAGATGGGAAGATAGAAGTAGAAGGAAGGGAGGGAGGGAGGGAAGAAAGAAGATGGAAAAAAGGGAGGGAGTAGGTAGGGAGGGAGGGAGGAAGGAAGGAAGGATAAACAGATAGATCGATAGAGAGGCAGATAGCTAGCTATTAAGAGGACCAGATGTCCCGCTTTGGGCGTGACAGTCCCAATTTTAAACAATTTTTCCCACATCCTGCGGCATTTTAAAAAAGTCCCAATTTTTGGAAAGAATGCATGACAAGCTAGAGTATACGCTTTTCGGTTGCCATGTGGCTATTTTGCCAGGATATGAGTTTTATCAATGGTGTCCTGCTTTTGTCCCGCTTTACCAATGTCAAAATGTGTTCACCATAAGCTAGATGGATAGATAGATAGCACAATATTGGACACATATAGCTCAAACCCACTTCTGTAGAATCAATTCTGACTCATAGAACCCTCTGGACATATATACATAGCAAACTGTTAATTTGTAGATATTTCTGTGATTGATATGTGTTAGTCTGAGTGGACCATGGGGAAAAAATACATAGAAACTCATATGTATAAAAGAGAGAGTTTTATATAATGTAATGGCTCATTGTACATTAAGAAAGCATCCCAACCCAGTCCAGTGCAAGCCATAAGTATGATATTAGCACGTATGTCTGATACCAATCTATAAAGTCCTCTTCAGACTTAAAAACCACATGCAATGAGGCCAAATGCAGGATGATCATAGGCCAGTGGGTAGAAAGTCTTTGGATCCAGTGGCACTGTAAGCATCTCAGCGTTGGCAGGGGTCTCTAGGTGGCTTCTCCAGTTCCCAGGGCATGAGGTCTATCCGCATAGTGCCATGTGTCTTGTCAGTAGAGAGTCTCCAAGGGAGTGAGCCAAGGGAAAGTCTGTCTCCCACTTCCAAGGAGGAAATACAGGAATTCCCAGAATTCTCCGGAGAAGGCCATGCCCACACAGATTATTTTGCAGGTTGGATGGGTTGGGTTTTCCACATATTCTGGGAAACTAGAAGAATCAAAAAGACTGTGCTGCTAATGAGGCCAAGTCTGCGCTGCACCGGATGGTGTCTGGACCATAGCAGGAGCCCAATAACTGTTTATTGAAGGACCGAAAGTTCCAGTTGGCCTTCTCCAGTTACAGCCAGTGCCTCTGTGCTCTGTCCTTGTCAACAGACTCCCTCAGCCATGGAGGCAAACCATAGCAGACTGATGGATGTCACCCAAAGTTGTTAATCCGTTAACAATTGGCTGTAAGAGTATGCTTATGGAAGGAAACAAACGGGAAAAAGAAAAAGCAGATTTTCAGCTGCAGTGTAAAGACGTAATTGGCATGCATTAGCAAAAAGAAAGGCCTGGCACAGATTGCAAATGTAATTTTAATACATGAGGAAAATATATTGGGTTTAATGAATTTGCTATGACTATCAGCACAATGGAGTCTGGTATTTGAAGCTCTGAACTTGATTCTTTGTTATGCTGCTCTCATTTTTCTTTCTCCTCCCCGACCCCCATTCACTTGCTGGAAAAAAAAAAAAGTGCTCCTGACAAACTAACTAGGCAGTTCTTTCATTTATTGGGTATGTGACCTTGGGTAAATCGCTTACACTCCGTGACTCTTGATTTCCTCCTATTTTAAATGGGTGTAGTAATCTATGTGTCTTGGATGATTGCATGAGATGATGTGTATAAAACACCTAGTCGATTGCCTGCAGCACAGAGTAGGTACTTAGGAAACAGTAGAATTGGCTTCCACAGCTGCTGTGTCAGTATTGAGGGGGCCTATGCCCCTCTTTCTGTATTACACAGCCCTGTATCAGATGCCCATACTCTCCCACAGCTCTTCCAACTTTCACTCTTATTTCCCTTCAATGCATTTTCAGACTGCAGCAAGAATAATCTTCAACTAAAAGCTGGATCCCTTCTCCCTTATGCTTCAAATCTTTTAATGAGTTCACATTGCACTTAGAATGAGTGCAAGCGTCTCATCAGAGCTCATAAGGCATTGCATGGCCTGGCCTGCTCTGACCTCTCTTCACCAGAAGCATGTGCTACTACTTTCCTTCGGCAGCACTTCGGGTCATGCTAGCTGCTGTAAGAGCAAGGACCTAAAGTCTCCAGGACTAAATTCAATAGCAGTTGATGCCTTACAGTGGAAGGCAGCTGGCTCCTGACATGGTTCCCAAGAGTCCCATCTCAAAGTATTCATGCCTGTGTATAATCCTTTCCTCTTGGATGTGGGCTGAACCTAGTGACTTGGATCGAATGAATCCACCAGCCATTACTATGAAGTGGATTGCAACTCCTGGTGATCCCATGTGTATCAGAGTAGAACTATATTCTATAGACAGAGATTTTGATGGTTGGGTTTTGTTTGTTTATTTTAAATAGATGACCAAATCTTTCTTCTAAGGCACCGCTGGATGGACTTGAACCTTCAATTTCTTGGTTTTTGGTTGAGTATGTTTAAAATTTTCACCATCCAAGGATTCAATGTAATTTAAAAAGCAGTAGCATGTTACTTCCATAATTAGATTATAAAAGACTGTGACTTACATCTTGTTAGCATTTTTTCATTCCCTCGTTGATTCGTTTTTTTTTGTTCACTTTCTCTCCTGCAGCTGGAAACAGCTCTCCCTGAACCCCTCACCACCACTGAGTCTGGAGTCGATATTCACAGCTACCCGATAGGACAGGGTAGAACTGCCCCTGTTGGATTAAGAGACTATAATTCTTTATGGGGATAGAAAGTCTTATCTTTCTCGCATGGAGCAGAGGGTGGTTTTGAACTACTGATCTAATGGTTAGCAACCCAATGTATAATTACTACATCCCGTGGACAGGCTCTGGTCAATTATGAGCAAGGAACTGAGGTCCAATGTCCAACAGCCTTTGAGAAATTGAATTATGCCCAGAACTTTTTGAGTGAAATTGAAAGAAGATTCCTCCCCAATTAAAACTTCAGATAAGACCGATTCAAGCCTAGATTGAAGTCTTGTTGAGGGACCCTGAAGCAGAGAAATAAGGTAAACAGTGCCTGAAATCCTAACCCATAGAAATTGTAAGCTATTTAACCTATATCCATTCAAGCCACTACATTTGGGGTTAATTTGTTACACTCAAAACCCAAACTAACTGTCATAAAGTCGACTCCAACTCACAGCCCCCCGATATAGGGTGTTGAAGCTATAAATCTTTTGGGGAGCAGAAAACCTCATCTTTCTCTGGGGGAGCAGTTGGTAGCTTAGGACCCCCAGCCTCGTAGTTCTCAGCCCATAGTGCCACCAGATAACTAACACATACCCATAACATCCTCAATGGACAGGGGTGGTAAGGATGATGCTCTAGGCAGTTATTTAGAAACCTGGTTGACTGATGGAAACTATTATTTGCATCATATGGCTGTCAAGTTCTCTTTGAGGGCTGACATTCAAACAGTACAGAAAGAATAGGGGACTGAGAGTGAGGCTGAATTTGGCCTGTAGGTAGCACACATTACTTCTTGAATATAACTCAGTCATGTGGCCCCAACTATCTGTGTGGGTAAGGAAATATCGTGCCTGGCCAGGCAGCCACTAACCAGCCACAAATCAACACTTTGGACGGAGAACTTTGGTACAAAGACAGTGGTCTTGACATATCCCTCAGCCTGCCTTTCTCACTTACACGAACCTGACAAGTTCTCGTCTTCCCTTAGGGACTTCGCTTGTCTTTCTGTTTGAAATGCGCTTCCCTACATGGTTAGCATCCTTTCATCTTATACACATCTTAGTTTAACTATTACTTTTCCCTTTGTATAGACTTTTCTGAGTACCCTACCTAGAAAATTTCCCCAAAATACTATTTTTCATCTCAGGTCCTTTTTCTACCAGAACACCTATCATAACTAGTGATAATTGTATATGTCCATTTGCATGTCTTTAACTCTCCTGATTTGGTGGAAGCTCCCTAAAGCCAGGGACTGTGTTGGTCTTGCTCACTGCTCCAGTCTTGTACTTTGAACAACATCTGGCACCGGTTATAAGAACGCTGTAAAAAAACTGAGGTGCCACGTCTCCAGATAATCAATTGTCCAACCAGGTAAAACTTAGTCTCTTCTCAATACTTTCAGGGAAACACCTGGCCACACTACTGAGTTTGGAGAAAGGAGCTCAAGAAACAGAGGAGCACCACTGTCTTCTGGTTGAGGCAAACAAAGGACTCTGAGATTTTACTGCAAGGAGCGAGACTCCAAACACTCACTGCCAAGTCTGGCTCCCTGTGACCCTACAGGACAGGAGAGAATGGCCTCTCTGAGGTCTCCAGGGTGAACTTCTTCAGAGGAGTTGCAAGCATTGTCTTCCTCTCCACGAGAGAGACACTAGGGAGGAAAACCAGAAAGCCGGTGAGGTATCAGGCCATTGTCTTAGGTTCCCAAACTTACTTGACCTACCTCGCCCTTTTCAGGAGAAAAACAAAAGACTCAATATCTCCTGGCAATTACAAACGTTTGTACGAGAGCCCATAACCCAGGCTGAAATGTAGGTGTCTGCTTTTGCAGTCTCCCTGGATTGCTTCAGCACTGCTCAGGGGACAGTATTGCCCACTTCGAACACCGAATTAGACGATTCTGGGGGGTGCCAATGACCATGAGAAATTCTCAGAGGCAGTACTAGCACTTATGGGGCATTGTTTGCTATGGCAATTGCAATGTGACCCATAAGTCACCTTAACCTATCATTTTAACAGTGCCTATGAATGGGATCTATATTGATATACAAATGGAGCTTATGTGTGTGTGTGTGTGTGTGTGTGTGTGTGTGTAGATTCATTCCCCAGGAAAGATGGGTTTGTAGATTTACACAGACTCCCTCACTGGAGAATGGAGGTGAGTGAGAATTAAAAGGCAGATTTCATCTTGAGAATTTAAATCCCTAAGATTTCACCAAAACCTCTGTAAATACTTCTGACTATTCATGGGACATATGTGTTGGCTGCGACCTGCGTGGTTGGCAGTTTGAAACCACCAGCAGGTCCGCTAGAGCAAGATTGGTCTGTTCTACTCTCATAAACAGTTACAGTCTTGGAAACCCACAGGGTTCATGCTGGGTCAACAGTGACTTAATGGCAGCTAGTTTGTTTTTTGTTGGTCCCTGGGATGTGGAATAGTGTATGCCAAAGTTATCTGAGTTTTAAAGTTCTCAGAGATAGCAACTTACACTTTTCTCATACTCCTTTCATGTCCCAGTATTACAATTTTCACACATATGAATGTATAACTGGGGAGAGTATTTTTCAGCCCCCTTTAAATACAGGTAAGAACTTGTAACCACTTTCCAGACTGTGAAAGGTGCACAGAAATGATATATCTTATCTTGGGCTTGGTACAGGACCAACCCACTCTTCATTCCCAGTGTTTTCTTGTTTCTACTTTCTAGCTAATTTAGGGGTCAACCTCAAAAGCCATTGTTCATTGATGGTAGCAGAGTCTCTGTGAGGCAAGGCCTTTCAAGGATGGCATGCTGCAGAGAATTTCAGATGGAGATCAGGAAATCTCCCCGGGAAGAATAAGAAAACCAAATGTTAACTCAGAAGCATGCCTGTTTACTTTGAGGAGATGTACAAAGAGAAAAGTCATGCAAAAGAACATATGCAGAAGTCATTCTCTTGGAATATCGGTTCCAAGAGTCGTTGGACCAGAGGGTCTCCTTTATTGTGGGGTCCTTAGAATGGATCAGCTCATCATGAGAAGTGTGTTTTAAGTAATTTTATTGTTTTGTTTTGTTCTATTTCTTGATTTTTTTACGTGATTTTTCTATATTTGAAATATAGGATTGGTAAAATGGTGGTGACAATAACTGGATTGATGATTACCTGGGAGCATGGCGGGGGGAGGGGGGCAGGGGAAATGGGCAGTTGACAAGGAGTACAAGAAAGAAGAAAATGTTCTGAAATTGATCATAGTGATGATTGTTCAATGCTTCCTAATATGGCCAAACTATTAAATTATAAGGTTCATGGATTATATGCCAATAGGGATTAAAAAGACGCTTAGTAAGCGGGATCTCCTCTCTGTGCTGTTCACACTCCCCTTTCTGAGAGAATATTGGAGTCTTTCACAGCAGCACTTGTAGAGAGCAGTGAGTTACAGAAATGCAGTGATTCTGCCATGTGCCACTTACGCATGCTTCTAGTGTAACTTTGGGTTGTAAAAGGTGCAGGGTCATTTTCAGCCAAAGTATTTTCTCTTTTGAGAGAGTTTAGGCAAAGGTCAAGGAAGCTAGATTTTCTCATCCCCCAATATCCAGGGATGGAATAGAGAACGCCCCACCATTCCAGGATGGGATGAGAGTGGAGGCTGTGGTGTTTCTTTACTTCTCTCAGAAGTGGTTTCTTGGGAGTTACTGGACCCCCATACAAACTTTAAGGGAAGTGGCCTAAAAGTGACTTCCTGAGCATCCAGGGACATGTTGCTGTTAGCTGTCATGGAGTGCTTTTGACTCAGGGAAACCTTTTCAAACCATTTTATTAACATATAACTTACATATCATACAGATCCATAGTTTGACCATTTTTAAAAGAGTTGTGCAATCATCACCACAATCGATTTTAGAACATTTTCTTTTTTTCTTGCTCTTCTTTTCATTTTTATTAGTTCCCCACTCCCCCCCCCAATCTCTTTTTCCCTCCCCTTAAGAAGCATAGTCCAGCTATTATCTCTGTAGATTTACCTATCCTGGATTTCATATACAGGAAAATGTATGAAGCAAAAAAACCAAAACCCAACAACAAGAACAAAATACAGCCTCAATTGAAAAACGAAAAACAAGCTCCTAGCTATGGAATCGATGGCAACTCATCTTGCAGCACTGCACCAGGGAATGTCCTGCTGTGACCCGTCGTGAAAACTGACTGACTTAGTAGGAGACCTCTCCTCCCAACTCGTCGTGAAACTGCTGAGCAGGAAATTCTGCAGAGCTTTCAGCATGAGAGCAACATATACGCTACCACACACGCCAACCTGACAGATGGATAGTGGAGGGATACCATAGGCTTTGTCTATTCACAAAAAATTTGCAATGCCTCTGGAGCAGAGGTGCCGTGCACCTTCTTTTTAAGTATCACCTTATGGAGAGTCCTATGCCATACCCCCTCTTCCTTAAATAAAACACTTCAGCGTGAAGCTCAGCAGAGTCTTCGTTCAAGGATATCATTCTGAAAGTCAGCCTTGCGACGTTAGGTAAGAGGAACGAGGCTGTGTTTTTTCCATTTCAGCTCCGGGAAAGCATCTGTCTTCATCACCCTCTTCCTCAACCCATCGAAGAGTTTGTGCTAAGGAAAGACAGATGTGTCCTGCAGGTCTTCCCACCTCGCGCGATGAAGCCAGCAGCGCTTCATTCCTGGCTTGTGAACAAACAGAAAATCTCAGCTTCCATTTCACAAATACATCCATTCACTCAGACGAGAATTTTTCCTCCAGCTGAGGGAGCAAAATGCCCATTACAGTGTATTCTCCTTGTCCCCAGGCTTTAATATATCTCTGAGCAGCTCTCCTCAGCCTTCCACATTATAAAATCAATCTCTATTTAAGTAAGAGGGAGATATTTATTTCTTAATTTTTTAATAATGTATTTTGTGATTTGTTATCGCTTCAGTGTTGTATTATTTATTTATTGTGCCTATAGGGTTCACTGCCACTTGGTAATAGAGGAGCTACGGAAACTTGAGACCTCAGCAGAAATGAGTTCAGTAATACTGCTACACTCTAGGACTTCATCCAACATTAACAAAAGAACAAAAGTGCAAGGCCATGGTAACCTGGCTAACAGCATTTGGGGAGTGCTGAGAAAACCAATGCCGATGGAAATTGTAAGAGAATGGCAGGCCAGAGAAAAGTGACAAATAGATCGTCCGTTTTAAAATTCAGAGCCATTTCGCAAACTCCTTAAAACTGAATTTACTGGATTCTGAGGGTTGGTCTGTGCATGCACGCATGTGTGTTGGTTTAATGTTTTGTTTAAGAAAAAGCTGTCCAAGGACCTGATCAAATGGCACATTTTCCTTTTCCCCGTCTTCTCGTTCTTCTTGCAAATGGAACGTGCAAGGGTGGCGATGCCCACAGCTCAGGGCAGAGATGCCTTCCTTTGCCTCCCAAGACCTGCTGACACAGTACCGAACAAGAGGAAGCTCTTCCTACGGAAAACAGAGCGCCCTTCGGTTTGCTTGCTCTGACCCTTTGTTCAACCGCCTTTATTTCTTTCTCTCCCTCTCAAGGTGAAAGGAAGGAACTGCAGTGGGAAAATGTCTAATATCTATACAGATGATGTCATGAAAATTGAGGACATTTAGAGAAAAAACAGGACTTTATTAATGTGTTTAGCCCACAAGCTTTCTATACCTGTAAGACATTCCTCAAGCTCTGTTAGTAATAATTCTATCCTAATGACAATGAGTTCCAATACCCTCCAATAATCCTGAATTCTTTAACTTTCTCATTAATCCTGATGTGCACTTCAGGAAAATGATATCACGCTGAATATGCCGTTTGACATTAAGCAATAAATAAAGGCAGCGAAGGACACTTGCCCTTGGCGGAGAGATGCCATCTTTGGTCAGTCAGGCAGTCAGCCAGTCTGTCAACAACATTTATTGAGTGCCTAATGAGCGGAGGTGCTGTGAGACAAAGAGGAGACTTGGGCTCGGGCATTCAGGGGCAGCCAGGACAATGATGGAGACAGAAAAGACAGGCTTCTTCTCTGGGCAAAAGAGTCATCAGAGCAAGGACAAATCAGAAGATGGGGATGTGGCTTCTCACATTGGTTGAGCACCCACTGACCAGGGCCCCAGGAGATGTTGTTTATGCCAAGTCAGCTCTGACTAAAGTGCATCCTATATCTAACTGAAGAAAAGGTCTGGACATGCCCCCTCTTCACAATCATTGGTCTATTTGAGTCCATTGTTCACAATCATTGGTCTATTTGAGTCCATTGTTCACAATCATTGGTCTATTTGAGTCCATTGTTCATCTCATGAAGGTTGTGGACTCCAGCCACCTGTGCCTTACGTGGTCTTCACACTGCAACTCTCAGCTTCCTTAGCTGTCAAATGAACTCATATGAGCCGCCAGAGAGTAGAAAAGCCAGTGTTTTTTAGCTGGTCACTTTACCACACAGGAGGCGTGGCGACCTGGGGAATTAACAAGGGAGAGGAAGGGAAGTGAATGCTTCTCACTCCTTCAGGTTCATGAAGAAAATACAGGATTTTGAATGTTCGAAAATGAAAGGCAGAGATACGGAATTATTATTTTCAAACTGGTTAAGGAGATTATAAAGGAACCACATATGCACATTGGATTTTAGCAAATGCTCAGTCCTGTTATGTCTGCGTGACTTGTGCCAGTGAAAGCAAATTCTTAGCTGGATGCCTGTGCCATCCAGTCACTTCTCAATCGCCCGGCAGGACAGAACCTGCTGACTCTCCGTTCTGTTTTCCCCAGCGTGGGGGACGGAAAGCTTAAGAGTGCCTCGTTAATGGGTGGAAGACGGTCCTTCATTCCCTATGTATTATGGGGACGTATCCACAAAGAGAGAGGAGATGAGGACACTCTTGTTGTAGAGATGACTCTTCCAAGATATGCTTGCTGGCAACATCCTGGTGCCCTTTGGGGATGGCAGCACCGAGAGAACGTTCATTGACCTTTGTGAATGGATAAGAGTTGTGCAGTCTTTCACAGTAGTGCTATGAAGCTATAGAAACTGGTGGCAACTGTAGACTCAATTAGCTAGTTGTACTCATTCTTAACAAAAGCCCAAATAAAACTTTTTATTTTAGTCATTTTATTGGGGCTCATACAACTCCTATCAAGAGATATAGCATCTGGGGTCTTGAAGGTAAACAAGCGGTCATCTAGCCCAGAAGCAACAAAGCCCACATGGAAGAAGCACACCAGCCTGTGTGATCACGAAGGGTTGAGGGGATCAGGTATCAAGCACCAAAGGGGGGGGAAATCATATCATCACAAATGAGGGGAGCACACGATGGGGACCCAATGCCCATCTGTAGGCAAATAAAAATTAAACCTTTATTTTCCTTTTCCCTTTTTCTCATTCTCATTCAAGTAACTGACTGAGTTGGAGTTGGTAAGGTTGGAGGAATGTGTTCTTATTAGACAATTAAGCCTCAGGCAAACCCAAACCCAGTACCATCAAGTCGATTTGGATCCATCTTGACTCTAATCAGAGTTTCCGAGGTTATAAATCTTTATGGGAGCAGATATAGCCTCATCTATCTCTCTGAACCATCAGCCTTATGCATATCACAGCATAACTCTCATGCAAGGGCTCAGAGACCATTAAAAAGATGTATATGTGTAACATAGCCATATTGATCCCCTGACAGACATATGGGTGTACTTACTCTTAATTTCCAAGGAAAATCCTTCCAAATCAGATGAGAAGAGATTAAGTTTCAGTGTCAGTATATCATTCACCCACTTAACAAACTATGGGTCAGAGACAATCCCAAGACTAGGGATTGAGAAAGGATGGTCTTCTCCGGACTTCATGAAGCTTCTTCTATGGTGAGGGATATGTATAAACAAGCACATAGAACATAACGTGACACCTGTTCATGGCGGTCGGATGCACAAGGGAGCATGGTGGTCCAGAGAAAGGCCACCTTTCTTGGAAAACATGCACACAGTGGTTCTAGGAAGTGACTTTGGGCAAACATTCTGAAACAAAGCGAGTGACTTAATGGTTTATGTTCGGTCCCATTGCAGTTTAGAAGCGCATGGTCTTGCTCAATAGAGGTATAGGCACTCTTTGGCTAATACAGGGGAATGCCTGAAAACAAGGATGGAGAAGAAGCTCGAGGGTCAGCTCGAGGTTGTTCAATAACCGAGTGTGCACCGTTCCCAATCCCATCGCAGCTCGCCTATCCAACTGGACGTGGAGAAATCCGCACAAGATCCTGGGGGCACATCATCAGGACACGCTCCTCGGAAGGCTGAGAGGTGTCGTAGCCAGAACAGCAAAGGAAGGACAAGCACTAATGAGGATCGCAAAGTCAATAGGAAGGGCATAGATAGGCATATTACGCAATATACTCCTCAACTTCAGAGTGAATTTTCATCAGCTGAATCATTATTTCAATGGATTTGGAAATTTGGCTTATTAGAATAAGTCCATGAATAAGATCTAAGCATCCTAGTTTGAATTAAGGAAGGGTACTCACTTCAAATTTATCCAGATTTTAAAAAACCAGGGCATCACTAGAAGCAATGATAAGCAAAATGAAAGGAGACAAGAAGCTGAGGGTGCTAACACTGCTTTATTCCCCCCTCAGATCATTTCAAACATGATAATAATGGAGCTGGTACAATAAATACATATGTCCTTATCACGCAACCTCAATAATTTCATTAGTTCATGAGCAAACTTGTCTCATTTATCCTCCACTTCCCCCACCGCCCCAGGAGTTCAGACTGTAATTTTGAAAGGGAAACCAGCACCAGGCACAGCAAGGAAAGAGAGTGGTAAGCAGGAAGAATCTATGCCAATTGTGAGGCTGTGCCAGGTGGCACCAAGTGAAGCGGCAGCATATGTGGGATTCAGCTTATTTGTTCCTCTGTCGACTCCCTGCTTTTGTTTCTGTGTAGTGCTTGCAGGGATAGGGTTCCAGCACAGGTTTCAATGGTTTTCACTCTAATGAAGGACATTGTCTGAAAAGAAAAAGGGCAGGGGGGGTAGGGGCAAAGGGTGGACAAGAGGTGGAAGAAGAAAGGAGGGCCTGAAGATGCGGCACAGTGATAAGGCTTTTAAGCGACCAACTTAGTCCTTGGAAGGCTGGTAGACTTAGCCCACCTCAGCCCTTTCCTTCCTTCTGATGTCCAACCGAGCCATCAGTTCCGTGATCGTCCGTTGTCTCTTTTGATTCCACGTTTCTTCAAATGCTGTCACTCAGCTTGGAATGTCATTCTCCCCTTGAACCTACCCATGGCCTCCTCGCTCGGTCTCAGCACTTCTACCATTTCCACCAGGAGATCCCTGTGAACTCCAAGTCTAGGTGTAGGACCGTCCCAGATCATCCGACAGCATCCTTCACCCAGTCCCTCAAGAGAAAGTCCCACATTCTTGTTTGGCTACGCTCTGAATTCCCCGATAGTTAGTGGGGCTCATAAGGGTAGGCGTGTGATTGGGTGGAAGTTGTATACTCAGTGTGCGCTAAATTCTCACCAGAAAAGTAGATGCTAACTGTATTTTTAATGAATGTATAAAAAATGAAACTGAATACACAATCTGTGGGTTATGTACATTCTGATAGTAGGGAAATAACCCAGGGCTCCCTTTGTGGGAATTGCACGATAGACCACTCTGTTTTGAGAATGAAGCCATCCTCAAACCTAAGCACATTGATTGACAAGCAGAGCATGCACTGAAGTTCAGTTCTCACCGAACTCTTCCAGAATCCTTGTGAAGTTAACAACCTGCCCAAGCTGATGCAGCTGACTTGGGCACAACGTTTATACCACTGGCTCTTAACTCTGGCCACGTGTTAGAACCACCTGGGGAGCTGTTTGAAAATACCTATGGACAATTCCAGTCTCAGAGATTCTGGATCAATTGATCTTGGGCAGGCACTGTTGTGAACCCTAGTGGCACAATGATTAAAGTGCTCAGTTGCTAACTGAAAAGTCAGTGATTCAAACCCACTGGCTGCTTTGTGAGTAAAAGATGTTGACAGTCTGTTTCCATACATGTTACAGCGTTGCAGACCCTGCAGGACAGTTCTACTCTGTCCGACAGCATAGCTAGGGTTCAGTGGCAATGAGTTTGGTTTTGTTTGGTGGGAATGAGGGCATACTGGTTTATTTTTAAAGAAATCTAGGCATTCCAATGTCCAGTCCAGGTTGAGAGCTGAAGTTAGGCTTATGGTGGTGAATATTCCAAATTAGTCTCTAGTGCACATGTGTGTTTACATCATATAGGTCTGCCTAGAGATACTGATAGGGTTCAATACTGAGCTAAATGCTGATGCTAACACCGATCATTGACACTTCTAGATGTATGATCAGGAGACTACTCCCAGATGTTAAGGCATCCCCCCCACATTGAGGAGGACACTGACCCAGAAGTGGAGCATCACAATGCAGGAGCAGGGCTTCTGAAGTGAAGTCCTTGCCCAGCCCAAACCTGACTGTGACCTTGACAAAGTTACTCAACAATCCCTGCTTCAGTTACCTTGTCTGTGCTTTATTGTTAAAGTAATGGTATGTGCCTCCTTGCCAGAAATGTCATGAGATTTCATGAGCAAATAATTGTAAAGTGTTTCATAAATATAAATGGTTGTGCAATTGCTAAATAGTCTCCTCAGAAATCCAGGCTATGGGTGTTCATTTGTTGTTGTTGTTGTTTTTAAAGCACTATGCATTTGACTTATGCCTACAAGACAGCATTTGCCTAAAACCCCTTTCTTATATGGTATTCTCTTTGATTTATTCTCTTTCACTCTGCAAGCACACAGCCTGACATATGTATAAAGGATTTGCAAGCAAAATCACTTAATGCATTGCATTTCCTTTGTTGTGACTGTCTTATCACGAACTGTTATAGTTGTCACTTATTCTCAGAATTGTTTGTCTAGTTTTCGCTCAGGCTTATAAATACTCACCTTGGACATGGTTTATAGACAGTGTGGGGAAAACAAATACATATGCTAGAATAGTCAACTCAGATTTATTGTTACTTGAGGTAGGGGGGAAAAAAGAAAAGAAAGGAAACGGCTTAAAGGTTTAATGTGTCCTTGATAAGCTATAATGCAGCCTGCAAGATGCAAGTAAGTGGTTTCTATTTACTCTCCTGGGCAAGCTTGACATTTATGGTTTCAACCCTTCTCAGTACTTCTTTGGTAGGTTATACCTTTCCCGGAAGGACAGATCTCAAAGTACAATTTCTAAGAATATTGTTATCGGTGGATTGGGGACTTTAACCAAATGTCTACTGTGGAGGAATGCAGGGGCTCAAGAATTTGAGTGTTTGTTGAAGGTTGGTTTGGTTGCTGACATACCTTGGGCTTTGACAAATTTTTAGGTAGAAAACCTCAGCATCCTCAAATCAGCTGACAACAACCTTCACTCCAGACATCAATGTGGTGCAAGAGTTAACAAGCTCAGCAGCATACCAAAAGGTTGGAATTTCAAGTCTATCCAGACATGCCTTGGAAGAAAGGTCTGGGGATCTACTGCTGAAAATGAATCACTGAAAAAAACCTATGGAGCACAGTTCTACTCAGACAAACATGGAATTGCCAAGAGTTGGAGCTGGCTCAATGGTGGCTAGAACTGGAATTCTAGAAGACAACCATCCAGGATTCTAAAGAGCAATGGAATGGATACAGTCTGTGGTGAAGACCGGATGTCAAAGCCAGAAGCCACATCCCACCAGCCTTCACCAGCAAAGGTGTGGTGTCCTTTGGAGTCAGAGGGCTTGGCTTTTCCTTCACATTCTGAGGCTTTGGGATTTCCTGAATCTGTAAGTGAGGATGCTAATACCCAATAGGATTATTATTTTTTTAAATCATTTTATTAGGGGCTCATACCCATAGGATTATTCTGAAGATCAATGAAATGACCTATGTGAACCGTCTAACCCCATATCATACACATAGAAGGAATTCCTCAAAGATTTTCCAAATAGCATAAGATCCAGGACCTCTAATCAAAAAGAAAAAGTAAATTAAAAATTAGAGATGGTCTAATGTACTGGAAAAGAAATGCCTGCCCCCAAACCCACTCTCCGTCCCAAACAACAACAACAACATAAAAAACAATGGGCTTTGCTTGCAAAAGAGTTGTATACCTCTCTCTACCACTAACTAAATATGCGTCCCTGGGTCAGTCAAACAACCTGTCCCAACCGGATTCCCTCCCAGAGAAGGGGGATAATGGTACCACCTCAGAGAGTTGCTCAAAGGATTACATGAAATCACTGAAGTGCATCCCTGGGAAAATTAAAGGGTGGGATAGAGTCAGTGGTACTGGTTTGCACTGACGGGTTTAGGAAATGCCTCTTTGAAAAGATTGCAATGGATGATGGGTTGTAGATTTAAAAGGAAACAAACAAATAATGGTAGCTTTACAGACCAATGGACTCTCTGTGGACTAAACATGGGGCGATGTATTACTAGCTACTTTTTTTGTGGTCGCAGATATACAGATCAAAAACGTCATATAAGGCTGGCGTTTCTCTCAGCTAAAATATTACACAACAGCACTGATGAAGGCCCGTTGAGCCACTTTCCCCTTGTAGCATGTTAATAGGTTAAGTTTCCTTCACGATTACTAATTTTATATGACTTCACGGGATGATTACATATTTATGTATTATTTATTATGCAAATCTAGCATGATACATTATTTAAAGCCATATTAAGAGTATGTATTATTTATGATCGAACTGTATTAATATATATTACTTCAAGTAGCTTTGGCTAGGGCTTTCCATCCCCCCACCAGTGGATCACTGGTATTGGATGTTAGTATTCCACACAAGCATCAATGCAGCTCTCCTTTCGAGGAGATTGCCCTCAAGTTCTCTACCAGTGCCACTTCTACAGAGCCATTGTCCTTTAAAGAACTCTACCATTAAAAGCAAAGACTATAGGAGCGCTCGGGGCTGTGGTTAGATAGTGCCACTCCTTTGAAAAGTTATAAAGAAAGAGGTTTGCCATTTGAATTTCACATTTTTTTTCTGTTAGAAACCTCCACTCCTAGACCATTCTCTTTGCTATGCCAGCAGAAAGCAATCAGCTCGATCTGAGTCACGATAAAATGGACTATCAGTTACAATGTGTGCAAACCTGGAAAGCAGTGCCTTGAATCCTGGGAATAGCTACACTACTACTTAACAGGGAGTCCAAAGGGAACGGTGTTGAGGCTTTGTGGTTCAAGTGATGCTTTTGTTCTTTCTGGTGGCGTAGTGTTTATGAGATGGGCGGCTAACCTCAAGGTCAGCAGCTGGAAACTGCCAGCTGCTCCTCAGGAGAAAGATGGGGCTTTCTACTCCAGTAACTGGCAGCAAACCCCAGGGGCGGTTCTACATTGTCCTATAGAGTGGCTATGTGATGTAATCAAATTGATGACATTGAGTTTGAGTTTTTGATCTTCCCAAATCACAGTTGACCCTTGAACAACATGGGAAGCTAAGAGGGCATTGACCTCTTATAGAGCTAAAAACAAACAAACAAAAAAGGGTGTAAAATTTGCACAGTTGACCTTTGAACAACATGGGTTTGAATTTCTCTGCCCTACTTATAGGATCACTATGAGTTGGAATTGAGTTGCAGTGAGTTTGAGGTTTTTTTTTTGTCCCCCTGTAGATGCAAGATGGCTGACACAGATACAAGCATTCAGTCCAACCTCAAAACTTCTCAAGGACAGAACACAGGGGTGGGAAGAGATACAAAGAAGCCTTTATCCTGTCTCCAGCCCTAGGTCTCATCTGGGCGAAAATATTTTTCACAAATCCCTCAGTAGCTTATGCCACGTGCTGACTTCTTAGCCAAATCATTGGCAACGAATAATCGAGCTACATGTAAAATAAATGAGAACATAAAACAAACAGTTTTATTTCCCAAGGCGTGGAACACTCCCATCTAAACAAAATTTGAGTTTATGTTATCAAGAAAAAAGAAATAACACCTATTAGATGGGTAGCCAAAACTATCTGTCACTTGGTCCGGGGGTTTACTGCACCATCCTTCACGATAAACGTTACATTTGAAAAAGGATTGAGATTTGTAAAGGACCTAGATGGAATGTCAATTTTCTGCCAAGATGGAGTAGCATGGACCAGATTTACTTTCCCACCAAAAAAAGGGAATCACACATTTTTTTTTTGTTCTTAGTAGTATATTATAGTCTGCAATAGCATCATAAAAAGTTAGAAATATCGGAACAATTACCAATATTTGACACAGAGATATCAAGTGAGCACAAACAGTTGGAAGTATGTCACTGACAGCCTGACTCACTTCCAGGTTGCCACACACCTTCAATTTGTAAAAATTCATATCTGTGGAAAATAATAAAGTGAAAGTCAATAAAATGAGGCATGTCTATGTATGTTAGAAGAACAAAGTTAAAAGTATAATAGCAGTTTTTAAAACTAAATAATTTCTTATATAAGAATTAATACCAAACTAGTCTCCCAAAAAGATAAAAAATTGAAAAAGTCCCCAAAGTGCAACTACTGCAAGATGATAGTCCGCTCCATTTCCCTACCATCCCCTCCCCCCACCCCTTCCTTGAGTATATTCCCTCATGTCTCTGGGTTCTACGGTGAATTGCTCTAGTGTCTTACACTCATGAAAGTTCGAGGAAATGTGTCATGCAGTGGTGGGTGGATTTCAGTCCAAACTCTGTAAAGCAGGCAGGGGGTATGCCTGCCTGAAACTCTGGGGCCAGAGGATGCACTCCAGTCCTGGCTCTTTGTTGGTGCTGAGATCACACCCCCTGATTCTTAGCGCACTCATTTTACATGCAGCAGGATGGCATTTCAGGGAATTCTGATGACAATTACTCAACAGGAAAAGCCTATCAGTATCTCCCCCCTTCCTTCTTACCAGACCCAGCAAGGACAAGTTGTTTGGTGGAAGTTACATGAAGTAATCAAATTTCACCCACGTGTAATAATCTATTCTCCACCCTGGGACTATGTCTTATTTATGCATAAATGATCTGGGGCCTCTGGTAAGATGTTTCCAATAGGCCTCCTATTAATCTTAATGAGTCACATTCCCCCCACCCCCAGGCCACTCCAGAAACAGTGCTCTTTCTCCTCTCAGCTGTAGTATAGAATTCTTTACATCCATTGTAAGTAATAATGATTAAAACTAACCATTAAGCAATGAGGTCTGATATATACCTTGTACTCAGATCAGAACTCAGTCTCATCCATTCTATTTACTATCAGATAATCCCTCCAATATGGGACCACAGCCACAGGTATATGAAACCCAGAGCTATTATATATCACATAAGGAATTATGGCTAGAAGATCCATATTACTCAAGTATAACTCACTTATATTGTTTAAGATAAAGGTAAAGAAGTTTATTAAGACTTGATGCAATTCAAACCAAGGAGTAGCATGGAACACGAGAAATAAAATCAAATAGTCCATTGCAGCAGCAAAGCTACAAACACATTTTTATCGAGTTAATAAGGAATTTTAGTTTGCAATATTTTGATTGAAGAACATGCCATTAGAGACGTGAAAGGCGAGACAGCTGAAAGGAGGGCTTGTACTAGAGTTGGTCTGAAGAATATATATGTAGGTTGTAGGGATTGGTTACAACATATCATTGCAAAAGTAGGTGCTTTTTAGGGAGCTTCAGGGGAGTCACCAGAATGTCACCAAATGTCCTTTTCAAATCAAAAGATGTTAAGACAGCCCTCAGGCACACATGTTCTTGGCATTTGTTAGTGTTTGAAATTTCTGACAAGAGCCTTGTATCAAGACCCTCAACAAGGGTATACTCTTTCCACATCTGTGTCTGACCACAAAGAAAAACATTTATTTAACTGCATCCGTAAGTTTGTTTAAAAGTCAGTATGCATTAAAGAAGCAACTTAAAGAACTTTCAAAGAAATCTGAACTGATGTCAACAGTAAAGGAGTGAGGCTGCGGGACCCAGCTTCCCAGAAACCAACGGCTTCAGAATTTGGGACCTCATGCATTCATTCCTTCTGATCAAGGGTCTTATTTAAAATTAGTTGATCACAGTTAGGTTTGTGTGTTTTCTTTTGTGGAGACTGAATAATAGCTCTTTTTGATGGGCCCTGCTTTAAAGACAAGTCTTTAAGATAGTAGACCTTTTTAGATAGCTGGCCACCATCTAAGGTCTTCATCTTGCTCTCACATGTACTCACTCAGTTTTCAGTGGTTGTCCTGTGAGGGTAAATGTGGAGCATGGGCAGATTGGATGAACGACTTGGCATGTGGGTCGGTTCCAACCCAAACTCACTGCCATCGAGTCGATTCCAACTCATAGCAACCTTCCTAGACAGAGTAGAACTACTGCCCTGGGTTTCCCAGACTGTAAATCTGTACAGGAATAGAAAGCCTCATCTTTCTCTCTCAGAACAGCTGGTGGTTTCAAACTGATGGCCCTGAACACCTGAGCCCAATGCATAACCTACTGAACTTAAAAAAGAATTCAAGCCTACCTATGGAATATATTGGCTAAATACATAATCCATTTCATGAACAGCATGTTTGTTAGATCAGATTAGAAGTAAATTTCATGGAACATTTGATAGTTCTAATAACAATGAAAACTACAAAATGTATCATTAATCTAGTTACTAGTGCAGATCTAATCCAAGAGTTCGTATCCCTAGGCAAGCAGTTAAAGACATTAAAGGAACTCGGGTCCGTTTGGGCACTCATGGAGTCCCTGGCCGATTTGGTTAATATCTTGTTACACTTTATCAGATGTAGAAATCCAAGTGCAGCAGGAACTATTCGCAATCGCATAAACTCTACTCTATTGAGCTAAAGGAGATCTAAAGTTATTTTGTTGTCTAGTACAACCTTGGTAAGGGAATGTTAAGGTATGTCTTCAGTTGGCATAGTATTTTCATAGTCTCAGATAGGCTGAGGATGGCATGTTCCAATCTCACAACTCTATAT
Source organism: Echinops telfairi (assembly GCF_000313985.2). Taxonomy (NCBI): domain Eukaryota; kingdom Metazoa; phylum Chordata; class Mammalia; order Afrosoricida; family Tenrecidae; genus Echinops; species Echinops telfairi. The sequence continues at coordinate 90,541,195 of NW_022111373.1, forward strand.
AAAGTGACAAAGAATCATAAAAAGAACTATCTTAGGCCAGGATTTACATTAAGTGTAATTCCATTATTTTTGCCTTGTTCATCACTGATGATCTTGTTTTTCTTTAAAAACAATTTTTAATCCATGGTCCACTATATACGGCCATTATATAAACAGAGAATTAAACAAACCTCAAGTGTCCCTCGGGTACCCTAGGGCAGCGTGTGTCCCATCCGCTCATCTAGGCAGGTCATGTTCAAGTGTGGGGTTCAAAGTTTTTGTTTCTTCTTAAGTAGACTGATCTCACACATACAAAAGAGACCCATAGGTGCAAACAAGAATACTGTTATGGTTAGAATATTGAGAAAAAGAATAATCTGGTTTGCTTCGTCAAAATCATTGTTCAGTGAGGGAATTATGATAAATGAACAATCCTCCTAACGCTTATTGCTCCTTAACATGGGAGCAAGATGGGTTTCTTGTTTATTACCAAAGAGCACAAGTGTCATTTAATATTGGCCATTAGCAACGATAGGAATAGAACATCGATGGGCATACGTAATTTTGCGGTGTGTTCAAAAGAAAGAGAAATAAAACAGAATACTGAAGAGTAAGCAGGGAAATTAGATGGGTACTATAGTTTAACACAACTAGCTCTTTTAATATTAGCATTACAGTCATTATGGCAGGGGGTACAAAACTGTAACCTTTCATTACATTTGCCATGGAGTCAGAATTCAAATCCAGTTTGTGGTAAGAAGTGACAAATGGAACCTTTTGTTACCTTGCCTGGGTTAGCTATGTTGTTGTTAGGTACCTTCGAGTTGGTTGTGATCCATGGCGACCCTATGCACAACAGAATGAAACACCGTCCTTTCCTCACATTGTTTCTAAGCTTGAGCCCATTTCTGCAGCCACTGTGTAAATCCATCTTATTGAGGGCCCTCCTCTATTTACAAAGCACAATGTCCTTCTCTAAGGACTGGTTTCTCCTGACAACATGCCTAAATATGCGAGATGAAGTCCCACCATCCTTGCCTCTAAGGAACATTCAGGCTATACTTCTTCCAAGATACGTTAGTTCGTCCCTTTGGCAGTCCATGGGGCTTTCAATATTCACCAGGACTATCATTCAAATGCATCCATTCTTATTTTGTCATCCTTATTCAATGTCCAATTTTTACATGCATAGGGGGCAATTGAGTCAGGCGCACCTTAGTCCTCAAAGAAACATCCCTGCTTTTCACCATTTTCAACAGGTCTTGTGCAACGGGTTTACCCAAAGTAGTCTGGCATTTGATTTTTTAACTGCTCTGTCCATGTGCATTGATTGTGGATCCAAGCAAGGTAAAAATCTTTTATAACTTCAGTCTTTTCTCCATTTATCATGATGTTATCTGTTGGTCCATTTGTGAAGAATTTGGTCTTCTTTACATTGAGCTGTAATCAATACTGAAAGCTGAAATCCTTGATCTTCATCAGCAAGTGTTTCAAGTCCGCCTCACTTTCAGCAAGCAAGGTTGTGTCATCTGCATGTCACAGGTTGCTAAGAAGCCTTCCTCCAATCCTGATGCCACACTCTTCTTCATATAATTCAAGTTCCTTGACTACCGTGTATACAAATCTGGGATGAACCTCTGGCAGCTCCCTGTCAATGTACTACTGCAACCATGTTTGGATGATCTTTTGCAACATTTTACTTGCATGTGTTATTATTGTCATTGTTCTATAATGTGAGCATTGTGTTGGGTCACCTTTCTTTAGAATGGGTACAAATCTGGATCTCTTCCAGGCAGTAGGCCAAGTAACTGTTTTCTAAATGTCCTGGCATAGATGAATACATGCTTCCATTACTTCATAAGCTTGTTGAAACATTTCAATTGGTATTCCACCAATTCCTGAAGCCTTGTTTTTGACTTATGCTTTCAATGCAGTTTGAATTTCTTCCTTCAGCACCATGGGTTCTTGCACATATGCTGCCTCCTGAAATGGAAGCATACTGACTAGTTCTTTTGGGGACAGCACTCTGTGTATTCTTTCCATCTTCTTTTGGTATTTTCTGCTTCATTCAATACTTTGCCCATAGAATATTTCAAGATTGCAACTCAGTTTTAATCACCCCCCCCCACCCCCCCAGTGCTTTCCGTTTCAGATAGCTTCTTCCTTTTGGTTTTCTAACTCTGGGTCTTTGCATATGTCATTATCATCTTTGACTTTATCTTCTGGAATAGCAGTTTTCTGTTCAGCTTTTGGACTTCATTATGTCTTCCACTTGCCTTAGCTTACCCTACTATTAAGAGCAAATTTTAGCATCTCTTCTTTTTTAATTAAACAGTCATTTAATTAGGGGCTCTTACACCTCTTATAATAATCCATATAGCAATTGTATCAAGCATATTTGTACATATGTTGCCATCATTATTTTCTAGATGTTTACTTTCTACTTGAGCCTTTGGTATCAGCTCCTCTTTTTTCCCTCCGTAACCCCCTCCCACACTCGTGATCCCTTGATAAATTATAAATTATTATTATTTTCATATTTTACACCAACCGTTGTCTCCCTCCCCCCACAGTTTCTGTTGTTCGTCCCTCTGGGATGTGTGTGTATGTGTGTGGTTCTATGTCGATCACTGTGCTGAGCTTCCCCTTACTTTCCTCCTCTCCCCACCTTCCCCCTACCCTCCTGGTATCCCTACTCCCATTCCTGTTCCTGGATTCCATGTGCCATGAGCTCTTATCTCTTATCTGTACTTGTGCATATGCTCTGGTCTAGCCTGCAGTGAAAGGGTCATGATAGTGGGGGGTGGGGAAGACACAAAGAACCAGAGGAATATTGTATATTTCATCGGTGCTATACCACGCCCTGGTTGACTCATCCCTTCCTTGTGACCCTTCCGTGAGTGCATGTCACATTGTCTACAGATGGGTTTTGGGTCTCTGCTCTGACCCACCTCATCCTCAACAATATATTTTGTTTGTTTGTTGGGGGCCTTCTGATGCCTGTTGCCTGATCCTATTGACACCTAATGATCACACAGGCTGGTGTGCTTCTTCCATGTGGGCTTCTTGCATTTCTGCTAGATGGCTGCTTGTTTATCTTCAAGCCTCTTAGACCTCAGATGCTATAATTCTGATAGCTGAGCACCATCAACTTTCTTCCTCACATTGTCCTTACGCACCTGTTTTGTCTTCAGCAATTGTGCCAGAAGTGTGAGCATCACAATTTGCCAGATGATTAGAGCAAAGTTCTTGCGTTGAGGGAGAGCTTGAGCAGAGGCTCAAAGTCCATCCACTACCTCCGTGTATTGCCATATAAACATATGTACATAGGCCAATACCTCTATTTTTATGAATGAATGTATTTGCATATGTACACACCTGAGTTAGTTAATTGTGCCAACCTGGCCGATAATCACATGTGGGGCTAATTGAAAGGCGGAGGGATAAATGGGTGGTGA
>NW_022111373.1:90545929-90561233 GCF_000313985.2 Echinops telfairi
GAAATTAGTGCATCTTGATTGCATGTTTGCTTGATTTCAGATTGAAGCTTTGGTAGAATTCTCTGATTTCATCACTAGCTGTATTGGTTGGTACATACATTGCAATAATAGTTTATTGGATTTCTTTGAATTTGGATAGATACAACCCTGTCACAGACAGCATAGTGCTTCAAGACATGCCTTGCAATGTCCATTTTGAGCATGAATGAAGCCCCATTCTTTTTTATTGTATCTCTCCAGGTTTAGTAAACCATATGATTTTTCTGATTACAAACGGCCAATTTCAGCTCACTAATGCCTAAGATATTGATATTTATACATTTAATTTCATTTTTGTTGACTTCCAATTTCCTAGATTCATACTTCATACATTTAAATTTCTGATTATTAATTGATGTTTACAGCTGAGGTTCTCATTTTGTGTTGTGCCCCATCAGCAAATAGTGACCCTGAAGGCTTTACTCCCACGAACTTTATTCAATTCATGTCATTATGGTCAACTGTACTTTGAAAAATCAGCTCCTCCTCACTCACATATCAAGTGACTTCTGACCTGAAGGGCCCATCCTTTGGCACGATCTCTGACAATGTTCTGCTTCCATTTATTAAGCCTTCACTATCTGACAGTGTTTCTGCTCTATTCCTAAGTTTTACAGTGGCTACTTCCTCCAAAGTGGACAGCCTAGTCCTTCTTCATAGCCTGTTCTTCGTCTGGAAGCTCCACCGAAACGGATTCACTTTGGGTGACCTCGCTGGCATTTGAAATACCAGTGAAATAACTTTGAGCAACACACAAGTCATCCCAGTATAACAAACTGACAGGTATGAGTTGGATATACTAATGGATACATTATCAAGACATGAATTTTGAGAAGTTATGCAGAACCCTAAGTAGACCTAGGAAGAATTTCATAGTGAAGAAACACGATGCAAAAATAATACAATAAAGCAAATAGCATTAAAAATAGCTATATAAAATAAATTCCTTCAGATGCTAGCATGGGAATGAAGGAAGTTTAAATGGTATATTAATGTAAACAGGAAGGTAGTGGGCAGAATACTAATAACGTAGTCAATAAAGTCTAATTTATGAAGGAACTTGTATTTAAAAATTAGAAATTTGGGTGCACAAGGAAAGAATAAAATGTCAAAACAAAGAACAATGCTACAGGATCTAATATTAACTACCATGAGAATACTAATTAGCAAGAATTAAAGGCCAACAATCCATCAAGTGAAGCAGGTTACCTGAAATCTCGGTTGGAAGGTCCTGGGATCAGCTTTTTACCCATGAGGTTTTCTGCTTCTGGTCAGTAAGAGGCAGCAGCTGACTCTCAAATCTCTAGTGGGCTCACAGGTCTATGCCGGGAAGTTTCTTTGCATCTCTTAAACTGAATAAGTTTAGCAACATAGGGACTGATGAAAAGAATTAAGTAAGGTCCCTTCTAATAAGGCTTAAAGAATCTGTCAATCACCCACGAGGATGCTCAGCTTATTAAGAAGCTCAAGTTGTTATTTATCAAATGCATCTTGAATTTGATAATGATAATCTCTGGAATATGCAATTGGTGGCTGGCAATATTTTAAAAGACCGAGCAAGCTGGGTAATACTGTTGCTGTGGGTTAGCTGCAGTCGAGTTGGCCCTCACTCATGGCAATCTTACACACAACAAAACATTGCCTAGTTCTGTGCTATTCACAGTCATTTTTAATTTTAACTGATTTGTGCAGCCACTGTGTCAATCCATCTCCTTAACAGTCCTCCTCCTTTTTTTTTTTTGCCCCTCCAGTTTGCCAAGCAGCTTGTCCTTTCCCAGGAACTCGTCCCTTCTGACAGCTTGCCCAAAATATGTGAGAATAAGTCTTCTGAATATAAGCAAAATTTGAAGGTTTATAGGCCCCCAAGGAGTCCTGGAGGTGTAGTGGGTTGTGCATTGAACTTGCTAACCACAAGGTTGGCTTCAAAAGTACCAGCCACTCTATAGGAGAAAGAGATCTCCAGGTAACAATTTCACTTGAGATGAGACCGAAACAGTATAGGCCTGTGTTAGTCTAGGTTGACTAGAGAAATAAATTCATAGACACTCATATGTGTGTAAGAGAGAACTTTATATACAATAGTAATTGAATATTGAGAAAACAGCCCAGCCCAGTCCAAATCAAGTCCATAAATTTGATATTACCCCATATGTCTACAATAGTCCATAAATTCTTCTTTAGACTCACACAGCCATGCAATGACTCCAAATGCAGGAAGATCACAGACCAGTGGGTGGAAACTATTGTAGATCCAGTGGCAGTGGAAGCATCTCAGCGCTGGCAGGGGTAGCTCTTCAGCTCCAGGACTCCAGAATAACTCCATATGTATTGTCGACACTACTGTCTCCCAGGGAGTGAGCATGTGTCCTGCCTCCAGGGAGCTATTTAACTTCTTAGTGACTCCAAATGAGGTCATCAAGCTGCGAACTGATTGACAGGCTAAACACCACCCCTTCACAGTTACAGTTTATGTAACTGTATGTTTATGGTAGTTACAGATTATGTAACTACCACAAGTCCTGATATGCAATTAAACCAAGAGGAGGACCTTTGTTTACAGTCAGCTTAAAGACTCACACAGGTTAGCCAATTTAATTTTAATTATGCCATTAAATTCTTCAACTAAACCAGAGGACCATAAATGATAGAGATTACAACCACTGGATTTTGCAGATTTTTTCAAAAAGTGTTTTAGTCACAAAGATAGCTATAACGTTGAAGCTAGGGAAAGTTTCAACTCAATGAGAAAGCATGTTTTTTAAAATTAAATAATCATTTTATTAGGGGCTCATACAACCCATCACAATTTGTACATATGTCATTTGTGTCCAGCACATTAGTACATATGTTGACTTCATCATTCTCACAACACCCACTTTCCACTTGAGCCCTTGGTATCAGCTCATTTTCCCCCCCTCCCTCCTAAGCCCCCCTCCCCCTGAACCCTTGGTAATTTATAAATTATTCTTATTTTATCATATCTTACCCCATCCAATGTCTCCCTCACCCACTTCTCCGCTGTCCATCCCCCAGGGAGGAGGCCATATGCAGGATAACAAGCCATCTGTTACCCCTTTCTCCCTCACCTTCCCTCCACCCTCCCACTATCACCACTCTCTCCACTGGTCCGGGGGGTTCATCTGTCCTGGTCTCACTGTATTTCCAGTTCCTGTCTGTGCCAGTGTACATCCTCCAGTCCAGCTGGATATGTAAGGTAGAATTGGGATCATGGTAGTGGGGGGGGGAAGCATTTAATAACTAGAGGAAAATTGCATATTTCATCGTGACTGCACTGCACCCCGATTTGCTCCTCTCCTCCCCGCAGCCCTTCTGCAAGGGGATGTCCAATTTCCCCCGGATGGGCCCTGGGTCCCCACTCTGCACTCCCCCTCATTCACAATGTTATGATTTTTTTGGTCTTTGATGCCTGATACCTGACCCTTTCGCTGCCTTGTCATATTACAGACTGGTGTGCTTCTTCCATGTGGGCTTTGTTGTCTCTCAGTTAGATGGCCCCTTGTTTATCTTCCAGCATGTGGGACCCCAGATTCTGTGTAATTTGACAGCTTGGCACCCTAAGCTCTCTTCACCGCATTTGCTTATGTACCCGCTTTGTCTTCAGCATTCATGTCGGGGTAGACTGGTGTGCGTCTTCCTTGTGGGTTTTGTTGTTTCTTAGCTAGATGGCCGCCTGTTTGTCTTCAAGCCTTTAAGACCCCAGATGCTGTATCATTTGATAGCCGGGCACCATCTGCTTTCTTCACCACTTTTGCTAATGCACCCCCTTTGTCCTCAGCGATCGAGTAGGGGCAGGCTGGTGTGCTTCTTCCGTGTGGGTTTTGTTGTCTCTCAGTAGTTGGCTGCTTGTTTATCTTCAGGTCTTTAAGGCTTCAGGTGCTATATCTTTTGGTAGCTGGGAACCATCAGCTTTCTTCACCACACTTTGAATCGAACGTAAGGTGGCAATTGTAGAAAATCAAGTTACCATTTTAACATAGCCAGAAAATAATGAATATTGTCCAGGTAATACTTTAATACAATTCTCTAAAAATATGCAAGATTTAATAAGACTTAAAAATGTCCAAATTTGCCATAACAAAATGTATTAAAATATTTTAAATATATTATCTCTAATTTCTATAAATGTTATTTTGTCTCTAGTTATGATTACTCACAATAATTCTATGTTCAATGTCTAAAACAATCAAGACCTGCTATGGTAAGATTAAACTTATTAGTTTTTAAATTCATTTAACATTCCTTTAATAAAACTGAATCTGAATTTTGAACTACGTATATATAATTTAATGTTTTAATTTTAAGTTATTTTGGAATTTGTAATTTACTCTTCTGCCTTCTGACTATAATCCTATTATTTTAATGGCTCTTTTCTTAATACTTTATCTTAGCTATATTTAATCTTATTTTTCTTTATATAGAACTTCTTTTCTTCATTTATATAGATTTCCAGCTATGCATAGTTCTTTCCTTTGTTTGAAATTTCATGATCTCATTTAAGGTGCTTCTCTCCAAATCTTTATTTTCAAGTTTTCAATTTAATTTAAAAAATTATTTTCATGCAACAGTTTAAAAATGTCCATTGTTAATTTATAACAATTTTTGTTAAGAATTAAGTTTTTTTCAACAAAAATATTATTAATTTAATTCCTTCAGTTCAATTTCTTTCTTTTTTTATTAATTGGGATTTAATACATATATCACATCATTCCATACTTCAATCACATCCAGTAATATTGTACAATTGCCACCACAATCAGTTTCCATGCATTCTTTTTCTACATGGATTCCTTGACATCATCTCCCTTTAACACCCCCCCTCACCACCACTGTGCCCTGTCCCCCAGGGGCCCCTTATTCTACTTGCTGTACCTGTAGGGTTATCAATCCTGGGTTTCATATACCAACAAAAACACCTCTGAGATACACTCTAATACGAACAAACAAAACAATACAAACCAATAATACAGAAGATTTCAGAAACCAGATCAAGTCCAGTCTGCATCATAGGGATGATTTATTGACTAAATTTTTACTGTTCAAGTCAGATTTATACCTTGGACCTTCTATACTGCTCTCTTCCAAGCACTTTCCTCCAGTCGCCCAATTTTAGAGAGGGGGAGTTCTCTGGAGGTTATTTCCTATGGAGTGCCACAGATGAATCTTGGGCTTCTACTGTCATCCATCAACAGATTCTCTTCTGCACACCAGCTTTTCACAATTTAGGTTCTGATACTGATTCCTCCTTCAAGTTCGGATCGTATGGATTCCAATTCTTCAGTGACTGATGATGTTGTGCTTATTGACATCTCACTTAGATGGCTGCTTCTTTGGAAACAAACCTCTAAGGCTCCAGACACTATTTTATCTGGTAGCCAGGCACCATCTAAATTCTTCCCCACATTTTGCCATAGCACCCGTATCTTCTGTGTTCCCTCTCTGAGGATGAGTATCAAGCAGGTCCATGATGTAAGAACTAATTGTTCTTAGGTTGGAGCTAGGATTTAGTATGAGCCCAAAGCCCATTTCTGGATCTATGCTTCTTTTTTTCTTTTCTTTTAATTTGTTGTATCTTAGGAGTTAATATGTCATATCATTCCATAGTTTAATCACATCAAACATAATTTTACAATTCCTTCCATAATCAGTCTCCAAGCATACTTTTCCTTCCTGGACTCCTTGAAATCACCTCTCTTTGGCTCCTCTGCTCCTCTATATGCCCGCCCCCCAGACCCTTGTTCTATTTGCTTTCCATATAGGCTCAATGACCCTGGGTTTCATTTACTGAAAAACAGAAAAACAAATAACACAACTTCAAGAGGGTGATCCCTAATGGCTATAATAACAATTTTTAAAAGTGAAAGACTTGATGGGAATTAATGAAAAACTAATACAAAGACAAATAAAGTTAATTAAAAAGAAACCTTAGATAAAAATATCTTGAAATATAAATGATATGATTCTATAGTTAAACCATTACCTTTGATGATGCTCAATTTAAAGAGTGAAGGGCAATCAAAATAATAAAATTATGACATTGTGTACTTTAATATTGGGCAAATATTAATGACAAACAACTTAATTAAAAGAAAATGGGGGTACTTCTAATTTGACAACATGTTTCATGTATTTTGTGACACATAAGTAAATTATGTAGCATTTTTTTCTTTACATAGCAGAAACAAATATTTTGTGTTTTCCTAATAACTTTCAAAGTTATCAGAGGGGTATCAAAGTCACTGAGAACCAATATTGAGTTATTTAACTAAAGATCTTAAAGATAAAAACTTCAGTTTTTCTAAAACTAAGTAGTTTTAGTTCTTGGTGCAGGTAGCAAAAAGTAACACAAATGAGAGACATGGAACTTTTACTTCCGGTAGATTACATAAAAAACATTAAACTAAGGTAGCAAGACAACTAAAATTGAGAAAACTTGGTTAGGATTTTAACATATTTCATAGCTTTTCAGACTTAGTAACTTATTTTGCTGAACCCCTACTTTTAAGGCAGGCTGAACAAATTGCAAAATTAACTCTTAAACTCAGTAATCAGAGAAAATTTTAATATCTTAGTAGTGAGAAAGTCAATCTTTTTTTAGTTATTTGACATTAAAGCTTTAAAAAATTCAAATAAATTAACCTATCGAACATTTAGCACAAGCTTTTAAGTGGTAAAAATTACTTGACTTAAATACCAGGCTATCTTTTCTCATGTTGTAAAAAGTCAGAGTTTATAAACTTTAATTACAATGAATATTTATTAAGTTACCTAAAAATCCTGAAAATTAATTTAAGTCTCTATAAATTATTGTTAAAGTAAACTGCGTTTGTCTATTCAAATTTTATCATTTATCTTATTTTTTCAATATAACAAAATTCTTTCCTGCTAAGAATTATTTTTTCTTGTTATTTCTTGGTATGTTAACTTTTTCTCTAGTTCCTATTTCTCCCCTATCAGATAATTGTTGATACTTTAAAAAGTCTTTGTAACAGTTATCCTTAGTTTTAGAAGGAGCCTATAATCTCCTTAAGGCCACTAGCTACAAACCTGCCTTGAAAAGCTTTTTACTCCCTTTCAGTATTTTTCTGCTCTTTTAATTTTTGTTTTCTGCTGGATGTTACAGGCTGTTCACAGAATGGGGGAGCTTCAGAGAACTGTTATGAGAGTTTAAATTGTACCAATTTTATGAGCCTTCTCTCTCCTGTCATTCTAAAAATATAAAAATCCATTTTTTTCCTTTACATAAAACATTTTATATAATTTTTTACCTTAAGTTACTCAGAAAGTTTCACTTTTGAGGTGAACATAAACATAATAAATTTCTGTTATTTGTTCCCAGGCATATTGCTGCTGCTGTTAGGTGCCATTGGGTGGGTTGCAACTCATAGCAACCTTATGTACAATGGAACAAAATATTATCCAGTCTTATGTCATCCTGACAATTGTACTGCTTAAGCCTATTTTGTCACCACCAGTCAGTCCATCTTATTGAGGGTCTTCCTCTTCTTTGCTAACCCTCCAGTTTGCCAAGCAAAATGTCCTTTTGCAGGCACTGATCTCTTCTGATAATGTGTCCAAAATACATGAGACAGAGTCTTGCCATCTTTGCTTCTAAATAGCACCCTGGCTGTACTTCCTCTAAGACATCAGTTTATTCTTCTGGCTGTCCCTGGTGTGCTCAACACTACGATTCAAGTGCATCACTTCTTCTGTGGTCCTCCTCATTCATGGCTCAACTTCCACGTGCATACAAGGTGCTTGAAATACCATAGTAAGGCATCTCAGTCTTCCATGTGACATTCTTGCTCTTGTACAATAGTTCCTCAAAGCAATACATCATTTGATTTCTTGGCTGCTGCTTTCATAAGCATTGACTGTGAACACAAGCAAGATGAAATCCTTGAAAACGTCAATCTTTTATCTGCTTATCATGCTATGTACTGGTCCAGTTGTGAGGATGTTGATTTTCATTACGTTGAGTTGCAGTCCACACTGAAGGCTGAATTCTTCGATTTTCATCATCAAGTGCTGAAAGTACCTCCTCACTTTCAGCAAGTAAGGTTACATTATCTGCATAATGCAGATTACTAATAAGCCTTCACCCAATCTTGACACCACATTCTTCTTCATGTAGTCTAGTTTTTTGGGTTATTTTTGCAGTATGAAGATTAAGAATGATGCCATTCATATGATTGTCATTGGGTAATCCCTCAGAAGTGTATGAGTTATTTCCTCTTTGTTCTTAATCTGGAAGGTCCATTGAAACCTGTTTACCATGGATGACCCGCATGGTATTTAAATACAAGTGACACAGCTTTCAGAATTACAGAAATATATGTCATGACAATACAAAAACTGATTGGCACGTGATATCTGAGAATATTAGGACTATTTATTCTATATTGGTGTGTGTTTTGTTTTTAAACTTGAGCCTTGAACTAAAATCTGGATAGGAAGGGAAATCCAGGCTCATTTATCAAGGACACTTTAAAAGTCTTTTTCATTGGCAAGTATTTTAAAATGGCTGATTTCTGATACTAACTAGGCGCTGCCAATTCCTGTTGTGAATTTTATGAAATAGGTCAGGAGCTGCCAATAAATTGGCATTATCATTTTCCTTCCAGAAATTGGTGATTTTTTCACCCACAAGGGCAAAGTGGGTGAGGATCAGGGTGCAACAGTCAAATTGTTGTGTTAGGTTTCTGAGAGGATTAGTCAAGAGACTCCGAGATTCCTTGCAGCAGCAGTTATCAATATGCATGGAACTTAGGCTAATAGAAAATTTGAAAACTGGCATATTGGACAAATATGTCAACCAGAGATCAGGCAGAAAATAAATCAAACATTTACTAGAGTGCAAACAGAAAACAAAACCCTCAAAAAATTACACAGAGAGAAGAAATAGAGTCCAAAAGTGTAGAGCTCAAAAGTGATTCTCTCCAAGTTTACTAGTGTCTTATGAGACCTGAAAGTATCTCAGAAATACTTTCGTTAAACTTAATATGACAATAAACTCTCCAAAACCTTCAGATAGCAGCCCTAAAGTAGCAGAGATAGAAAACCAATAACAAGCTTCAAAGACCTTCAATGAAAGGAGAGCAGAGGGTCAATTCAAGAGGGCATACCTAGACACAACCCACAAGACCCAGGGGAGATGGACTGAGCAAAAACGGCTTATGTTGACGCCAGATCTTCGGGTCCATGGTTCTCCAGAGTCACAGGAGATAAGATACCTTTGGATGCCATGTCTGATAGAAATTAAATGATAACAAGACAAAAGGTGTACTCTGTTTAAAGTAAAAGTAGAAAGGTGTCTTAAGGCCTGATCTTATTTGAACTGCTGAGCTACAAGGAACATTAGAAGCAGTTCAAGGCAGCATGCTATAAATAAATTTTTTAGAGAGCTAGATCAGGAACTTTCACTTAATATATTTTGATGAAAAACATGCAATCAGGGAAATGCAAAGTAGCGTGTCTGAAAATAAGTCTTTTGCTAAAATTGGTTTACAGAGTATATATTGGTTGCAAGATTGGTTACAACACATCATTGCAAAAGTATGTACTTTTTAGGGGGCTTCAGGATAGTCATTAGGAGGTCCCAGAATGTCTTTCCCAAGTCAAAATATGTTGAGATAACCCTTAGGCACACAAGATCCTGGCATGTGCTAGTGGATGAAATTTCTGATAAAGGTCTTGTGTCAAGACCCTTGACAATGTTACACGCTTTCCACATCTGGTGCCTGACTATATCTCTATCTCTATATCATCTATCATCCATATCTATATCTATATAGCTGTTTAAAAGTCAGTAAGCAGGATTATGGTCAAGATCCAGTGGTAGATGATGTCCAGGTAGATTTACCTGCCTGGAGCTCCTGTGCCAGACAGAAAATTAAGAGGTAAGGTGAATGACACTGGGAGGCTGAGTCCTAAAATTAGAATCAGAGTACTAGGGTCTGGTCCAGACCTCTGCTTTTTAAAAAAATTTCACTCACAAAGTGAACCTAGAATGCATTGAAATGCTCTAGGTTCATTGTGCTGGACTGAGCCTCTGCCAGCTTTCTTGTGCCACAGCAAGCAGTGATCACCACAGACTGCTATCTAAATGTGGTCACAATCCCAGATTCAAAGAGAACCTCTAAAGCTGGCCACAAGACCCCACACCAGATCTCACCTTGCTGTTAGCTACCTTGCACTCATAGCCTAGCAGTTGGAGTTGACCAGGGTAGCCATAGATTTTCAGCAATTGAAAAGACATCATGAAGTTTACCTGAGTCAGATCGCAGTGTGGCAGAGCATAAGTGGGTAGCCATAGCCCTGGGGGGAAAACTCAGTTCCACAACCTCTCTGATAAGCTATATCTCCTCCTCTGGGGGTCAGTGTGACAGCCCGCAAATCAGGGTACCCTACAAAACCAATATAAAAAAGAGAAAAAACATTTTCTTAGTAAAAACTGCATAACCCAGGCTCATTGTTTAACTCCAAGACAAACCTGCAGAAGAGGTCCTTTAACATATATTAACATAATAAAGGGAGCCAGTGCTAAGGAGTGCCAGAAGTTAGCTTCAGAGCCCTGAGGCTTTCAACATAACAAAGAGCCTCTGGAGCAAGCACCAGTCTCAGAATAATTTCACTGAGCACAAACACAGAGGCCTGAGCAAGGGGTCCAACTTAATTTAACTCAATTCCAGCTGGCCAGGAAAAAACTAAACTTCTCTGAGCTATTGGGGCATCAGCAGTCTTGGTACAAGGTAGGGAAACTCCACAAGCCCAACGGGAGCAGCTACTGTCCACCTTCAGTGGTCCTACATGCAGCTGGGGAGGTCCTGCCTATCCTTCGCATGGTTGAGGGGGATCCCTGTCTGTCCTGGGGTCCTACATGTGGCTGAGGGAACTTCCCTGCCTGCTTTCATGGTACATACAGCACAAGGCAGCTATACCAGGGATCTCCATTGCTCAACACCACTGTGAGAACCGCTGACTGGCCTCCACTGTGATCTTGCCTAAGAGGATAATTCCACCTAACATCTGTGGGACCCTACAACAAGTGGGCACACCACCCTGCTATCTTGAGACAGGGTTGGAACTTCTCCAGCCCCACAGCCAGGTTATCAGGGCTCAGCTATATCCTTACTTTCTATTCTTTTCTTGTCTTTCTTCTTTCTTTCTTCTCTCTCCCTTCTCTCTTTCACACCGCAGTCAGTCTCAGTGGGCCCAGTTTTGGTTTTTGTGGTGTTTTCTTTTTCTTTCTTCTTTCATCTTTTTCTTTTTTCCTCTTTTTCTCTCCCTCTCTTTCCTTTCACATGCCACTCCTGGTTTCCAGGCCACTACCCTCCACCCAGGACAACTTCCCCCAAACAGCAAGGGAAACTACAGTCTTCCCTCTGTGGGAATGCTGCACACCACATAAGGCAGCTGCGACAGCCCTCTCCAGTGCTCCACACTGCTGAGGAAACCTCCACGGTTATCTTGCTGACTAGGGCAATTCCTCCCAGTACCTGTGGGACCCTGCATCAAAAAGATACACCCTCCTGCAACCTTGGGGCAGGGTTTTAACCCCTTTAGCCCTAAATTCAGGTGATCAGGGATCAGCTATTTCTTTATTTTTTTTCTTCTTTCTTCTCTCTTTCCCATCAAAGTCAGTCGTACAAAGCATAAATGTGTTTTTCTTCTTTCTCGTTCTTTTCTTTTTCTTTCTTTATTCTCTTTCTCTCTCCTCTCCCTCTATTTCATTTGACAAACCACTGCTGGCTTCCAGGCCCTTACCCTCTGCCCAGGTCAACTCTGCCCACCCAGTGTGGAGAGCTCCATCCTGCCCCCTGTGGCCATACTGCATAGGACATGAGGTACAGCTGCACATGGCATGTCACAGGACTCAGCTATATCTTTATGTACTTATTTGTTTAGTTTTTATTCTTTCTTTCTTCTTCTTCTTCTTTTTCCCTCTTTTTCTATCTCTTCTCTCTTTCCCACCACAGACAGCAGCTCCGTTTTTCTTTTTTGTTATTTCTTTGTTTTATTTTCTTGTTTTTGGTTTGTCTTTGAGTTTTATGTGTGTGTGTGTGTTTGTTTTTTATTTCTGCTTATGTCTTTGTTTTCTCCTTTCTCTGTTTTTCTTCTCTTCCCCCCTTTCTTTCACAAGCCACTACCAGCCTCCAGGTCACTCCCCTCCACCTAGGGCAACTCTGACTGCCCCGTTGCAGATATCCCACCCACACTTATTGGCTTTATTTGCAGCTGTGGAAACCATGCCGACCCTCAGCTTCACCCCAAATGGCTAGGGAATCTCCCCTTCAAACAGCTGGGGAACTACAACGAACACCCCAATGCCCTACAAGTGACTGAGGAACTCCTATCCGCCATTTATGGTGCTCCATGCTGCTGCAGGAACATCCGCACAACCTCCATGGCAATCTCTCCGACTAGAGTAATTACACCTGCCATACACAGTGCTCTTCACCCAGGAGGGTACACCCACCCACCCTCCATGGCATTCCAGTTGCAGAGGGGAACACCACAGCCATCCAAGGCAATCCAAGCCCCATGAGACAGACCACCAAGGCTTCCTGGGTGATAAGTCAGTGAAGTGCAATCCTCATGGGCCCTCAACCACCTGACCAGTGTCCCATGATAGGACTATCCAACTCACATTCCAAATAACAGAATACTGGTGGGATAGGGTAAGAGTGAAACCACAGGAAGATACAGTGGTAGCCTGACTCTCAGAGCAGCTACCTGCAGGTAGTTTGAAGAAGCACTCATATGAGCCCCCAAAGAGAGAGCCCATTGCTCCTCAACTCAGAAAGATGTCACCAGGCTCCCCTAAAACAACACGTAACCAGAAACCATTCCCAAATGCCTCAATGAAAAATAATAATAATAATTAAAAAATTTGTAAAGCCTCAATGAAAATGCAATAGGAACAGAAGACAATGCCAGAAGAAGTCATGAACCTAACAATGTACATAGAGGAAGCAGACACTGACTTGCCACAGAAAGAAATCTTCTGAATGCTGCTTGGAATCACACAGAACATGAGGGAAGCAATACTGGAAAAGGATGAAATGATAGAGGAGATAAAGGCCATGCACCAGAGGGAAATGCAAGACCTAAAGGATGAAATAACAAAATACAGTATCAAATTAACAGACTTTGCCAACAGACTTGAAGAGGCAGAGAATCATAACTGTGCCACAGAGAATAACCAGTCAGACTTCAACAAATGGGAAAGGCAGTCAAATAAGACAATCAGAGAACCTAAAGAAAACCTGAGAGCCTTGCCTGGTTCTATGAAGAGAAACAATATTGGAATAATAGGACTACCGGAACAAGACACAACAAAGACGTCAACAGTGAAATTAGCAAGGAATTCTTAGAGGAAAACTTCCCCAGCTTCTTAAATGAAAATCAGGCGATCATTCAGGAGGCCAAAAGAGCACCAGCCAGACTGAATCCCAAGAAGTCACCAAGACATATAATAGTTAGATTATACAACTATGAGGGAAGGAGAAAATCATATTAAGAAGCCAGGGAAAAACAAATAGTCACTTATAAAGGTACCCAAATAAAATTATGTTCAAACACATGGCATGAGTGGACATGATGAATAAGAGGAGGGAGTGAAGAAACACATTCAAAAATTTGAAGGAAAATAAGCAAACCCAATACGATATCCAGCCAAAATATCTGGTAATATAGATGGAGAAGTTAGAGTCTTCCCAGACAAAGAAAAACCCAAAGAATACATAAAAAGAAATCCAGCCCAACAAAAGATCCTTGCTGACCCAGTATGGGCAGAAGATCAACACTCACCAAGCACAAATAAGAGACCATCACATAGAACAATTCCACCTAGAAGGTGACAAAGAGAACAGCCCCTAAGATAGCATTAGCTGGATGATGGATAGAAGGAAAGAATGAACCACACAGACACACAAACAGCACAAACTGATAAAATATGTAGTTGGAAAACATGCAACACAAAAGGGATAAGATGACATCACAGAGTCCACAGATGGATGTAATAACATTGAATATCAATGGACTGTATTTAGGCATTACAAGTCAGAGGCTAGCAGACTGGCTTGGAAAACATAATCCATCAATCTGATTCCTAAAGGAGAGACATCTCAAGTTTACAAACAGGCTGAGAATTAAAGGCTGAAAAAATATATACCAAGCAAATGACAAAAAAAAAGCAGAGGTAGAAATCTTAATCTCTGACAAAATTGGGCTCAAGGTACAAGCCATTTATAACAGACAAGGAGGGCCACTATAATGCTCAAGGGAACAGTAGACCAAGAACCAGTGAGCAAAATAAATATATTTGAGTCCAACTAGAGACCTGCAAAATTCATAAATCCAACATTCCAAAAGATGTTAAAAGAAACCACAGGCTCAACAATTATAGTAGGTGACTTTAATACACCACACTCTGAAAAATCCAGATCACAGGGAAAGAAACTTAAAAATGAGGCTACAGATCTTAACAGCACAATTGGACAACTTGTCCTGATAAATATTTTCAGAGTTTTCCACCCAAAAATTTTTTTTTAAATTGACATTCTTTTCAAGCCCACAGGGCACTTGCCCAAAGATAGACCACTTGTGACAAAAATCGAACCTGAGTAAATTCAAGCACATAGAAATTATACAGACTCCTCTTTCCAACCACTATGCCATAAGGCTTGAAATTTTTAAAAAAGGATGATGAAGGAAAAATGGGCAAATCATTGGAGGATGAATAACTCTATTGCAAAAGGAGTGTGTATTGGCCCAGATCAGAGATGAAATCAGGAATTTTCTAGAAACCAATGAGAATGAAAATACCACATACCAAAAATTTGGGACAGAGCAAAGGAATTTATAAGAGGAAATTTGATAGCAACACAAGCACACATGAAAAAGGAAGAGAGACTTATGGTTGATATGCTGGCAGAAAACTTACACCAGTCAAAGTAGAGTCAATAAGATTAAAACTACGCCAGTTAAAGTAGAGTCAAAAGGACAATACTACTAATAGCAAAAGGAAATAAATAATAAAAATCAGGACTAAGATTCAGGAGAGGGACAATAAGAAAACTATGGAAAAAAAAAAGCCAACAAAAAGTGAATTTTTTTGAAAGGATAAACAGAATCAACAGACCCTTGGCAAACCTAACCAAAGAAAGGAAGGAGCAAATTTCAATAGCAAAAATAAGGGATGAAAGAGGAGACATTGTAACAGGCCCTAATGAAATCAAAAGGC
>NW_022111373.1:90561333-90562335 GCF_000313985.2 Echinops telfairi
CCAACCATAAAATTATTTTTGTTACTACTTCATAACTGTAATTTTGCTACTGTTATGAGTCGGGTGACCCCTGTGAAAGGATTGATCGAACCCCAAAGGGGTCATGATCCATAGGTTGAGAACTGCTGATCTAAAAACACAAAATATATTTTATATAAAATATAAAAACACAAAATAAAACGCTAAAAACACAAATATTTGGATGAGGCAAGCTATGGAACACTACTATAAAACACGAAGAGTGACTTCAACAAATGGAAGAATACCCCTTGCTCCTGTATTGGAAGACTCAATATAGTAAAAATGTCAATTCTGCCCAAGGCACTGTATAAGTTTAATGCTATTCCAATATGAATCCCATAATCCTTCTGCAAATAATTGGGAAAATTGATTACCAACCTTATATGGAGAAGGAAGTAGCCCAGAATTAGCAGAGAACTCCTCACGAAGAAGGACACAGTGGGAGGGCTTGCTGTACTTGACTTTAGCACTTATTACACAGCCATAGTGGTCAAAACAGTGTGGTACTAGTATAACGCCAGCTATTCAGACCAATGGAAAAGAGCTGAAAACCCAGAAATAAAAACATCAGCATACAGACAACTGATTTTTGAAAAGAGTTTCCAAAATATCAAATGGGAAGTGGATGCCCTCTTCAACCAGTGGTGCTGGAAAAAATGGATATCTACCTGCAGAAAAAAATAAAGCAAGACCCTTACCTCACTCCACGTACAGGAATAAACTGAAGGCATATCACAGACCTTGAGGTAAAATCTCAAACTATTAGGGCCATCAATAAGGAAATTGAGACAAACCTAAGAACTTTTGTGCAGGGAATACATAGGCTATCATATAGGGAGGACACAAATACAGAGGAGTCACAAATTGACAAGTGGAACATATTAAAGATAAAACACCTGTGTACATCGAAATAATTCACCAAGAGAGTAATAAGAGAGCCCACAGACTGGGAAAACATCTTTAGCAATGACACATCAGACA